>NC_064631.1:382410921-382721635 GCF_023864275.1 Schistocerca cancellata
GCATGATTGAAGGGATCAATAATCAAACAAAAAGTATATATCGAATTTAAGTTGTGTTTTGTAGAAAGGGAAATTATAACCATCACACTACTGAAAAAAGGAACTTGCTTAGGTAGCTCGAAAGGGAATTATACTAAATGGGGAGCAGTTGTCTTTGATAGTAAGAAAACTGAAATATTGCTTAATTATGCCTCCCTTACGAGGAGGTTCAGGTAATGGTAGTCTGGCCGCTGGGACTATATTTTGCGGAAACTGGGAAATTGCATTTTGCCATGCATCCTGAAAACTGAGACTATTGCTACAGTGAGGTGGCAAAAGTCATCGGATACCTCTTAATATAGCGTTGGGCTCCCTTTTTCCCAGTGTAGTGCAGCAACTCGATGTGGAATGGACTGAACAAGTCACTGGAAGTCCGCTACAGATGTACTGAGCGGTGTTGCTTCTATAGCAGTCCATAATTGATATAACGCTGTCTGTGCAGGAAGTGACCTCTCGATTATGCTCCGTAAATGTTCGAAGGGCTTCACGTCGGGCCAACTCGGTGGCTAAATCATCCGCACGAATAGTCCAGAACGTTCTTTAAACAAATCGTAAAGAACTGTGGGCTGGTGACATTGTTGTTTGAGGAGTTGAAATTCATGAAAGGCTGCAGATCGTCCGAGTGGCCCAAAAGAATTATTTCCAATCAATGATAGGTTCAGCTGGACCAGAGGACACAGTCTCTTCCATGCAAACAAAAGCCCAAACCATTATGGAGCCACCACCAGATTGCACAGTACATTGTTGACCACTTGCGTCCGTGGCTTCGTGGATCTACACCACACTCGAACTCTACCATGATGTCTTACGAATTGAAATCGGGAGTCATCTGACCATGACACTGCTTTTCAGGACTCTAGAGACCAACTGATACGGTCACGAGCCAGGAGAGGCGCTATAACCAATGTCGTGCTGTAAGCAAATCCACTGGCGTCGGTCATCTGCTGCCATAGCCCATTAACGGCAGATTTCGCCGCACTGTCCTAACGGATATGTTCGACGTACGTTGTACGTTAATTTACTTGGTTATTTGCCACAGTACTGCTTGTCTGTTAGTACCGACAATTCTACGCATACGCCACTGCTCTCTGTCGTCGGCCACTGCGCTGTCCATGGTGACAAATAATGCCTGAAATCTGGTATTCCCGCCACACTCTTGACACTGCGGATCTCGGGATATTCACTAACTGTTACCGTGTGTCTAAATACAACTACCATTCCCCGTTTAAAGTCTGTTAATTCCCGTCGTGTGGCCATAATTACGTCTGAAAACTTTTTACATGAATCATCTGAGTAAAAATTGCAGCTCCGCTAATGCACTGCTCCACTGGCGATATTACCTACGTTTGTATATGTTTATATTGCTATCCCATGACTACCGTTACCCGGTGTGAATGAGAGCAGGAATCAGTCGGAGTACCATGAACAAGAAAGTACAGGAGGAGGGAGAATGTTTTCGGTGCTCAGCTTTCACTGTATCTCCTTACGACTATTTTTTCATTTGACGCCAGTTGCATACTTGTGATTACTAACACAACGATAACATCACTGATGATTGTAATGGACATGGGGAGGTCCCTTTTTAAGACTGAATAGTGTAAATGAGTTTCCTATAGAGGTATACAAGGTTCCCTCTCCATTACGTCTGTTCTAAATGTCTGAACACTCCTTATTACAAGGGAGTGGACGCTGCCCTGCGTAGTAAGATATGCTGTCTTTCTTTTAAACTGTCATGTGCTGCGGCCGGTGTGGCCGTGCGGTCTGGGCGCCTCAGTCTGGAACCGCGTGACCGCTCCGGTCGCAGGTTCGAATCCTGCCTCGGGCATGGATGTGTGTGATGTCCTTAGATTAGTTAGGTTTAAGTAGTTCTAAGTTATAGGGGACTGATGACCACTGAAGTTAAGTCCCATAGTGCTCAGAGCCATTTTTTTTGTCATGTGCTGTTGTTGACAGCTGTGACAGTTACAGAAGTGACAGGGAGGTACGTGAATCTCCCACGTCTCAATTTTATGTGAATTGATTCACAAAAACCTATTTGTTTGTGGAATCTCGATCAATTTTCTAAATTAGGGACTGTTCAGTGACTCCATGGATGCATTACTATTTTTTGCTGGTCTCAGCAACGGAGTCTGGTTTGGCCCGCGGCAGCCTGGAGCAATGAGGAGTGTGCTTGGGGAAAAGTCACTGAGCGCGTGTCTGCGAGATTATTCACCTCTCTTTTATGGCATGTTTATTGTGTAGTACGATTTGCATTACACTTAGGGCTGTCATCGCATTAATGGCAGACAGCCTTTAAAGAAATTAAAGCCTGTTGCGATGGTTGTTTTATGGGAAATGTGACAAAATCGTTAAAATGAACGCAGAAACTGTTCCGTATTCCACGACTCCTTTCTTAAACTGCATCAGACATAAAATACCCCGGGCGTGAACCTGTCACCACAGAATCCAACTACTGTGAGTTCGTTCCCTATGCGGTCCGCATCTTAGGAGGACAGCCAGAATTTTCTCTAGCGAGTAATGGGGGAGTTGCTTACACTGCCACCATGAAGACTGAAATCTATCGGCAGGTCTGTATCATTGCTAGCCATGTCAGCGCTGACTCCTTATCCATGTACTGTCATAATTTTCCGCCGAACATTTGTAAGCAGCACAATATCTGAATGACCTGCAGTTAAGCCCGATGAATGAAATATACACAAAACAAAATTTCTAAAACAGAAATATGCTGTAAGTGAAATTATGTCACAAAAAACATCCCAATGCAGGTTACTCGAAAATATGTCGTTAGATGTTTGTGGAGTACTTTTTCTTTTTCATTAATGTTAAAGTCAAATAATGTCGCTGACCTACGCGGCAGATCACTTTTACTAAAAGGTCTACTTCATTTCCAATCTCAGATCGGTCACGAAGTTAAAACCATTGTGAAAATTCGGGGGAGCTTACCGCAGATGTGTTGCTTAGTTCTGAGCACTCAGTGAGCACGTAAATATCCCTACAACAATACAGGCTCCTGACAAGTGTGGAGTGGTCTAGCGTAATTTCCTGTAGCCAACGTAATGTAACTCTCATGAGGTTCCTTCATCATGACAGTTCTCGGCCGCATACTGCTGGGGCAACGAAGACGATCTTGCAGCGTTTTCAATGGGAAGTGTTTGTTTATCCACCAATCTGATACAAGAAATGACGTTTGCAACTTAGACTCTACTGCTGTTCTTGCCACTTTACGCTCTTGTATTTTTCTCTCTTCGCTCATGTGAATCGCTGGCTATGAGGAGAGCATTTTGGGACAGACAACGAGCTACAGACCAGCGTAAGGGATTGGCGGAAATCACAGGCGGATGCATTTTATGATGATGTTGTAGGAAAGTTTGTACCACACTACGGTAATTGTCTAGGACGGAGAGGCGACATTGTAAAAGTAGCAGGATGATGTAGCTAAATGTTGCAAATCAGACATATTTGACTTTCACTGTGGTTTCCATTTTGCGACGGATACGAGGTTGAAAAAAAAATTGCTTTCGGACATCGATGACATCCAAATTTATAATACATCAGAGAAGAATTAGTGCATTACTGATAATTAAAGAATTAAAAAAAACTGAATAATTAATTGAGGGCATGGATTTAAGTGGTAAATAATTACACACTTCGATTATAGAACATAATTAAACGTATTTCCCATGTCACCAAAACAGAATGGAAAAAAAATTTGTGGCACAGTTTGGAATTCTAACACTGAACCTTGGGTTTTAGAGTGCATGTCATAACAGGAGATGAAATTCTAGCACTGGGATGGCGGAAATTGAAGGAATGTTGTGATTCGATGTTTACCCATAATGTATGTATTGGTGTAACTCTGTGACTGTCTCACTAATGTTATTACGCATAATTTGCTGCATCAGGATATTTACTTTAAGCGCCATGCATTTTGGCTGCAAGATATCATCATCTGGTGCGCATTTAGTAAGTAAACATTATTTTCAATGACTGCATACGCCACAGGTGAGATATTGTTATTGTTGTGGGTCGCAGTGAGATTAGAAAGCTTAGTTCGGCCGAGAAATTTATAATGACTTACGGTACAAAATTTTACAATGTTTCATGGTAAACTTGGCTCTATTTTTTTCTCTTTCTCTTTTTTGTCCTTTTTCTTTCATCTGGCAACATTCTTCTTCATGCTTTCGACCTACTGCAGTATTTGCTCTGCCACCTCTACGTAACCCTTTAGGTTATACATGTAGATAAAAAAAAATGGCTCTGAGCACTATGGGACTCAACTGCTGTGGTCATAAGTCCCCTAGAACTCAGAACTACTTAAACCTAACTAACCTAAGGACATCACACACATCCATGCCCGAGGCAGGATTCGAACCTGCGACCGTAGCGGTCGTGCGGTTCCAGACTGTAGCGCCTTTAACCGCTCGGCCACCATGTAGATCAATTTTGGCAAGCGTTCATAGCTCATTCGCTCTAACTACATTAAATTTCCAATTTAGGCTACAGTGTTATATTCTGTCGATTAAGATGTTGATGTTGAGTGTCTTCCATATGTCGTTATTTTCCCTAACTTTCATCTTTCTCACCCCCGTAACTGACGTAAGAAGTCACGTTTACAAGCTTAAACTCTACTGCTGTTCTTGTCAGTGAGTATCCACGCCGCTACCGTCATAATCCTGTGGAATATCAGCTTTATTATGCATTTTTAACTTTTGCGGCGTAATGAATGATCCACTACATTTCGGACATTCAGTCGCGCAAATATTACTTCTTCAACCTGTATTTCGAGCGCGTATAGTCTGGCTATCCTCAGTGTTACTCGACAAGTTTTTTTAAATTTTTTTTATCTATTTTATTTATTTCTGTTGTTTCCACTCCTAAGAGTGGACTGGGCTGTTCGACATCAGGTCCATTAAGTCTCTCCGTTCTTTTCATCCAATTATCAGACTAGCATAGTGGGATAAATGTCCATATCTCCCACTGTGTTAGTCTGGTAATTGGCTGAACACAACCGATACTCTTATTGGGCCTGATCTCAGTAGATAAAAAGAGGAAAGGGCTAACCAGTTGCAGCATACGTCTTACTGCCAAGTAAAACATCCCGTAACCTTGGGCGTAAAGAGTTTAAAACGTTCTATACGTGCGTCTATGTGTCACTCAACGGAGTGAAGTGCTGTCGGGCGACAGTAGACTCCCGATGACAAGGTATCAAGGTCAGCCTTGTATGCTGCGCATGCTGGTCACAAATGGTGGTAGGTGGCATTGACGTACAACCACGCACACGCACACGCACACACACAAACACACACACACACACACACATACACACACACACACATACACACGCTGCGCGCACACATACAAAACTTGTGGTGAAATCGAAGCGTCCAGACATTCTGTTTGCTAGTCAATGTATATTTGTAGGCGGTAATACCTTGACGACTTCTCTGAAATTTAATTACACCAAGAGGCGGGTACGATGCCTTGCCCAAATTAAAAGTTATTAAGTTACCAGTTAGCAAAATTTCTATGGCATCCTTGAAAATGGAATGCTAAAGGAAGATGTGGATCTTAAAATCTTCACGTCACTCTAATTTATCGAATGACCCGTCTCTATGAAATGTTCTGCCGCAGCTGTCATTTCTGGCTGTAGGTAGGACGTGGAACTTAGGTTTTCCACTGACCTCTCGTGAACGGTTCGAGTTGTCTGACCTAGATACGGCTTATCACAATTTCCGCAAGGTATCTGGGACACATCTGGCTTACGAAGCAATAAATCATCCTTCAAAGAACCGAGCAAGACTACTTCGTCCTACCAGGCCGGAAGTTCATCTTCAAACGGTTTTCTCGAGAATATGGCTTATCTTCTAGGACAGAGCTCTCACATAAGGCAAAAATGCACTTGATCTCAAGGTATTGCTTTCTTCTTCCAGATCATGTACAGTCATTCTAGGATTGAACGCTATGTGAATTTGATGCTGGGAATATAAATTTGCTTTAAAAGCGTTCTTGAGGTGTGTGAACTTCACTTCTCAGATAAACAGTGTGCCCTCTGCACTAAGGTCTTAAGGACACATAGGTTTTATGAAGGGCTATGGCAGCTTCTGGCATGTACAGTTCGCAGTGCTTAAATCCGAAGAAATTTCAATTTTAATACCCTGGCATATAGCAGTTCCGCTGGAGGTCGCCATTGTCGTTCTTGAAAGCGATAGGCATAGGTCGTAAACAATCAGAACCTCAAAATGGCCGAGATGTTACGGACAAGTGCGGAGTACAACCGAAGAACCACGATTATCGGAAAGTCTTAGTGTATTTGAGTACACGAGATCAACTTTTTACGAAATTGTGGCTAGTATAATGTTTCGGAGAAGTCTGAGAAAGGTTCCGCTAACACGCGAAAGAAACTCATTCGAGGGAAGGCGTGTCACGAACTACGGCCGTCATCGAAAAGGCTCGGGTGCTTATTTTCGAGAAACCGGGACAATTGCAGTGGAAATTGGCGTCAGGATTGAGTGTCTCAGGGCGAACAATGCGTCGGACGGCAGAGGAAGACTCACACGAGCTATTTAGCCCAAAACAGGCTCACGGGTATCGTTGACATGTTCTAGCCAAAGGAGTTCAGGTTCCCGAGCCCCGATTTGAACCCCCTCGACTACTACATTATGTGATCAAAAGCAGCCGGACACCTGGCTGAAAATGACTTACAAGTTCGTGGTGCCCTCCGCCGGTAATGCTGGAATTCAATATGGTGTTAGCCCACCCTTCACCTTGATGACAGCCTCCACTCTCACAGGCATACGTTCAATCACGTGCTGGAAGGTTCCTAGGGGAATGGCAGCCCATTCTTCTCGGAGTGCTGTATTGAGGAGAGGTACCGATGTCGGTCGGTGAGACCTGGCACGAAGGCGGCTTCCAAAACAACCCAAAGGTTTTCTATAGGATTCAGGTCAGCAATCTCTGCAGACCAGTCCATTACAGGGATGTTCTTATCGTGTAACCACACCGCCACAGGCCATGCATTATGAAGAGGAGCTCGATATTGTTGAAAGATGCAATCACCATCCCCGAATTGCTCTTCAGCAGTGGGAAGGAAGTAGGTGCTTAAAACGTCAATGAGGGCTTGTGCTGTGATAGCGCCACGCAAAACAACAAAGGGTGTAAGCCCCCTCCATGAAAAACACGACCAAACCATAGCCCCAACTCCTCCGAATTTTACTGTTGGCACTACACACGCTGGCAGATGACTTTCATTGGTCATTCGCCATACCAACACCCTGCCATCGGATCGCCACATTGTGCACCGTGATTCATCACTCCACACAACGTTTTTCCCCTGTTCAATCATATAATGTTTACTCTCCTTACACCAAGCGAGGCGTCGTTTGGCATTTGGCGTCATGATGTGTGGCTTATGAGCTGCCGCTCGACCATGAAATCCAAGATGTCTCACCTCCCGCCTAACTGTCGTAGTACTTGCAGTGGGTCCTGAAGAAGTTTGGTCTTCCTGTGCGATGGCCTGGATAGATGTCTGCCTATTACACATTACGACCAACTCTCTACGGACTCGGTCAGTCAGCAGGCGAGGGCAGAATGTACGCTCTGTGCTGTACGTGTCCCTTCACGTTTCCTCTTCACTATCACATCGGAAATAGTGGACGTAGGGATGTTTAGGAGACTGGAAATCTCGAGTACAGACGTATGACACAAGTGACATCCAATCACCTGACTACGTTCAAAGTCTGCGAGTTTCGCGGAGCGGTCTATTCTGCTCTCTCACGATGTCTAATGACTACTGAGGTCGGTTATATGGAGTACTTGGCTGTAGGTGGCAGCACAATGCACCTAAGAACAAACCGTATGTTTTGGGGGTGTCCGGATACTTTTGATCACATACTGTATGTTAGGAGAGTAGTCTAAAGAGTTATGAATAAAACGAGGCACCCTAATATAACATCTCTTCGGCCACTATCGAAGCAGCATTAGCAAATATGGACACCGCTGTTTTAATGGGTGCTTCCCATCGATTAAGGACAAGACTGGAGGCGATCATTGAGGCTCAATATGGTTATGTCGGGTAATATTACTCTTCAAAGATACCACTATACACATGTAAAAGGATTTTCATTTTTATTTTAATATTGTTACAATAAATTTGCCTTTAAAAATATTTCATTTGTCCGGATTAAAGCGCCGCACCCTGTAAATATGCACTTCAGCGCCAAAGAAACTGCTATAGGCACGCGTATTCAAATACAGAGATAAGTAAACAAGCAGAAAACGGTACTGTGGTAGGCAACGATTATATAAGACAGCAACTGTCTGGCGCAGTTGATAGAACGATTACTGCGGTTACAATGGCAGGTTATCAAGATTTAAGGGAGTTTGAACGTGGTGTTACAGTCGGCGCACGAGCGATAGGACACAGCACCTCCGCATTTCCCGTACGACCATTTCACGAGTTTTACTGTGAGTATCAGGAATCCGGTAAAACATCAAATCTCCGACATCACTGAGGCCAGAAAATATCCCACAAGAACGGGACTAACGACGACTGAAAACACAGAAGTGCAACCCTTCGGCAAATTGCTACAGGTTTCAATGCCGGGCCCTCAACAAGTGTCAGCGTGCTAATCATTGAACGAAACATTATCGAAATGGGCTTTCGGAGCCAAAGGACCACTCGTGTACCGTTGATGACTGCACTGTACAAAGCTTTACGCATCGCCTTGGTCAGTCAACACCGACAGTGTACTGCTGATGACTGGAAACATGTTGTCTTGTCGGACGAGTCTCGTTTCATATTGTAACTAGTCGATGTACGTGTACAGCTATGGAGACAACCTCATGACTCCATGGACCTTGCATGTCAGCATGCGACTCTTCAAGCTGTAATGGTGTGGGGCGTGTACAGTTGGAGTGATGTGGGACCCCCTAATACGTCTAGATATGACTGTGACAGGTGACACGTACGTAAGAATCCTGTCTGATCACCTGCATCCATTCATGTCCACTGTGCATTATGACGGACTTGGGCAACTGTAGCAGGACAATGTGACACCCTACATGTCCAGAATTGCTACAGAGCGGCTCCATGAGTACTCTTTTGAGTTTAAAAACTTTAAAACTCCCCAGACACGAAGATTATTGAACATATCTGGGACACCCTGCAACGTGTTGTTCAGAAGAGATCTGCACCCCATCGCACTCTTACGGATGTATGGACAGCCCTGCAGGATTCATGCTGTCAGTTGCTTCCAGCACTACTCCAGACATTCGAGTCCATGCAACGTCGTGTTGCTGCAATTCTCCGTGCCTGCGCGGACCGTACACTAATTAGGCAGATGAAAAAATTGAGGCAGCCATCTTTTTCTATTTCCATAATAATCTAATACTAGCATGAATGGTATTCAGTTATTCAAGAAATCGATGTATTTCATGCTGCACGTGAGGCCATGCTACAAAAAGTTTCGTTCACGCACTTTCTATGACCGGTGCTTGAAGACTTACCGAGTCCAGTGCCTTGTCCTCAAAGTCTTCCATGAATAAATAAGATACTAGAGGAGCGTGTGGGGTAGCTATAGCAACACCACTAATCTGCCCGTAAAATGAAACTGAAAATAATATGACAGGAATACTTGCTTAAATAAGGCTGTGATGTTTTTGCCAAAATGCTGGCAGGTACGACACAAAGGTACTTTGGTATATAATGATACCACGTCAAAACTAAGCTGCAAATTAGTACTATTTAGCATGAGGCTGCTAAGTCTCTGAATAGAATGCGTAGAATTACGTATGTGGTGACTACATCTTTCTGCCAATGGCTTTAATAGTGAAGCAAAATATCTGGCAGAAAGAAACGTTGGTGAACCTACAGCGCTCATTATTGGCCGCATTGACAAATCCTGTAGATGCTCATCCTTACATATTTTGTGAACATTAGGATGCCTATAAAATCTCGCTTGTACTGCAACTCTTATAAGTTTCTTTGGTTGCAATGAACCTTTGACTAGTCCTCATTGTCACCTTGTTGTTAGGACATTTTTTAATCTTTTCGTAGAGACCAGAACTGAGCAGACCATATGTCTTGTTATAGATTTCTTGAGGTAATAGAATAGCAGGGTTACTTTCGTCGAAGCTTCACGGAACTTTGGTATCGCAAATCTGTCTCAAAGTTGCGTGACCAGCGTTACTTTTTTCCTTACTTTACGTCTTAGGATTCTGCATGTTGCAGCACAAATTATGTTAATTTTTATCGGTTTTCTTGTCACTATCAGGCTCTTCAAGAGGTAAAAGCGTGAAACTACTTTATGTGATCAAAATTATCGAGACATCTGTTAGTGGAGATTAATATGGGCTGTGTCCAACCGTCTGCTTTATGACGGCTTGAACTGTGTTGGGGATACTTTGAATGAGGCATCTGAATGTTGGTGAAGAAATGGCAGCCCATAGCCGAGACCACAAAAGGTAGTACATTTGGGCAATAGGATCTGGAGGGCAGTCGCCATTGTAGCTCATCCCACGACTATTCCACTGGGTTCACGTCGGGAGCCGTTGCAGGGAAGTCCATTTCCAGGATGCTATTGTTCAGAAACCATTGCCTCAGAGATACTACTTTATGACCGGGTGCATTGTCATCCTGATACAAAATACCGTCGGCTCCTCTACTTTACGCAGTACACAATACTACATGTGCGTCGTGTGGAGTTTCTCCACCATTGTACTCCACGATTTTTAGCTCCATACGCACAGCCATTTTGCTAGTTGGACTTATCAGTGATTTCTTTCCATTACGTAGGGGTGTCCAGATGTTTTTAATCAGGTTGACTGTAGCTATAGGGCACATTAAGTATTAGTCTTGGATCGTGACCCACGAGGAAATTCTCTGGAGAGATCCGCTACCTAAGGCACGCATGACAACAAAAGCACTGTATCCGTGGAACACTTAATCTTACAAATTAATATATAACGAACAGATGTGTGGTTCACTTCATCTTTACTGCCAGATATACGAACTATGATTAGAACTGTTTGAACATTTATTCTGAATTTTCACTTTGCTGAAATTGCGGTCTTTGTGAGGCTCGGTGACACAGATGGATAGCTAATCTCGTCAACGAAAAGAAATATGTGGCAGGCTGACCCACCCAAAAGCTGTATGAGGCTGGGGAAACTAAAAGTAGATAAACTTCTTTCAGTAAGAAGACAAAGAGGTTTTTCAGTGGACTAACACACATAGCAGAAAACATTAATGACTTACCAACTCTGGTATCGTACTCACCGAAATGTTTCACAATTACATAATTATGCAGTATGGCGAGTAAAAAGTATGAACGTTTCTTTGGAAAATATCAAGATTAGAAAAATGTATCGGGTAAGGTATTAAGACTGATAAGTCACAGATCTCGTACAGAGCAGGAACATTCAAGTCTCTCTCCACCCAACCAATTACGATATGCTGTGAGTTCCCTAAATTACTTTAGGTGACTGCCTGGACATTTCCTCTGCGGACGAGTGACCGGTTTTGTTCTCGCTCACTGTCCATCGCTAACCTGTCTTTCACATTTAATGAACTCGACGTCGACAGGACCGGATTTCCCTTTCTTCTTTTCTGAAGTGTTGCTAGAATAATAAACTGTAGAACAGAAAGATCAATTATGAATTAGTGTAAACCGGTGTTCGCAAATGTAGAGAAGCAAGAGACACACTTGTGAATCTGGATCCTCAATAGGAGCCTGGAAGCTGTGGGTAAATAGAAAATGCGAGTTCATTGTTTGTTCACAAACCGAAATCCTTTGATAATTGCTGTAAAATAGATTGGTTGATAGTTCATATGGGAACATAGAATATATAAAAAAAATTAAAATTATTTAGCAGTTAATAAAGGGAAAAATCAAATAAAGTTGGTCCTTATTAAAACTATTATTGCTAACCTGGGTATTAAATATGAAATGAGAGATATGAATGGAATGCTCCTAAAAAGAAGAGTTTCACAAAGAAACACACGTGTAATCGACGGTAATTACATAGCCTTTCGAACTGCGGTACCAATACCATAAACAAAAGTAACCAGTAAGCTATAATTCGACAGTTAGAAAATCAGAAATAGTGAACGAATTTTTTTCAGATTGTTCTGTTAGGTAAAGCAAACATAAGATAAAGAGCAAATTGCTACCAACGAGAATGATATCTAAGTGTAATAAATCTGTTGCAGTCAAACATTGATGTACAATTACTGACTATCAGTTATTGATGCAGCTTGTCTGCCGTAAATGTGAGAAGTAAGATGTCAGGGAAGAGGTGACTGATAGTTATTGAAATGTATTTCCATGAAGGAACATCAAAATGAAACGAGGGATGAAGTTAACGGTGTAATGTTTCGCCAACGACGGGGTTGTCTGAGACGGAGCGTAAGCTCAGATAGCGCAACGATGGGAAAAGAGATCGCAGTGTTCTTTTCGTAGAGACCACTCCGGCTATTACCATAAGCAATTTAAGGAAACAATGGAGGACCTAACTCCTATGACCGATCGAATACTGGTCCATCTTCTCAACCGCATAACTGAAGACATGTTAATGAGATCAGTTGCTGTTGGACAAAATTTCAACGTCGCTAATAAGGCATAATCTCATGAAGAAGGGACGAAGAAAAGTAGTTAAACTTGGCTGTAGCCGTGGGCCTTGTAAGGACTCGACTGTATACATTCCTGACGATTTTTTGGTAAATTCACAGAAGATCTAAACCTGAATCGTCGTAAACTGTTTTACACTACACATGTGCCAAATACGCCACCTCGATGGTAGAGAGAAAAATGTAATGACGCAAGAGAAGCAAGCAGTAGTAAAATTTAAAACTCACATGATTTGTCTACGAAGGAGGACGTCGTGAATATATTGGCGTATAATATTATGTGATGCAATAAAATCAATATTGCCTCCTCCAAGAAATCATTCAGTTCAGATAAGAGAACCTGTTGACCCGTGTCGTATCTAGTTATGTTCTAGTATCGAGTCATTCAGAATTGGCCGCGTAATACCCTTCAAAACAGTCTTCAAACAAACGTACCTTCACACGCGAAACATAATGGAGCTTAGGAGGTACACATCAGCGCAAGGATTTTCATAATCGCTGCGTTGGCAACATATGTGGTTAAATTAATCAAAGCATTTACTGAAAGAAGATACTTGCTTGTCTATTAAGAAGTGAGGTTGACGGATTTGGCACCTGCTACAGGACTTACCACAGTAGCAATTGCCCGTCAGGAAAGCCCAATTTCAGAACCGGCTCCAGCTGGCATCTGCTGGCTATTACATCTTGACTTCCACGGTTGGTAATCACGACTCGCTAATGACGACAAAGTTAGACAGGCGCGAGTATGATTTACTGGTACACCTAATAAAAAGAATGAAGGGCGCGGCTGGGGCATTTCTTAATACATAAATATGTACAATGCGGATAGTTGAAAGCTTGTCAGTGCAGATCATTACTACCTTATATTTATTGTCACATAAAAAAAGTGATTACCACTTAACAAATTTGGTAAAGACTAAAATCGGAGAGAGTACAGATTCAATCAGTTCTGTAACGTAAATATATGAGAATCAGTTTGTAAGCATACAGTCGTAACACCTTAAATTAATCATACTGATCTGTGGGAAGTCGTGTAAGTCCCATTATAAGGGTGCATATTAAATTTCTTAGTGACTTCATGGAGCATTTAGCACATTTTTTCATACGTAATTGGCATTGTATGCCCCTGCAGAGCAGATGGAAACGAGAGGTTTGTTATGTAAAATGAAATAATTTCTCTGATCAAAGGATAAAACCACAGAAATCACGCAAATAAGGAATGGATGAACAAGGACGGGGTAAATAATTACCAATACATATTATAAAAATATATTTATGTACGCATCTTATACATCTCCTGCTAAACAACTAGACTGATTTCAACCAAACTTGGTACACGTATCACTTACTGTCTGGAAAGAATCGCTAGGGGATAATAACAACATACCTCTCAAAGGGGTGAGGACTAGTGTGGAAAAGCAGTCTTTCCACTACGTGCGAAATCCCTTACTTTAGTCACTTTGTATTGGAGAATTACAATACTTAGTTACACGCAACGAACTTTACACATAACCTCAAGCCTTTCCGATTTCTTTTATTTTTATTTATTTATTTATTTATTTTTGCAGATAACCCATACAAAACGATGAAAGTGAAATAGTTTATCGCTTCATAGACTTTCGGTGATCATGCAGTAAAGCTGTCGCATGAAGCACGGCATTTCAATTTATTACTTCTTTACTACTCACTATATTTAATACACATTTTGAAAACAGTATAAAAATATATCACTTAATATATCATAAAAGTAATATAATTTTAAGAGAGATATTTCAGAAGACATGGCGTCATAAACACTGAGATGCGTGAAAATCTGCCGCACCTTACATGGTGTTTAAAGTTATTACTTCTTTGCTACAATCACTATTCACACCATATTTGCTGACAGTATGAACTTACGCTATTCGACAATCTTACAAAACAAATTTCGTTATACGACCTACAGTTCAGGAGATATGAGGTCAAATTCTGACAAGTGTGAAAACCTGCCGCACCAAGCATAAAGTTTCGACTTATTAGATTTTTGCTACTGATTCTATTCACCGCTCATTTAACAGATATTAACCACATATACCGCTGGATGAAGATGCATAATTATAATAGTACAAGGTTCATGGTTCAGAAGATACGACGACATAAACATTGAGCTGCGGGAAACTGAAACTGGAGGGTGAAATGTGAAGTTCTCTAGTGATAAAGGTGAAATAACTATGAAATATACATGGGGAACGGCGCGTATTATGGGCCAGTTAAGGGAAAATGTAAGTTAGAAAATATATTTGTAGTTGAACTCAGTTATGAACAAAAAAAAATCATATGTTTAACTTCTCGAAGTAATAATAATATATTTAGCAACATATGAAGGGAACATGACACAGAATATAATTAGAATTAACATTGCATTTTGGACATTTTAAAAATTGGAAGGTAATATGAGCCAAACCAATGTGATAATAAATTTAAAAAATTGTTTTGAATAAAAGTTTTGTTGTTAATACCATACGCAATGTATAACATATTATAGCTGATTTGCCCTATGATTTATTTTGCTTACAGACATCACAAATGTACAAAAGTAAGTCGTCAATGTACGCACAGAGCTCAAGTGCCTAGCCTTCACTCCTGTTGCACTGAATCCAGTTTTCCTCATAGCTTTCTCCACACACATCTACAACGTCTTGAGAAGTGCTTGGTGTGTGACTGTCATTATGAAAAGCTTTGAGTAGTTCCTTTTTATTCTTCTTATTGATCATCGTTTTTTCTTGTTTTGAAAATTGCATTTGTCTCTTTTTCTGTTGTGCTTTTTCCGTTTGCTCTTCTGCATGTTTTTTGTCTGTCAATATATATTTTATTGGAGTTGATGTCAATATTTCGCTTCTCTCTGCCTTTCTTTTCTGACATGTCAACCTCTTTTCGCTGCAGGAGGGAAAAGGTCACACATCTTTTAAAATAATTGCGAAATCAGAATGTTCACTTGAGTGTAGTGCATTGGAGGAAGTGGTGGTCTCTCCAGAAGTGATTGTAGTTTCTGCCTTGGAAGCAAGCTTAGGAGAGGGGGCTATCAGAGCTGATTGCGAGATCGATGTGGGTGTCCTAGATGTAGCAACAACATCCCCATCAGGCATCATCTCTGGAAGAGGTTCCTGTGCAATGTTGGTAACATCATTGTCCATAAAGTCCTAACGAGTAAATGTGTCTGGGTTTGTCGGGTAAATGTCAGTGCATCAAAATCCATTGTCCGCAAAATCTAGTCGACACACTTGCTTGTAGGAGTCAGCTACCAATTTTGCAACATCAAAGTCGTTTTTTCTTGACCCTTGATTTCCCATCATCCACAAATTGCAAGCAGTGTTGGAGCAGCTTTCTAAAGGTTTCATGAACCTCCTATCCAGAGGCAGCTAATTATGAGAAATGTATGGGGGAAAACTTAACATATGGACATGATTTTCCCGAGCAAAGATAATGACATCTAAGTCCTTGTGATTAGCCTGCCCATCTAAAATCAGCAAGACAGGTTCTCCTGCTGCGGGCGTTTTGAAGGAAACAAAGAAAAGCCTCAGGTCTCATCCAATCGCTATAAGTTGAAAAACTAATGCATGGTATCGGTCCGACGCGGCTCTTTCGTAAAGTTTATTTTCCTGTAAACTTTCAACAGAATTTTTCATATCATTCTCTGACCATTCTCCCCGACCTTCACCTTCTGGTTTTTTCTTATATATTGGCATAGTATCTTTAAAAAAATGGAAATTTCCGTGGCCCATACTACCCGACTCACACTGATATGAAAACATGGTAGTAAGCGAAACATTGTTAGAGCCAGCGAAAAGCAATTGTCAGTGTCTTATATTAATAGAGTAAATTAAATAACAGTTCTAGTTCCACAATTATATTCTTACCTGTAATGGTTCAGGGTGATGTTATAAAGTACTCCAGGCAACAACTTACAGAAGCACAAACAAACAATAATCACTCACAGACGATATGACACTGTGAATCAAACAAACTCTCTGCATATGACGAAATGGCACTAACGCCAAAGATCACGCTGTGTACCGTGCTGCTACCTAGTAGTGAATAGCTGAAATACCAACCGTCCCATACTGCCTGCTGGCCCATACTACCCGCCGTTCCCCTATACGTGCAAAATATATTTGGCATTTGCGAATGTGGGCACAGCCACAGATAAGAAGTCCTTCCTAAATCCCAGGAACGATATCTGCCGGATTTTGTATACGTATTATTTACGATCAGGAATTGAAAACTTTGTGGATAGCAACCTATTGGGATGAGGGTGATAACGTGGACAGATAAGGTGGTAGGAGGTGATCGACAAGCAGAGAGTGGAAGGAGGAGATAGACACCGATAGTGGGGACTAGGAGATGGAGAGAGAAAAGTTCAAGGGAAATGGACACAGAGATGATAGAGGATAAGAGAGGCAGAGAAAGGACAGAGGACGAGTTGGACAGAGAGAGAGAGAGAGGTAAGAATAGATGAGCTGATGAAGAGGGAGGAGGAGATGGACAGAGAGAGGGAAAGGAGAAAATGGACAAAGAAGGGAATCAGATGAACTGAAAGAGAAGGGACGAGAGAAAGGGAAGAGGAGGAGTTGCACAGAGGGAGAAGGCAGGAGAGGATGAACAGCGAGAAAGTGGAGGTGCAGATGAGCAGCGGGAAGGTTGGATATGGAGAGGGACCGACAAAGGGTGAGGTGGGGATGGAGATAGGGAGGGTGAGTATAAACAGACAGAGGGGGAGAAGGAGATGAGATTCTCTGGTGGAGGAGGAGGAGGAGGCAGACAGATGGAAAAGGATCAAATGGGCAGAGGGGGGAGGAACAGATGGACAGACAGTCTGGCGAAACAGATACAGAGAAAGAAAGGGGTAGGAGGAGGTGGACATCAGGGTTGGAAGAGGTAAACAGAGAGGGGGGAAGTAGGAATGGACAGAGAGAGAGGAAAGGAGTAGAGCGACTAACAGAAGAAAGTAATAAATACACACCCAGGCAACACCAGGTACCCAGCTAGTCTCTGGTTGCGAAAAATTTACACAAGCAGATTCGCCTCAAACATTATAATCGGTATGTATTCGCGGGACCACTGTGGTATGCAGAATTGCGGCAATGGATAATTACAGTAATGTTAGCCTTCTCTTTTTGGGCTAAAGATCAACACTGAGCACGTTGACACGACAGTTCGTTCAAAGAATCCGCGCTTGGCTGCAGCAGGTTTCTAGTTTCCACCTCGTATTTAAGTTTCAGATTTTCCAATGTTTCCAAAATCGAGTAAGGTGGTAGCTAGATTCGGCCCTTTCGTCCGAGGCTGAGTTAAGAATTAAGTGTTCTAATTGTTGCACTGTACTCTGCTCTTCCTTAGTGTTTTTTTGAATAGATTTTTAAAGAATGATACACTTTAATCGTATGCACCGGCTACCGCTTGTTCCTAAGTTTCCCACCTAAAATACACATCTTGTACCTCACTAAATGCGTTCCATAAAACCATTTTTTTTCTTTTATTTTCCTTCATGTTCGCCACATTTCACTTCAACGAGCATAGAAAGCTTACCCCATTTAAGTACACTGTAAATTTAATTACGCCGTATCATGGTGAAACCCAGTTATAAAGCAACTGTCACGCAATCTGTGGTAGTTGTAATCGTTAAGCGCGCATTAAATTGGTGGAGTCCTTCTGTTAAGCCACTAACAACAAAGTTAGGAAACTACTGCGAAACCAAAGAGAGCTTCACTGCTAGTTTAAACGGAGCCAAAACCTCTCAGACAAACAGAAGCTAAACGATGTCAAAGTTAGCGTAAGGAGGGCTATGCGTGAAGCATTCAGTGAATCCGAAAGTAAAATTCTATGTACCGACTTTACAGACAATCCTAGGAAGTTCTGGTCTTACGTTAAATCAGTAAGTGGCTCGAAACAGCATATCCAGACGCTCTGGGATGCTGATGGCATTGAAACAGGGGATGACACGCGTAAAGCTGAAATACTAAACACCTTTTTCCAAAGCTGTTTCACAGAGGAAGACCGCATTGCAGTTCCTTCTCTAAATCCTCGCACAAACGAAAAAATGGCTGACATCGAAATAAGTGTCCAAGGAATAGGAAAGCAAATGAAATCATTCAACAGAGGAAAGTCCACTGGACCTGACGGGTTACCAATTCGATTCTACACAAAGCACGGGAAAGAACTTGCCACCCTTCTAACAGCCGTGTACCGCAAGTCTCTAGAGGAACGGAAGGTTCCAAATCATTGGAAAAGAGCACAGGTAGTCCCAGTCTTCAAGAGGGGTCGTCGAGCAGATGCGCAAAACTATAGACCTATGTCTCTGATAGCGATCTGTTATAGAATTTTAGAACATGTTTTTTGCTCGCGTGTCATGTCATTTCCGGAAACCCAGAATCTACTCTGTAGGAATCAACATGGATTCCGGAAACAGCGATCGTGTGAGACCCAACTCGCTTTATTTGTTCATGAGATCTAGAAAATATTAGATACAGGCTCCCATGTAGATGCCGTTTTCCTTGACTTCCGGAAGGCGTTCGATACAGTTCCGCACTGTTGCCTGATAAACAAAGTAAGAGCTTACGGAATTTCAGACCAGCTGTGTGGCTGGATTGAAGAGTTTTTAGCAAACAGAACACATCATGTTGTTCTCAATGGAGAGACGTCTACAGACTTTAAAGTAACCTCTGGCGTGCCACAGGGGAGTGTTATGCGACCATGGCTTTTCACAATATATTTATAAATGACCTAGTAGATAGTGTCGGAAGTTCCATGCGGCTTTTCGCAGATGATGCTGTAGTATATAGAGAAGTTGCAGAATTACAAAATTGCAGCGAAATGCAGGAAGATCTGCAGCGGATAGGCACTTGGTGCAGGGAGTGGCAACTGACTCTTAACATAGACAAATGTAATGTATTGCGAATACATAGAAAGAAGGATCCTTTATTGTATGATTATATGATAGCGGAGCAAACACTGGTAGCAGTTACATCTGTAAAATATCTGGGAGTGTGGGTGCGGAGCGATTTGAAGTGGAATGATCATATCAAATAAATTGTTAGTAAGGTGGGTGCCAGGTTGAGATTCATTGGGAGATTCCTTAGAAAATGTAGTCCATCAACAAAGGAGGTGGCTTACAAATCACTTGTTCGACCTATACTTGAGTATTGCTCATCAGTGTAGGATCCGTGCCAGGTCGGGTTGACAGAGGAGATAGAGAAGATCCAAAGAAGAGCGGCGCCTTTCGTCACAGGGTTATTTGGTAAGCGTGATAGCATTACGGAGATGTTTAGCAAACTCAAGTGGCAGACTCTGCAAGCTCTGCATCGCGGTGTACCTTGCTGTCCAGGTTTCAAGAGGGTGCGTTTCTGGATGAGGTATCGAATATATTACTTCCCCCTACTTATACCTCCCGAGGAGATCACGAATGTAAAATTAGAGAGATTCGAGCGCGCACGGAGGCTTTCCGACAGTCGTTCTTCCTGCGAACCATACGCGACTGGAACAGGAAAGAGAGGTAATGACAGTGGCATGTAAAATGCCCTCCGCCACACACCATTGGGTGGCTTGCGGAGTATAAATGTAGATGTAGATGTACTCTGAAGGGCCAAAGAAACTTGTGCACCTGGCTAATATCGCGTAGGTCCTCCGCAAGCACGCTGAAGTGTCGCAACAAGACGTTGCACGGTGCATGCCTAAAGTAGTGCTGGATCAACATGCCTCCTGCGTGGCTGTCCATAAATGTGTAAGAGCACGAGGGAGTGAAGATCTCTTCTGAACAGCACGTTGCTAGGCATCCCATATACGTTCAGTAATGTTCATGCCTGAGGAGTCTGGTGCCCAGTGGAAGTGTGTAGCAATTCTGGAAGTGTGGGTTGTCGCGTTGTCCTGCTGGAATTGCCCAAGTCCGTCGAAATGTACAATGGACAGAATACCTACGTACGTGTCAACTCTCAGAGTCGTATCTCGACATAACAGGGGCCCTCCATGGATTGATGAGATCGTCGCCATACACGTATCCCTCCACCCCCTCGATACAATTTGGAACAAGTCTCGTCCGACTAGGCAACATGTACCCAGACATCAACAGTGTAATGTCGGTGTTGGCGGGCCCAGGCGAGACGCAAAGCTTTGTGTCCTGCAGTCATCAAGAGTACACGTGTCGGCCTTCGGTTCCGAAAGCCCATGTCGATAATTTTTTCGTTGAATGGTTCGGACGCTGTCAGCATTGAAATCTGCAGCAATTGGCGGAAGGGTAAAGCTGAACGATTCTCTTCAGTCGTCGTTAGTCCCTTTCTTTCAGGATCTTTTTCCGGATGCAAAGTTACTGATATGGTGATTATGCCCCACACTGCTAGAATTATCTCCAGTATTTAAAGTGGCAGCACTTCTTGTACATCCACTGAAATTATATTTGTCCTTAGCATTAGGTAAGTGGTTTTCGATGAGGTTTCCGGATTACAGCTGGATCATCTTGACTTTTTGCCACAATATTACGGCTGGCAATCGTCCGGCAATCTTCCAGCAGAAATACTGTGGCAAGAAACTAACATGATTCGGTTGCAATCCCGAAACCTCATGGAACCTGCAGTACGCCGGGAAAACTTCCAGAACCACAGGTAGGTGGTGGTTCACGAACCGTCTCTGTTTGGCACAGTTCGCGTTCATCGTGGTATTGTGAGTAGAAGCGATCTGTCACAGGGAATTATTTTTATGTTTATGTTTTTTCAACCGGTGTTACGAATGTAGTGTCGGCATCTCAGTAATGACATGATTTATTAAAGTATGACTAATAATCCTTTGTCTTTGACAGACTGCAAACTGTTGCTGAAACATAAGGATTATATGGACAACAAAAGCAACAAGAAATGGAGGAAGACCGAGCAAAATATCTTTCATATAAGTTACAGTTATAGGATTTATAAAGTAGAATAATACAAGATTAATTTTTTAAAGCTCTTCAACTTAACCAGAGAGAAGAACCAATATCACTTTAGAATTAAATCCTTAAATCATGAAAAATAAATCAAATGCATAACTGTCAATAGCAGCAATGAGTCTTTCTGCATTACTATTGTGGGATTAGCCAAACACCCGCCGTACCGAAATGAGATTTACTTTAAGAATTTCAGATATGTGCTATCTCTAAATTGATTTGTGTGTGACTATGAATTTCTCTTACATTTTGTTTTTCAGGAAATCTCCCTGATGTCATGTTTCTCTTAAGACGTACATCGAGAAGTTACATGCATTGCAACAGCATCTTGCACAGCTTCTGTGACATTCTGTTTGGAGACTGCGCAGGCGACTCCATGACCTCTATTTTGTTGTTGAATAAACGACCTCAGGTATGTCTCTGTGACCTGTTGATTTAATGATCAACTATTGGTCCTGTGTAAATATTCACACGATTATGGAGACTGTCATATCTTTATAATTAAGCAGTCATTGTTTATCTAGGTACACCATTAACAGCTGTTTGGTCTCTGTCTATTACAATAGATCCCGTAAATACATTGTCTTATACGCTGGTATTACTTTTTCGTATGTCTAATGAATGACATTACGACACTACACCAAAAAATTTTGAGAGAGTTTTCTAAAATGTGTGTTCTAGAGTAAATTTTAATGCTGACTCTGAAAATAGTTCTATTTTGTTCTGTCATGCCATGATTTTTCTCAAAATTAGATCCAATAGTTTAAAGATTTAATTATTTAAAGCACCAATATAAGAAAATCCAATCAAGCTTAGTATTTTTATAATTATTGGTTTAATTTTTAACCATGTACTAAAATACTACAGTAGTTTTCTTAGAAACAGCATGAATATTCTGTTACATTTAATTTTCAGACTTTTTTTTATTTCCTCGCAGAACGTTCACCTTTACTGACCCTCAAATAGCCTCCACTAATAGTTAGCCAACG
Organism: Schistocerca cancellata; assembly: GCF_023864275.1. Classification (NCBI taxonomy): domain Eukaryota; kingdom Metazoa; phylum Arthropoda; class Insecta; order Orthoptera; family Acrididae; genus Schistocerca; species Schistocerca cancellata. Next base: position 382,433,519 of record NC_064631.1, read on the forward strand.
AACTTTCATTCCATCTTCCTTTGTAAATCCACTCATTCTTAACGTCCTCATGGACGCGTTCTCTTTGCTCATTGCTATAATGCCCATGATTGTTAGAGAAGTAGTCAATATGTGACTGCAGGAAGTGGTCTATTACACTCGTGTTACAGTTCAACGTCTGGGTATTCTTCAAAATGGTGAGGCCAAGAACAAGGATCAGGATCAATTTAAGGAAAACACGTGGAAGGGTGGCCCAACTTGATGAGTCATTATCATTCCCAAACAAATATTTTTATTGAATAACAATTATCCCATGACCCAACTGACAGTTTCCAGATACATAGAAACAATTAAGACGTTTAAATTAAATACACAATGTATAAGGACACTTGCAGTATACATAAAGTTACAAAAAGTACTCAAAAATGTCAACTGTGGAACACGACGTTTTCCCGCCTACAGACAGTTAAATAATAAAAAAAAACAACCTGCGGCGGCTTTCTGTCCCACAAGCTAGATCACAACTGTGAGCTAATCCCACAGCAGGGCTTTAATATAAGTTCAACAACATTAAATAAAACACATTAAAATGCATATATCTCCACTGGCTATTCTGTTCTAATATAGATACGGTGCGACCAAGCTGCGCAAAGGCTACCCACATGTAAGACCATAGCAACAGTTGTACTTCACTGATTGGCCCCAAGCCTGTTTCACATAAATCACGTTAAATACTGTAATAAACTGCGAAGGCCTCTCAAACACAATTAAAACGATAATGACCATTAAACCTTTAATTTTTTTAAAGAAACAAAAAAAAACTGTGCTCAATTTGCTAAAGGACTTGCACAACACGCACATTTTCCATGAGCGAATCATTTCTGCAGAGTCCTTCATCACGTTAAGATCTCGTGCTTGATCATTAAGTTAGATCTAAGAGTATTGCAGAACTGGGTGAAGAACAGTTGTGTTCAGGGTTGAATTCACCATCATAACTGTTCTAGAAGATTCCTTGACTCACACGGAAGTAAAAATCTCTAGATCTCCTCCATACTATATGGATTGAATCTTTCCGATTATCCACAATCATAATTTTTCAAGAAACTAGAGAACACACTTTCTTTAGCTCCAATGCCTTGCCCTGGTTTGTAATTTTCTCTTGAAAATATGCCAACTGTGCCTTAGTCATGATATATGTTACGTCGGATTTTTCATAGGCACTAAATGCTGTCGACAAATGTAACAGAAATGGGGAAAGTTGAGTAAAACCGAGTATACACGTCAAAACGTGTATCTCCAGATCTCTGTGACTGCTGCTGACATGGGTCTGATAGTGCTAGGACTAATAGCAGTATCCATTTCGGAGTGTTGCAGATAATAGTCATTAGCAGATGTCTATTCCTTTTCCATCTAGACTTGCCGAAATTTGCTCCGCGGTTGGCGCTTCTTGTGCAAGTGTTTTGAAGAGGAACGTTACCTGACAAGAAATACGTAAGTAGCTAAATCGATGAATTATGTTTTTCATGTGTATATGATGAACATGAATATAGATGTTACCTTTCAAACGCCATCTTTTTTTAAAATTTGCTATTTGGGACAAACCGGGTTACACTTTGACGAAAGACAGAGAACCAAAAGGCAAAGCATCACAAGAGGAAGTTAAGGTCTGTCATCGAGGAAAGGAAGATCATTTTCTCCTGCTGATTGTAGATCTGTATCAGTTGTCATTGGTGTGTTTCAGATATGTAGTTTATTGTTATGGTCAGATGAGGTAAGCCAAATCCGACGTCACTGGTTTGCAGTCTCCGTTTTGTTCCACACTGATGCGATAATAATCAATGAAGCCGTGTAGTACTGTTGCATTGGTGCACAACTCCCAATAATTTTACAGTTCATTTGTCCTCCTATATGTTTTTGTTTTGTTTTAGGAAGCCTAATATATATACCATGAAATATGTTACGATCAACTACCTTCGATCTACCAACGTCGTGTTGCCTCCTAACGGATCTGAAAATGCTGTCGGACTCGAGGCAAACTCAGGGGTTTGCAGTCCTACGGCAGCTCTTTGGCGGACTGGTGGCCCATTGTACTTCGAGCAGGCAAGAGTCGAGGTCTGTTGGCAACACTAGGTAGCAGGTTCGTCAGTGACGTCACAGGGTGTTTTAGTCGAGGTGCGAACTCCCTGGCTAGAAAAGGCTCTAAATGCATCCTTAGGCAGCACCATCGCCAGGGTACCCCCTTCCACCACTCAGTGTTATCAGTTTTGATATTTCAATAGCAATCATACTTATTTAGTTACATTAACAAAATTGTTTTCACGGTAAAAATTCGGAGTACATGTTTTCTCATCAGTACAACTGTATTTCATACTTTTGTCAATCTTAACTAGAGCTCAGATTTATTGCTAACATTCTGACATTGGGAAAGTGCCTAGAATGTTGCGATTGTTGGTGTTACTGCAGCCGTAATGTTTTTGTTTGTCGGGTGCATGAATGTTATTTCTAGACATCACGTGGTGATACAGGATGATTAAGGTTTTTGATAGTTGACACTGCAGTTTTCTAAGCATCGCTGTATCTGATACATTCCAGACAGTGAGAACTATCTCATCACATAGATACTAGGATGTGGAGAGCGAGTGATAATGAATAAGGTAAATAATTTACAGGATACAGATTTTTCCCACTTTTCTAATGACAAGAAACCTGCTGTAAAGAGCCTAGGGCGACCGCTACTAGTTTTTAATACTGTACAAACTCTTAATACTGGAAATAGTTTAGGATAGCATTTAAAATGGATATATATATAAAAACAGTCACTGGTGGCTGTGAAGTTAAAAATGTATTTTTCTACCTTACATGCCTGTTGTTCGGTGTGGAACCCTCGAGCATGAAAGTGGGGGTTACGAAGACAAATCATCTGAGAACTAAAGTGAATAAGCTTGAATTTTCAGCTGTTCACATAAAAAAACTGTATAGGACTGACAATTTTTGAAATGATCAACGTAGCTGAAGAACTGGATAGTGCATACAGAAGGAAAATGTTCATACATTGGGTTCGTTTCTGTGGTTCCTTTGCATTTGCCTAAGGAGTAATGATGAAACGGAATCGTTATGAAACCTAGATGTTTCTGGACCGCCGATTAATTTTAGCGCTGAACTGTATACAGCACTAGATCATTTGGAAAAGGCAACTGTTTTCAAAGTAACGTTCTTAATAACTCAAAATGAACTATTGTAAATTTTTTGGGAAATATGACTAAAGGAACTTTCAGAGCAAATTAGGGACTTATGATTTCTAGATGCTGTAGCAGATGAAACTAGTGATAAAACAAATGTATTTCAGATGGCTGCTCTACGCCGTTATGAATTAAAAGGCAAACTATTAGAAATTCTGTGGAGTTTCCTGTCTCCTTCCAAACATGACACACAGGTGTTAGCTGCGACGTAACTAGAAGAACTAGACTAGGAAAAAGTAGTTCAGACTCTCCAAAAGTTAACCACACTGACCTGTGATGGGGCATCCGTTATGGCTGGTTCCTGCGGTGGGGGAAAACCAACTATGTAAAAGTTCTGTCGTAACACAGAATATGTACTTTAGTAGGCCCATCTACTTAATCTTGCAGTGAGCAAGGTGGCTTCAGTCAATGAAAATATGTTTTTCTTCTTGGGTTTACAGGGAATATGTGCAATCTTCTCAAACAGCCCAGAGCGTATCGCTATCCATTACGAGGTGGTGAGAAAGCGTTGGCGTCGATTATGGAATTTTGAACCTCGATCGATAAACACAGCTCATAACTGCAAGAAAGACATAATTGAGTGTAACAATCACATACTGGAAGTTGTCTCTATAATTACTGTAGCTTCAATTTCTCAGATTCTCGGTCAGAAAGTTGTTTCGATCCGTAGCTTTAATCATCGACTGGAATTCTTCGGTAAAGTCGCGCCATTAACCGAAGTTCTCTTCGGTCAGCTACAGCTTGGAGGCACTAATGCGTGCTCTGCTCATAAGGTCATTTCAGCATTTGAAATAAATATTATTAGATCCAAGGAGAAATTGGCATTACCAGCGCTAAAGAATCTATTGGTTACTCAATGAAGAAAAGGAAATGGGACAAGATTGAGTGAAATAGAGAAACAAAGGAGATGTTCAATGTGGTAATTTCTGAGTCTAAAAATCGTTTTAGTTTGTTAGATCGCCTTGTAGCATCATAATTGTTTTTTTTTTCAGAAAAGCCCTGAAGACATCTTAAAGGAAATGTGTTCAGTGTGTAGGTTTTTGAGCCGGCCGGAGTGGCTGAGCGGTTCTAGGCGCTACAGTCTGGAACCACGCGACCGTTACGGTCGCAGGTTCGAATCCTGCCTCGGGCATTGGTGTGTGTGATGTCCTTAGGTTAGTTAGGTTTAATTAGTTCTAAGTTCCAGGCGACTGATGACCTCAGAAGATAAGTTGCATAGTTCTCAGAGCCATTTGATCCATTTTTGAATTACTGGTATGTTTAAAAATTTCACCTTGGTGTCAGAGAACCAGTATATTTAAAAAAAAGTAGGACCAAGGATTTAAGGAATTGTGTAACTGTAAAAGGAGACATAAGAGAGGTACTGTAATGGTTGTAGTAGGTACATCCTGACTGCTGACCTCTTCCAATGTGACGCTGACTTCACACTTTTTGTTTTTAAATTCCAACAGCAAATATATCATATACCTGTATTAATCTTAGCCGATTAACTGTCGGATGAGTTATATAGTGTAATGCGGATACTCTCTGATATGTGATTTCCTTCAGCAAAAACACATCCCACCAAATACTGGCATATATAATAAGCATTTTGTATATAAACCCAGCAAGATTTGCATTTAGTAATTCTTATTAGACTACAACATCAACGTCAGATACCATGCAATGACCGCTTATAATACACGGCTGCTTATTATTGACTCACCATTTGGCCATTACTAGCAGCAAATAGTGTACAGAGATGGTTGAACTCGGGCTCACGTTGTTATGTTCCACAGGAAGGATCACGTAACTATGCGAACCTGTTACTCATAAGCAGAACCGAGTAAGCACCTGTTATATAGCGCTGGTCAGACCAAGATACATGTACCGTTCATAATGACGGTGTAGCATTGGCCAATGCCGTGAGACATAAACATGCCTTTGTTTTCTGATTAGTTAAATGGTAACAATCCATAAGTACGCCCACAAGATCCTCATCGTAATTATTCAGTTCTTTGTGGACATACAAATGACGTAACCTTACGAATTACTCGAAATTAGTTTATGGAAAGAAGAATGGAGACGAGTAGTGGTTTTGAAACGAATTACACAGAGAGAGTAAAGTTTGGAGGCTGACGCCTATATTTTGTCCTTAAGCCGATTTAGATCGGTGTTAGAGTAAAATAAATTGTATAGCATTAACTGGAAATTCCTTACATAAAATTTTATTTTTAATGTAAATAAAAATTTACATATAAGGTTGAAAACGTTTGATCCACTGCGACATAGCAAATTCTATAGAACATTTTGTTATTGTGAAACTTTCTTTTCGGTTTTGCCTCCGATATAAAAAGAGATAAGTGGACTGTCACTGGACAGTTACTACAAAACGACACCGTAACCTGATTAATAAACCATTACTAAGATTAGACTACAAAACCAATTCAAATTACACGCAAAGCGTGAGAGTATTCTAGTAACTGATACAAGTATTAATGTTTGTGAATATGATTAGTACGTCTTAATTTTATTTCTGTGTGTTGGTGGAAGACACACGTAATTTTTACGCGCAGAACCACTTCTGACATAATAACTCTTTCAAATGTTAGCGAAACCCAAACATTCACTTTAGTAAGGTTAACCACAATGTAATGTACATGTAATGTAACTAGACTGAAGACGAGAAGTTCCACATTTCCATATTGTTATACACGTTAGTATTACATTAGTTGTAACTCCATGTCCAAGGCAATCCACAAATTCCGAAATAGTATGCCCACTATTTTAGTACTACGATTGCCTACGCATCAGTTCTTGTCAACTAATGGTCATAAATCTTCATCCTGAACCACAATATGCTATGTTGTTTTTACGGTGTCCTCACGAATCTACTTCAATATATCCTGTTGTACATCCTTTATTATACCTTTACGTTTTTTTAATATAAAATAAAGAAAAAGAGAAAGAAAAAGAAAAAAAGAAAGAGGGAAAAATTATAGTAGCTTGTATTTTATTTCAAATTGCTGCCACTCATCGAGTCTTATCTAAAGGGTTGCACTGCTTGTCGTCTATTCGACTATTGTAATATGAGTATAGTTGGTCATACCCTTGCAGCATTTCATTTTGTGATGATTGTAAACTGATAACAGTTGGACTGTTATACGAACTAATACTGTGTATTTATTTTTTTTAATTACAAAAATCACTTTTTTGGTAATAGCAGCCCCCTTTTTATTTCAGGTTGTTGCCACTAATCTGGCTTCACGTAAATGGTTCTGTTATATGTGATATGTTCGACTATTGTAATATTACTACATTTGGTGATATGCAACATTTTATTTAGAGATGGTTTTAAACGTATTGTTTCACAACATATATTCTATTTCCGATGTACATCAGTTTTATGTTTATATTGTACCACTCCAGTTATAGGTTCCAAATATGTCTTCTGTTCTGATTATTAACTAACGACTATCTCTGTAACATTGTTCACGATGCTACCTACGCTGTCAATATTTCCGTTTCTCTTCCATAATAGTAGCATAAATGTATCTTTGTTAAGTTGTTCACAATGTTCTGACAAGTAGTCAACCGCGCTTTATAGTTTTTGGTAAGGTTAAACCTTGACTTACTTTCTATGGTTAATGCTAGTGGCACCTACCGCTCTTCGTTTACTTCTTTGATAGCTTAATCGCCATAGTCAGTTCGGCACTGATTCTTTTCAAACACACGACACCACTATATAACATGAGATCAGTATTATATTCAGTCTGTGAGCTCACTTTCGAAAGGTTTTACTAAAGTTTGATTCAAATATAAGTACGATACTAAATGAAATTTCTGTTAATGGAATACTGACTGAATTGTTACGTACATATTTACTGTCACGCATTTTCTTGTATTTTGTTCTACAGCTTCAATGTAATGATGAAATTTTGAAACACGTAACACTTAATAAAGAATTGTGCGATCAAGACATATCTATATTTTAAAGTTATGCATAATTAGTATTTCCTTTACACCTCCACCCCCATTCCGAGGTATTATCTTGTATGTTCAGTTATCCATTTTAACCATTGCGCACTTCATCAGGTTTGAAGCCATGTCCATGTCCATGATTTAGCAGCAAACAGGACTTTCTCCTAGCCTACAGTATCATTCGATAATTTATTTCTAAGCGAGGTATGATTCCCATATTTGATGTTTAATTGAGCCACCTCTGTTGGGTGTCAGATGTTCAATAATAGCCACTCGGCGACTTGGTCCTAATTTTTAATATCCCCACTCTACACTGTTTAGATCGCCAGTTTCAGACCTTGACAACAAAACAGGAGCATGTTTAAAGCTCAGCTGCAGTCTCACACAAAGTGTTAGTAACTTATGACCAGGATTTTTTAACACTGGTCGTCTACTGCGATATGCAGAAGATTGGTAGGAAGCCAAACTGAGAATTTAGCAACTACATTTTCAGAATTTTTCATTCACTGCGATCTTTTAATTCGCAGTCGTTTACAGTTTAAATTTTTTAACAGTTTTGCTTTTACAATGCAAGAACAGAAAAGGACATAAGATCTTCATAATAACATTAAACTTCACGCACTTAAAATAGTAGTAAGTTGTAGGCGCTGTAGTAATTCTTCTTTCAGCAAGAAGAAGGAGGTAAGGGAAGTCAGTCGTCGTACTGTGCCTCAACGATGAAATTTTGATTGTTTCATTTTCTTGTGTATGTGGCTTTGGAATGATTTTGTTACGTTTTCTTATACCATGGATACAGATAATGTCGTGGATGGCGAGAAGTTTTTTGTTTGTGTCATCATCAGGGAGTGTCGAATTTAACCGAAGCATGCAGTTCAACTTGTGTAAACAAAGTTGAGAAAGAAGAATCCGGTTATCCAGAAACTGGAGTTAGTGTCTTAACCACGGATTTGCAGCGAGTTAGCACGCAACACAGCGAGGGTAGGGAAATTAGGAATAATAATTTGCTGGGAACCGTTGAGTAGGAATCGAGATGAGTGAAATACAGTGTAATGGAGACCAGATAGAGAATGAATTTATGAGTAAAGAAAATGTCACGATGTCAAAGGTGGGAGAATGTACCGAAGCAGCTGGCCACAAGGAAGCAACCCAGAGTTTTATGAGCCGTGTGCAACATCTTCCAGTACCGACGTCACTTTACCTGCAAATTTCTGATTGAGCTGTCCTTAGAACATGAGAAACAATGCAAGAAAAAGTGTGAGCGTTAAAAAAAGAAAGGAAATATCGCAGTAATAATGTTAGAAAGTAAACAGCAATTAGAGCACACGAAAGAAAATACAAGAGCGTTGGAAAATAAACAGCAGTACAAAAGGTCAAGAAAATTTCACTAAGTTAGATCAGTCGAAGAGGAGTGATGAATTGACTATTAAACTAGACAAAAATACGAGGAGGAGACCAAACACTCTGAAGACAGGTTAACTCAAATAATCGATGAGCAGGTGCATGGTTGCGACAGTTAAATAGGTCCATTGTTACATAAAATGAAAGACACAATGCATGAACTGAGTAAAGATGATGACATATTCAAAGAATGAAAAGACGAAGTCACAGTCGAAATAACTAAATCCAAGGACAAGTCGAACAGCTGTCGTTGCGAAGTGATGCGGTATCAGACAAGAACATTGCACTTAATTTAGAAGATCTGAGAGGAACCAAAGTACTATTCCAGTTTAAATGGATTCAGGCAGATGTAAATTGCAAAAATTGTGAAGCATTGGTCGAACTGTCTAATGAGAAGGTACGTTGCACCAGCTCAGAGAATAACAGAACGGGTAGCGACCAAACCATAAGTGAACCGGAACAACAGTAAGGAAGAGAAAGAGTCACATCAGTTGACTGACACTCGTTGCCGAATATGTGAGGTGCCAAATAACTCGTCTACTTGTGTACAACTTGCAGTACCAGTCGGCACGAGGTATCAGTAAACTGTGAAAGGCGAGATACGAAACAACTTGGCCTCTGTGCAACCCCACAAATTATTTCCTGATCGTTTGAACATTCTTCATTTGAAAATTTTGAGTGAACGATTTCAGTACGGACTGCGAAGGTCATTATCTGCAGCACATAAAATAAACTTCATTTGTGTGAACACCTCATTGAAGAAGCTTCAGCAAAGGTGTAAATAGTAGCAGTTGTGTGCAAAACGTATGCGAAATTTACCACGAGCATTTTGAAATGTATACAAGAAAAACATAAGTAAGAGCGCATCTTAGTAAAGGAACTATATGCTGAATACAAATACCAAGATCCTATACGGCACTTGAAAGAGATGGTGAAACATATGCAGCTTCTGGACGTGCCTTACGAACAGAAAGAAATAATAAAATTTGGTGAACGAAATTACGGTATCCGATTTAGAGACACAGCACGACCGTAGACCACTGAATGAACAATATTAAATGTTTTTGTGCTTTTTACAGAGACGTGGGTTTATAGCACAGCCAGAGAAGACAGCCTCTACGCTCTGTGGAAACTCGCTTTGAGGAGGGACAATACCAACCGTATAACCTTTATCGGCAAGTGAGGCACCCACCCCGTAAGAGCGGGTATACGTGGAATAAGAATAATCAGTGTGAGTCATAGGGACCACAAGGAAGGCACCATAGCGGAGAACGAAATGATCAGCTTAGAAATGACATCCAAATTGCTGACGTCCAAAATTTGGTCCACGAAGAAATCAGCGATACAATGGTTGGGATAGAAAATAATCAATGCGATTGACTAGCAGCTCTGCTCTGATTTCACCATAAGATGGTATCCAACAATCCGGAACCTTACTAACATATTGCGACGACTTAAAACGACATTTATGCTAATGGATCGTGGTAGTTGACAATCGGATGGAGGATTTACTCACCCTGTTATTGACATAAAGTTTGGCCAAGTGATAGTACATTCTATACTCAGGCTTTCAAGTTTCGGTCATAGGTAAGGATATTTACCAGGTGGGTGACAAAAATAAGCAGTGACTTACATTCAAAATGAGCGGAATGAAAGTGTGTGTCACAGTACATGGGAAGTGATGTATTCAAAGAACAAATCAAAGGCGAATTAGAATATGAAATGTAGATAGTTCAAACTTCTTGATCATATAGAAACCGAGAGTAAAGGCTATTTACACTGAGGAGCTAAAGAAACTGGTACACCTGCCTAATATCCTGTAGGGCACGCAGAAGTACCGCAGCACAGCGTGGCATGGACAGGACTGTCTGAAGTAGTGCTGGAGGGAACTGATAAATGAATATTGCAATGATGTCCATAGTTCTGTAAGAGTACGAGGGGATGGAGACCTCTTCTGAAAAGCATGATGCGAGGCATCCCAGACATGTTCAATAATATTCATGTCTGGGGAGTGTCGTGGGCATCGGATGTGTTTAGGATGTCCATGGAACCACTCCGTAGCAATACTGGATCTTTGGGGTGTCGCATTGTCCTGCTGGGATTCCCAAGTCTTTCGGAATGCAAAATGGACATGGATGGATGCACGTGATCAGACAGGATGGTTACGTACGTGTCACCTGTCAGAGTCGTATCTAGACAAATCAGGGGTCCCACATCAATCCACCTACATACGCACCACCCCATTATAGAGCTACCAGCGGCCTGAACAGTCCCATGCCGGCATACAGGGTCCATGGATTATAAAGGTGCCTCAATACTAGTACACGTCCATCCCCTCCATACAATCTGAAACGAGACTCATCCTACCAGGCAATATATTTCCAGTCATCGACCGTCCAATGTCGATGTTGAAGGGTCCAGGCGAGTTATAAAGCTTTGTGTAGTGCAGTCATCAAGGGTACACGAGCGGGTCTTCGTCTCCGAAAGCCCATATCAGTGACGTTTCGTTGAATGTTTCGCATACTGTCAAATGTTGATTGAACAGCACTTAAATGTGCACAATTTGCGGAAGGGATGCGCTTCTGTCACGCTGAACGATTCGCTTCCGTTCTCGTTGGTTTCGTTCATGCAGGATCTTTTTCCGGCCACAGCGATTTTGGAGATTTGATGTTTTTCCGGATTGCTGATATTCACAGTACACAAACGGGAAAATCCTCACTTCATCGCTACCTCGGAGATGCAGCGTCCCATCGATCTTGCGCCTACTATAACACCACGTTCAAACTCACTTAAATCTTGATAAACTTTAATTGTAGCAGCAGTAACCGATGTAACAAATGCGTCAGACACTTATTGTCTAATATGGGCGTTGCCGACCGCAGCGCCGTGTTTTGCCTGTTTTCATGTCTCTGTATTGGAATGTACATGCCTACACCAGTTTCTTTGGTGCTTCAGTTTAGATCTTGAATTCTTGCATCAGAACTAAGGATTTGTGTTGGTGCATCTAAGAGGAACTGAAATTAAAGTAATGACCAGGGACAACTGAGACAGGTTGTCTGATGGTAATGTTAAAATGATAGGGACTGCTTTCTGTGATGAAGGAAAAATGATCTCCGGAAAGCTGTCAACGGACACAGCTGAGAAGGAGTTAAAACAAGAGGATGAGGAGAGCAGTGAAATTAGCTCATTGCATGTTTCGAGGACGGATACAATCCCAGGGATAGTGAGGGAAGAAAAGGCGTCAGAGACAGAAGAGAATGAAGAAGATGACGATGAGTGAGAAGATGTGTGGTCGAGCGACTCCGAAAAAAAGAAGAAATGTTACTTAGGACGCAATACTGCATGAGAGGCTGGTAGGATAATGGCGTGACAAGTGTTTGGAGTTTTCCAACTGTGCTATTCGGTCTATACATCGAAGAGGAAATGTTGGAAATAAAGGAAAGGTTAAGGGGGGAGGGGTGTTAAGGTTCAGAGTGAAGGGATATCGATAATAAGATTCTCTGATGACATTGCTGTCCTTAGTCAGGATGAAGAAGGGTTGAAAGCCTAACGAGTGCAGAATACGGATGGAAAGTGAACGAAAGTAATACGAAAGCAATGAGGAGTAGCAGAAACGAAAATAGCCATAAACGTAACATGGAAGTTGGTGATCACGAAGTAGACGAAGATAAGGAATTCTGTCACTTTCGAAGCAAAATAGTAGATAACAAAGGAATAAGGAATTAAAAAGCAGGCTAGCACAAGCACAGGGGCATTCCGGGCCAAAATTACTCTACTAGTACCAAAAATTGGCAATAATTCTGAGGGAAATTTCTGAAAATTGCGTTTGGAGCCCAGCATTGTATTGCAGCGTCACTTCCCAGCTTTCATTAAAATTAAAAAGAACTGGCAATAGCAGACAAGGGCTGCTAGCCGCAGTGTTTAACATGTGGATCAGATTACAGTGAACACAGAAAGACTGTGAGGTGGACCATCTGCACACATCGGAAACTGCACTGCGCAGCCGTAATAGCTTTAGTGGGTACGTCGATGTCACCACAGCAGGAGAAGAGTCGAGTTATGACTATGATACTGGAAGCCTAGTTTTGGTACAATAATGCACCTCAGAGCTTTAGAAATAGGTCTGAATTTTAAGTTAGTCACTTCCGAGTCTGGCAGCACAACCATGATGCCAGGGCCATGTTGTACGACGAGACGACTGCGAATTGTCAACTGATGCCATGGGTCAAACTCAAGGTTGGAGCAGCTGCTGCCGGCAGTGTGTTCCTTGCGTAATTTGGTGCACGACACCGCCGAATTACAGTCCGAGCCAATCACCGTCCCTCTCCTGCCTGTGTCTCGTGTTCCACACACACAACAGTCACAGCGTGCCACCGCGTTTAAAGCCCTATTCCCAAAGCGGAGACTTTTCACAGAAAAGTGCCATCGCTGTACAACATGCAGCGAGAATGACGTCACGTCTGTGGCCTACTTCAACTGCCGGCCGTGGTCTGGCCTCTATTCAGCATCGCAGCCATCCACTAGCCAATACCGGCCGGCGTCCATGGAGAAAGGCACATTTGCCTCACTAATCCAATGAAGCAATGTATAATTAAAGTAGAATGAATACTTTTTTGATCAGCGGACCGAGCCAGTCGCCGTCCGACTCCTGCCTGTACTGTGGACTGTGGGTGCACTTGAAAAGACTAGACAAGAAGCTCCTGAGATCAGATGCTTCTGCAGAATGTAGGAAATTTGGCAGACTGGTAAAGAAATGGATGGGGAGGCTCTCCAGAAAATCGTCGATGAAAGAAACATATGGGAATCGGTAAGAAGAAGAAGGGATTGGGTGATAATAAAGACTTAATACAGCAAGAACTAACTTCCATGGCACTAGGGGGAGCTGTAGAAGGTACAAACTGTGGAGGAAGACAGATGCGGGAATGCATCCAACAATAATTGAGGAAATATGGTGCCAGTGATGCACTGAGACGAAGAAGTTGGCACGCGAGTGGAAAGCAGCATTGAAATAAGCTTGTCAACAAGTGCTGCCTAACCTGAAAGATACACGAGTAGCGCGAATTTGTGAACCGTGTATGTTTCTATACATAATACTGATAATTTACATGAGGAAATTTTTAATATGACGATCTTTTACGAATCGCAATGCGTGGTATAGTAATAGAGCTTCAGCCATTGCCAGGCCAGCGCACTTTAATCTGTGTATTTTTTCAGCAGTGCCAATATTGACACCCTGAGTCTTTTTCTTCAGTAATATAGAACAATCAAGTTGTGACAGTAGTGCCACATTTGTTTTGTACTCGAAGTTTTTGAGTATTTTGATAAATTATACGGACAATTTTGTTTTAAAGCTAATAATTTTTTATCGTGAACGTAGACCTGCAATTGTAGCTCTGTATTACGATAAGCAGTTCACGGTGTTCAGTCTCAGCATCCTGATATACTATGATAAATCAGTTTACTTTGGTGCTAACATAGTATTTTCCAGATTCTGAACTGTCTTCTCGGTGTGGAACCTTGGCCATCATTGTCTTTGTCCACATTATGTATTGTTTACATTTCGTTATTTCCTCATGATGAATTAATGCCAGGGCGTGCAGTTGAAATATATCATTCACACAGCCGAATCTTACAAACATAACGTCATTTGACCATCGGATGGACTCCCGTGTGGACGAGATTATAATAAGCATCCCTGGCGTAGAGAAACAACTGAATGATTTGAAACTAAATAAATCACCATTTCCGGCTGGAATCCCAGTTCGATTTTACAAAGGGTATGGAATCAGCCCATTACCTAGCTTGCATTTGTCGTTAATCTCTCGCCCAGCTTAAAGTCCCAAGCGACTTTTAAAAGACGCAGGTGGCTCCAGTTCATAAGAAGGGTAAGATAACGAACCTGCAGAGTTACAGATCAATATCTCTAACTTCTGTTTGCTACAGAACTCTTGAACATATTCTCGGTCTAATAAACGTTCTTGAGACTGAGAAGCTTATGTCCACGAATCAGTATGGCTTTAGAAAGCATCGCTAGTGCTAAAGTCAGCTTGCCCTTGTCTCACAGGATATGGTGTAAACATTTGTCTATGTTAAGAGTCAGTTGCCACTCCCTGCACCAAGTGCCTATCCGCTGCAGATCTTCCTGCATTTCGCTGCAATTTTCTAATTCTGCAACTTCTCTATATACTACAGCATCATCTGCGAAAAGCCGCATGGAACTTCCGACACTATCTACAAGGTCATTTATATATATTGTGAAAAGCAATGGTCCCATAACACTCCCCTGTGGCACGCCAGATGTTACTTTAACGTCTGTAGACGTCTCTCCGTTGATAACAACATGCTGTGTTCTGTTTGCTAAAAACTCTTCAATCCAGCCACACAGCTGGTCTGATATTTCGTACGCTCTTACTTTGTTTATCAGGCGACAGTGCGGAACTGTATCGAACGCCTTCCGGAAGTCAAGAAAAACAGCATCTACCTGGGAGCCTGTATCTAATATTTTCTGGGTCTCATGAACAAATAGAGCGAGTTGGGTCTCACACGATCGCTGTTTCCGGAATCCCTGTTGATTCCTACATAGTAGGTTCTGAGTTTCCAAAAACGACATGATACTCGAGCAAAAAACATGTTCTAAAATTCTACAACAGATCGACGTCAGAGATATAGGTCTATAGTTTTTCGCATCTGCTCGACGACCCTTCTTGAAGACTGGGACTACCTGTGCTCTTTTCCAATCATTTGGATCCTTTCGTTCCTCTAGAGACTTGCGGTACACGGCTGTTAGAAGGGGGGCAAGTTCTTTCGCGTACTCTGTGTAGAATCGAATTGGTATCCCGTCAGGTCCAGTGGACTTTCCTCTGTTGAGTGATTCCAGTTGCTTTTCTATTCCTTGGACACTTATTTCGATGTCAGCCATTTTTTCGTTTGTGCGAGGATTTAGAGAAGGAACTGCAGTGAGGTCTTCCTCTGTGAAACAGCTTTGGAAAAAGGTGTTTAGTATTTCAGCTTTACGCGTGTCATCCTCTGTTTCAATGCCTTCATCATCCCGGAGTGTCTGGATATGCTGTTTCGAGCCACTTACTGATTTAACGTAAGACCAGAACTTCCTAGGATTTTCTGTCAAATCGGTACCTAGTATTTTACTTTCGAATTCACTAAAAGCTTCACGCATAGCCCTCCTTACGCTAACTTTGACATCGTTTAGCTTCTGTTTGTCTGAGAGGTTTTGGCTGCGTTTAAATTTGGAGTGAAGCTCTCTTTGCTTTCGCAGTAATTTCCTAACTTTGTTGTTGTACCACGGTGGGTTTTTCCCGTCCCTCACAGTTTTACTCGGCACGTACCTGTCTAAAACGCATTTTACGATTGCCTTGAAATTTTTCCATAAACAGTCAACATTGTCAGTGTCGGAACAGAAATTTTCGTTTTGATCTGTTAGGTAGCCTGAAATCTGCCTTCTATTACTCTTGCTAAACAGACAAACCTTCCTCCCTTTTTTATATTCCTATTAACTTCCATATTCAGGGATGCTGCAACGGCCTTATGATCACTGATTCCCTGTTCTGCACTTACAGAGTCGAAAAGTTCGGGTCTGTTTGTTATCAGTAGGTCCAAGATTTTATCTCCATGAGTCGGTTCTCTGTTTAATTGCTCGAGGTAATTTTCGGATAGTGCACTCAGTATAATGTCACTCGATGCTCTGTCCCTACCACCCGTCCTAAATATCTGAGTGTCCCAGTCTATATCTGGTAAATTGAAATCTCCACCTAAGACTATAACATGCTGAGAAAATTTATGTGAAACGTATTCCAAATTTTCTCTCAGCTGTTCTGCCACTAATGCTGCTGAGTCGGGGGGTCGGTAAAAGGAGCCAATTATTAACCTAGCTCGGTTGTTGAGTGTAACCTCCACCCATAATAATTCACAGGAACTATCCACTTCTACTTCACTACAGGATAAACTACTACTAACAGCGACGAACACTCCACCACCGGTTGCATGCAATTTATCCTTTCTAAACACCGTCTGTAACTTTGTAAAAATTTCGGCAGAATATATCTCTGGCTTCAGCCAGCTTTCTGTACCTATAACGATTTCAGCTTCGGTGCTTTCTACCAGCGCTTGAAGTTCCGGTACTTTACCAACGCAGCTTCGTTGTGAAATTGCTCGTAGTGAAATTAGGTAAAGACATTATTAGCGAATTCATTTGTGGTATACATCCAAGGATAAACGGTATCCTTATTCAAATTTTACGAATCCGATTACGGCGCCAAAATGAATTATTTATAGAACTTTACTGGAAATTGTAGTATAATTTTCGATATTGACATATTGTTACTTAGATGATTATCAGTACCGAATGTGAGAACAGAAACAAACAATAAATGTGTCATTCCACTACGCTTACAAGGCTGTACGTTTCAGCGATGCTAAGAATACAGAGGTTTTCTTCGAATCAGCGACAACTTAATAATATTCTATGATCCTAAAAGTTTCTTTTATGATGGGCCTGCAGCATACAATAAATCATTGAACTACATAGTCTACCGTTTTTCGAGTTTCTGCTGCACCACGACTTCATCAGATAGTTACTTTTACACGTTGAGTCCCATTTTGGCTATTACGTCGTTACCAAGTGAGCCTGCAATATTAATGTTGGTAAAATATTTTGTATAACTGTAAGCGTTTGCATCTGCGGCCGTTGTCAGCGCCAATAAAATTTGTCACCGTACATGACAGGCTTCATAACATACAAAGTTTTCAGATGTTTGGGCCACTGTAGCAAATGGCCTTACTCATGGTGTTTTCCTTAACTATGTAGTTACGTTAACTCAAGCGTTTTAGTGACATTTTGTAGAAATTAACTGAAGTATGTGTTGGATGGCTTCAGTCTGTAGTCTATTATTTGCCTTACATATTTTGTTGTATAAAAGATATTTTTGTGTTGGTAATTCTACTGTTTTTAATTTATTGCCTGAAGTCATGTAGCTTTGAATTTTTTCCCTTTTAGCAACTCAGTAAAGTTATCGACATATTGCTTGTGTTTTAATTTCGTTTGTTCGCTAGAATTTCATCTGCATACCCATTTGTGTGGGTATAGATTTCGAGGTTTTCCACGATGTTCTCTATAGTTCCTTCGGGTACACGATGTACATTTTCTCTGCATGTTCTATTCGTCCTGCTTTGTGTTTCTGTTTGCGTAAGTGCATGAGCCATGTACGCTGATTACATTCACAATATAAACAGTGTATTTGGGAAATAGCTGCGAAGTTTATGCCAGTTTGTACAATGTAAAATTGGTTACAATCGACGCATGAAATCGTGTATACTACTGTATTTGAGACAAGTAGGATTTTAGGTTTTCCTGATTCCTCTTCTGTTTGCAAAGTAGTATTCGTAACGGAGAAACTTTCACTGGCTTTTTAAATATGTTATTGACTTTTCCTGAGCTTTGTCAAATGTGTGGTGTTATGACGTAAGTAGATTTTTGTGTCAAATTTTCTTTTCTTTTCGGTAAATATGTAACACCGATAACCATTACCGTTGAATTTCTACACATGTTAACTCACTGCAAAGATATGTGCACCTATGTGAAGTAAGCTTTCCTGACAAATGAACAATGGTGCAAAAACCGTTCCTCACAAGCGACTTCTAATCAAGCTGCGGGCCTATGAGGTATCGCCTCAGTTGTGTGACTGGATTCGTGATTTCCTGTCAGGAAGGTCGCAAATCATCGAGTAAAGCTGAAGTGATATCAGGTGTTCCCCAGGGAAGCGTCCTGGGACCTCTGCTGTTCCTGATCTATATAAATGACCTGGGTGACAATCTGAGCAGTTCTCTTAGGTTGTTCGCAGATGATGCTGTAATTTACCGTCTAGTAAGGTCATCCGAAGACCAGTATCAGTTGCAAAGCGATTTAGAAAAGATTGCTGTATGGTGTGGCAGGTGGCAGTTGACGCTAAATAACGAAAAGTGTGAGGTGATCCACATGAGTTCCAAAAGAAATCCGTTGGAATTCGATTACTCGATAAATAGTACAATTATCAAGGCTGTCAATTCAACTAAGTACCTGGGTGTTAAAATTACGAACAATTTCAGTTGGAAAGACCACATAGATAATATTGTGGGGAAGGCGAGCCAAAGGTTGCGTTTCATTGGCAGAACACTTAGAAGATGCAACAAGTCCACTAAAGGGACAGCTTACACTACACTCGTTCGTCCTCTGTTAGAATATTGCTGCGCGGTGTGGGATCCTTACCAGGTGGGATTGACGGAGGACATCGAAAGGGTGCAAAAAAGGGTAGCTCGTTTTGTATTACCACGTAATAGGGGAGAGAGTGTGGCAGATATGATACGCGAGTTGGGATGGAAGTCATTACAGCAAAGGCGTTTATCGTCGCGGCAAGATCTATTTACGAAATTTCAGTCACCAATTTTCTCTTCCGAATGCGAAAATATTTTGTTGAGCCCAACCTACATAGGAATGGTAGAGAGATAGTATGATTGTGGTTCGATGAACCCTCTGCCAAGCACTTAAATGTGAATTGCAGAATAGTCATGTACATGAAGATGTAGATGTAGACCAAAGTGAGCACTTTAAGGACACATTCGTAGGATGGGCATGGATATATTGCAAAAATGTAGATATAAGCTCAGAATATAAAAAAATTACTTAAGATATTAATTAGTATATGCGCTTGTGTCGATTGCGGCGTGTAACCACAGAAACATTTAGAATAATGACGCAGTTCGGTTGTCCTGCCAAGAAGACGACAGCTTTTTTGTTCTTAAAGCCGTCCTGATCAGACTCATATCTGCCGTCGCTGCAGATAATTGCCACACCGCCATTATTCTGTTCTATTAAGACGCAGTCTTACTCGGCGTACTCATCGTTGCACACAGCATCGGAATTAATGTGCCTGTGTAATTTAATGTAGTATAATATTTTGTGAATACAGTGATTTTGTTTAGTCTTGTTTCAATTATGTTGCAAGCTATTGTTCCAATGAAACGGCGTATTGGCATGGATAACGGTTCCGTGTTACAAATGGTCCAGCACGAGCCAAATCTTTGGAATCATTCAATTTACGATGTCCGATAAAATAAAATTTTTTTCAGATAAATCACTCAAGGTCTAACTTACAAAGAACGGACCTTACGCAAAAAGCCATTGTCAAGCGCCGAAAGTTTATATAAACTGCCGGCCGGAGTGGCCGTGGGGTTCTAGGCGCTACAGTCTGGAGCCAAGCGACCGCTACGGTCGCAGGTTCGAATCCTGCCTCGGGCATGGATGTGTATGATGTCCTTAGGTTAGTTCGGTTTAATTAGTTCTAAGTTCTAGGCGATTGATGACCTCAGAAGTTAAGTCGCATAGTGCTCAGAGCCATTTGAAACATTTTTTGATTTTGTATAAACTGATCACATGCTACTACCATTAGCTATTATTATTTGTCTTTTCTCTGATATGCCAACGGTCTTGGCGCAGTGGTAACACCAGTTCCCGTCAGATCACCGATGTTAAAAGCTGTCGGGCTGGGCTAGCACTTGGATGGGTGACCGTCTGGTCTGCCAAGCGCCGTTTCGCAGGCGGGGTGCTCTCAGCCCCATGTGAGGCAAACTGACGAGCTACTTGATTGAGAAGTAGCGGCTCCGGTCTCGTAAGCTTCAGAGAGGTCTGCTGCCCACATGCCCCTCCATATCCGCATCCAGCGACGCCTGTCGGCTGAGAACGACACGGCGGCCAGTCGGTACCGTTGGCCCTTCCAAGGCCTGTTCGGACGGATATTCTCAAACCCGACAGGAAGAGCCACGACTTCGTGTCAGGACCTTTTATTGTGAAACTTCATGGCAGATTGAAAGTGTGTGCTGGACCGAGACTCGAACTCGGGACCTCTGCAGGGCAGGCAAAAGTCCCAAGTTCGAGTCTCGGTAAAGCACAGTTTTAATCTGCCAGGAAGTTTCCTACCAGCGCATACTCCACTGCAGAGTGAAAATGTGATTCTGGACCTTTTACTGTATTTTGTATATTGTTTTTCTTTGTTGCATTGATAATGGTATCATACCTGACGAGCCATTGCCATCGAATATATGTAAATACCAAACAAAAAGAAAAAGCCATTGAAATTGTTGATGAAACCAGGAATTTGCACTGTATGCTTGGATCCACGGTAGGATCGCATTTTTACATTAGCACGCTAGTCCAAGGGCTTTCAGTAATTGCAGCTTCTTCCTAGGTTTGTCAAAATTTTCGTAACCGTAGCCGCCATTTTTGTGCAAGATCGCGTATTCCAAATTATTTTCTTCATACAGTTCATTACGACAATACTGTCATAAAATTCCACGAAGTGGTCGAATTGTGTCATGTGCAACGCAAAATGGCAAGCAGCCATCAGTGTTAATTGCTTCACCGTTAATTGCAATTCTTGCTCAGTGAAGACAATATTGTTGGCATACGGAAGTAATTTCATGAATTTATGCTCAAATGAGTTTTAAGATTTCTCTTGCAATATACATTACGTGTAGCATGATGGTAACACGTAAACAATTAGCAAAAATGAAACGCGACAGGCAACATATGCAAGCCGAATCCAACTTGGATATCGAACAAAACATTGACGATGACTCCGGAGTTGATTCCTATAGAAACTCAGAGTACATTCTTGTCCGTGACGTCATGTCAAATGAATTGGCGGGGGCAGAGCAGTTTCACTGACAAATATTGCCATTATGTTTGACGCTGTTATCAAGCAAATGACTGAAAACAAAAAATATATTGACGAACACACGTCAGTAGTAAGAATGCGACATGACGAGATTAAGGCTGAATTAAAAGCACTGAAAATTAGTAATGACACTTTGTGTGAAAGAGTAGACGAGATTAATACGTTACTGAACGGCTAGGTGTCCGAACGTGACTCAAAATTTTCCGAATTGAACTTACAGCAGGAAAAAACCACAAAAAATGCAAAAGAAATTCAAACTGAAGTAAAACGTTTAAACGCTGTATTAGGTGCAGTTGCCACTCAAGTCAGATCTTATCCTTCAGTTTATGACTCAATAAAAACACGCATTACTATAACTGAAGGCAAAGTTAGCACTATCGTTAAACAACTTACAAACAAACGGCAACTACACACTGACAAGCATTTTGCCAACATAAATAAAGAATTTAGTGACTGGGTTGACCAGAAAAATAAATACTTCGACCAACGTATACAGGAAAAATTGCCGACGGTTGTGCACTTGACCGTAGCGGAAATTGTCAAAAATAATAATCATGCCATAGCTTAGGCACCTCAGGCGGTCGCAGCACAACAGAAACTAAGCGATAGCATACGACCGGAGTATAGTAATGCTAATAATCAAAATGCTCGCTTTGGTAATGAAAAGAGATACATGTATGACAAGTATCCTCCGTAGACAATACACATCTCAGAGCCACAACATTACATACCCGTACACATGACACCTAGTTACAGTCATGACATTTATGGGCATTTTTTTGAGACCATTAAGACTGATAAACGAACAGTACAGTGGTTTTTCCTCATGGTCCAGAATCTAGTTACTAATTGTATTATAGGTTTAGACATGAAGAGTGAAAAAGAGAGAGAAAAATGGATGAGGGTCCAGTAAACAAACTTTT
The DNA here is from genome assembly GCF_023864275.1 of Schistocerca cancellata. NCBI lineage: Eukaryota > Metazoa > Arthropoda > Insecta > Orthoptera > Acrididae > Schistocerca > Schistocerca cancellata. Next base: position 382,455,740 of record NC_064631.1, read on the forward strand.
AAGAAAACAGCGATTTCAATTTTAAAATGAAATCACTAAATCCTTAAAAAAACATAATTATTACAATGTTTTACTGATAAATAACACATGTGGCACATTTTTATTATGCAGATAGATATTTTGCATTAATACAGTATATGAAAATGACATTATAATTGATTCATGTCACAAAAGTGTACGCAAAAAGGATGACTGTCCATTCTTTTGTGGTGAAATCTATGAATATATTGTTTGTGTGGTAGTTTTTGAAACACTTAAAATGTCACTTGATATGAATTGGCCTCTATCCTTAACTGAAACTAATACTAGGTTTCTTAAATTCGCAGTACATTTCACAAATGAGGGAGTGATAGATAAAAGTTTTGGGCTTTCACAGAACAAAAGGTTTTCAGGTGCTGAAGGTAATCAAACTTTGCTTTTCGAGCACATATGGGTCCATCATATGCCAGTTCAGGAAGGTGAAAGCAGCCGTCCGGTAGAGATAAGATTTTCCTCTTCAGTCTGGTGACAACACTTCCATCATCCATTCCATTGTAGGTTTGCTGATGCAAGATCATTCTAGGATGGTGACGGACGATCTTCACTTTCCTCACTGGACATGTTTTAAAGGGACGTTGTTCTAGATACAGTGGAGAAAGAAAGGTTTTGAACGATCTGAATAATTCTTGATTGTCACAAGAAATGATTTTAAATAATCTTGGCTATGTTTCTCGAGTTTTGCAGAACTTCGTTCGACTAAGACGGAAGTTCAACCACGGACTTCTGGTTAACTAAAACCAAATTTTCATCGCATTGTAAATACGAATGTCCTCTTATTGGAAAAACCACTTGTATTGTATCTAGTCGTTCGGTGTTATGCACAACGTAGTGTAGCATTCTAAAGACAGTGTAGTAATTGTTTTGACCACTACACAAGCCATACAAAATTGAAAGTTCCTTTACTTCAGAGACAAGATGACGAAAAACGAAATCCCACAGCATGGAACAAACCTCATCTCCCGCTTTTTTGCCGGAGGTTTGAGAATACGTGTAGAAAATAGCTTCAGAAAATGACAATTGGTGGATGTTAAACATGTAGAGTGATAGTTGCTGTCGATAGTAAACACCGTTTGTGCTTATATTTGGAAGAGGCAGGTTTTCCTGAAAGTCCATGGCTATTGGTTCTTTGGTCTTGTCTTTTTGTGCTGCAAGCCTAGCATTTTTCTTTAGTTTCTAAAAAGAATCTGCTCGCTTTAAGTGAAATTCCTTTTTATTTTCTGGAGTAGGTTCATTCTGAGCAGCAATAGGCAGGCTTAGTTTCGAATGAACAGATTCTGTTTTCACAATAAATTCGTCACAGGTGATACAGGTGTCACACCTTGGATAGCTAAAGGTCAATAGCTGTACCTTTCCAGTAGGAGTACGGGTAAGCTACTACAAACAGCATAGTGAACGCATTATTGTGGCCAAGATAGACACGAAGGCCACGCCTACTACAGTAGTACAAGTTTATATGCCAACTAGCTCTGCAGATGACGAACAAATTTATGAAATGTATGATGAAATAAAAGAAAATATTCATGTAGTGAAGGGAGGCGAAAATTTAATAGTCATGGGTAACTAGAATTCAAGAGTAGGAAAAGGGAGAGAAGGAAACTAGTAGGTGAATATGGTTTAGTGGCTATGAAATGAAAGAGGAAGCCGCCTGGTAGAATTTTGCGCAGAGCATAACTTAATCATAGCTAACACTTGGTTCAAGAATCATGAAAGAAGGTTGTATACATGGAAGAGGCCTGCAGATACTGGAAGGTTTCAGATACATTATATAATGATAAGACAGGGATTCAGAAACCAGGTTTTAAATTGTAAGACATTTCCAGGGACCGATGTGGACTCTGACCACAACCTATTGGTTATGAACTGTAGATTAAAACTGAAGAAACAGCAGAAAGGTTGGAATACAAGGAGATGGGACCTGGATAAACTGAAAGAACCAGAAGTTGAACAGAGTTTCAGGGACAGCATAAGGGAACAATTGAAAGGAATGGGGGAAATAAATACAGTAGAAGAAGAATGGGTAGCTTTGACGGATTAAATAGTGAAGGTAGCAGAGGATCAAATAGGTAAAAAGACGAGGGCTAGTACAAGCCCTTGGGTAACACAAGATATATTGAATTTAATTGGTGAAGGGAGAAAATATAAAAATGCAGTAAATGAAGCAGGCAAAAAGGAATACAAACATCTCAAAAATGATATCGACAGGAAGTGCAAAATGGCTACGCAGGCATGGCTAGAGGACAAACGTAAGGATGTAGAGGCTTATCTCACTAGGGGGTTGGATAGATACTGCCTACAGGAAAATTAAAGAGACCTTTGGAGAATGGAGAACCACTTGCATGAATATCAAGAGCTTTGATGGAAACCTAGTTCTAAGCATAGAAGGGAAAGCAGAAACGTGGAAGGAGTATATAGAGGGTCTATACAAGGGCGATGTACATGAGGACGATATTATGGAAATGGAAGAGGATGTAATTGGAGATATTATATTGCGTGAAGAGTTTGACAGAGCACTGAAAGACCTGAGTCGAAACAAGGCCCCCGGAGTAGACAACATTCTATTAGAAGTACTGACAGCCTTGGGAGAGCCAGTCCTGACAAAACTCTACCATCTGGTGAGCAAGATGTATGAGACAGGCGAAATACCCCCAGACTTCAAAAAGAATATAATAATCCCAATCCCAAGGAAAGCAGGTGTTGACAGATGTGAAAATTACCGAACCATCAGTGTAATAAGTCACAGCTGCAAAATACTAACACGAATTCTTTACAGACGAATGGAAAAACTGATAGCAGCCGACCTCGGGGAAGATCAGTTTGGATTCCGTAGAAATGTTGGAACACGTGAGGCAATACTGACCCTACGACGTATCTTAGAAGAAAGATTAAGGAAAGCCAGACCTACGTTTCTAGCATTTGTAGACTTAGAGAAAGCTTTTCACAATGTTGATTGGAATACTCTCTTTCAAATTCTGAAGGTGGCAGGGGTAAAATAGAGAGAGCGAAAGGCTATTTACAATTTGTACAGAAAGCAGATAGCAGTTATAAGAGTCGAGGGACATGAAAGGGAAGCAGTGGTTGGGAAGGGAGTGAGACAGGGTTGTAGGCCCTCCCCGATGTTATTCCATCAGTATATTGAGCAAGCAGTAAAGGAAACAAAAGAGAAGTTCGGAGTGGGTATTAAAATACATGGAGAAGAAATAAAAACTTTGATGTTCTCCGATGACATTGTAATTCTGTCAGAGACAGCAAAGGACTTGGAAGAGCAGTTTAACTCTGCAGCGGAGTGTGCGCTGATATGAAACTTCCTGGCGGATTAAAATTGTGTGCCCGACCGAGACTCGAACTCGTGACCTTTGCCTTTCGCGGGAAAGTGCTCTACCTTCTGAGCTACCGAAGCACGAATCTAATTCCGGAAAAATGTCGAGTATGTTCGCTTTCTTTATGTTCCGATAGAATGCTTTTGTCTCGAGAAATTTGTCTTTCTTTATAACAAGTAGTGACATACATACGTGAATGAGGGAATTTTGGGAAGTGTAAGGTTGAGTAATTTAAGATTATTTGCATTTTCGCCACCAACAATTGTTCTTACTTCTCTGTAGAACAAAATAGTATTAGATATTTTTATTCTAGCAGCCCTGTCGGTTATAATCATCATGTCCCGAAAATTCCATTTAAAAGAAACAATGGCATGAAACTAGTCTCTGAGGCCATGTCAGCCATATGAACGTATTCATTCAGTCTCTGGGTTTAGGTGCCTACAGCTAACGTTTGACACACTTTTAAGAAGTCTCTGATAGTTATGGCAGTTATATGAATGTTTTCAGTCAGCTTCCTGCTCTGAGTGATTTCAGTCACATATTTTTCCCCATTTTCGGTTATACATGACCAATATGGTTTTCAACTTTTTTAGTGGAAAATAAGGTATTTTTTCAAAGCGATATGAATAGAAAAACAATTTCAAGAAATGAAATACTTATAAAATTAATGTTCTGATTTACGAATTTTTTGTGCTTATGATATTAAATATGGATTTTAGTTGGTTTTAAAACGTTAATACGCGGTGCTACATTATATTTTTACATTGCAATAAATGACCAATTATTCTTTTATTCGAAACTGTTGAAGCCCTGTCTCTCTCTTCGGCTGGTTTGCATCTATCACCGACAATTTTGTATCGGTAAATGCTGAGGTGATATGAACAGAAAGCACGTAAGATACAAATTCTTTAATAGTTTTGTGACTTCACCAAGTGCTTTTTAAGCGTATATGCTTGGCACTTGTTGTAAGTATTTTCTGAGTGACATATTTATTATTATCAGTTATCTTTCTTTGATTTTCCTTAATTATAATAGTTTCAGGATATGATTCTTCCTTGCAGAAACGCTATAGCACATTGAATTAATCTTTGACATAACATTTTACTCTGTGATATGATTTCTTCCATTCCCACGCCATTCATCCGCGCAGTCTGATGCAGACACGAAGTTCACTAGTAAGTAAAGGTCTATTGATAAATATGGACGAAAAACTGAACTAAAAGCTACTTACTAGTACCCACTAAAAACCAATTATCAGAACGGCAATATCATTGACGACAGGCTATAACAGACTACCGTCAACAATGATTGTTTAACCATTTCAAAACTATCGACTGCATCGCCTGTCTCCCTTCGTTTGCTTCCACACACCGGTATCAGTCAAGACAACGAATGAATACTTAAACCGACACTTAAAACTCAACCGGATTAGTCGATTGTCTTCCCACAACCGAATGACTCGATTGTTTTAATTCGGTTGTCCGTATTACTACAGACAGTTATGGAATAAATATATACCCTAACATAGCAGCAAGTCTTTGCCCGGCGCGTTTTAGAGTGAGAAGAGTCGACCCCGTCGTACTGTTTTTGAAGAACATTTCAAGTTCAATAGCTAAAAATGAAATTAAGTTTCGTTGAATGTTATCACACTTAACAATTTCTGCAGTGTAACCTCTCTAGTGACTACCTAAGTCATTGGATATTATTAGTTTTCGCAATGAAATTACAAAATTTAAGCTACGTACAAGCTGATGATCTCCCAGTTCGATAATTAGGTGGTTCCTAGAACTGGAAATCCCCCAAAGCTTGCCCTGTTTCGAAGCACACAGATTTAAAAATGCAGGGTAAAAATAAATTGAAACTACGGGCAAGGATTAACAATAACTAATTAATATATTTGTATGCACTAGCTATAAAAAACACACAACTGAAATCAAAGTTCCCTTAGAAATACGTTGGGACCGCTGCAAATAAGTTACTATAGTGACCTTCCCTCCCTTAGCGATTACTTTTATTTGAATTTATATATATATATATATATATATATATATATATATATATATATATATATGTTTATATATTTAAGAGTGAATGATCGTATTGATCTTACTTGGTTGGTGATTATGAGGCTGGAATTGCCTGTAATGATTTACACACGGGCGCCGCAGCTGCTCTGCGTGTGAAAACAATGAAATAAACACAGCGTAAAAGCACAGAAAACTGCCTTGGGGCTGTCATTGTTAATGATTTGACATTATGTGAGGAATAGATTTTGAAATGTCTTTAAAATTAAACTTGTGAACCAATATGTCTAATAAAGCTTGGCGTATATGACGTTCAGGAGCCACGGAACTGCTCACAAACTCAAAAAACAAGGAATAATAATAATAATAAACAGAACGCATATAAAAGCTAGAAAACACAGCGCCTCTAGAGGCTGGGCGCGGAACTACACAAACGTCGCGTAAAGTAATTACGACCGCACACCACTGCACTGACACACGCGCACAGCACACACACACACCGGCGAGCTTGAATTAGCGGCAGCGTCGCTACATCAGCCCCCCGGGCGGAAGCGGAGCGTCGGCGTCGAGATACCCCGCCGGAAAGTGCACCCGACGTCCAGAACGGGTCGTCCTCGTCGGAGGAGGAGGAACGACGTCAGGAGGCGGATATTGTGCTGCGTTGGGTGGCGGATGTTGAAGAGCCGGCGCCGGAGATGTGGCGTGAGTGTCTGGAACAGCGGTAGGTGGATGCCTACGACGAGGTGCTGCTAGTGGGGTGTCAGGAAAAACATACGCAGGTTTAACCCGATTCAACGCAACAGTCGTGGTTTTGCCGTTCACTAGGATATCCATGGTGTGGGCACTGCGCCGTAGCACTTCATTGGACCAGAATAAGGAGCTTGTAGAGGCGGTTCAACGCCCTCAGTGCGGAGCATGACGTGACGACATTGTGCAGGTCCTGGTGCACGAAAGTGGGAGGCTTGCCATGACGTGTTGCTTTCGGAGGGCGAATCTTTGATACATGGTCCCTCAATCGTCGCAAGAAATCCGGCTGGCCAGTAGCAACTGTCTCTGTGGCATCGGCGTCTACAAAGTCCCCAGGAAGGCGCAGTGTTTCTCCATAAACCAGTTCTGCCGCTGACGACCCCAGGTCTGGTTTGAAAGTAGTCCGTAAGCCTAACAACACCACTGGTAGTGCGGTTGTCCAGGTTTCTTCGTGGCACATCAGCGCGGCCTTCAAACAACGGTGCCAGCGTTCGATCATTCCGTTGCTTGCTGGGTGATAACTTGTGGTCTTATGGTGGGTGTAACCACAAAACTTGGCCAGCTGTGAGAACAGGTCTGATTCAAATTGCCGTCCGCGGTCAGTGGTAATAAGTAGTGGACATCCAAATCTTGCCAACCAAGTCACTGCAAAAGCGGAAGCTAATGTGTCTGCTGTGATATTATCCACTGGCACTGCCTCCGGCCAACGTGTAAAACGGTCGATCATTGTAAACAGATATCTTTGCCCGTTCGAAGGTGGAAGTGGTCGGACTACATCTAAATGAACGTGGGCAAAGCGGGCGGTGGTATCCGGAAAATCGCCGATTGGTGCGTGTACATGGCGGTTAATGTTGCAGCGTTGGCACTGAAGACAAGATCGGACCCACTCGCGGCAGTCTTTTTGCATGTCTGGCCACACGAAACGTTGCGATACTAGGTGGAATGTTGGGCGTACCCCGGGATGGCACAATCCATGTACTATATCAAAGGCTTGTCTTCTAAAAGCCGGCGTCAGAAAGGGACGAGGTCGGCCGCGAGAAACGTCGCAGTATAGCTGTGTATCTTCCGCCGGAACATCAACGAGTTTCAGTTGCAATGCGGAAGCCGTGTCTTTAACATAGGTAAGGAGTTCTTCGTCGTCTCTCTGTGCCTGTGCCAGTGCAGGAAAGTCTATGGTACTGACAACACTGCTCATCCGTGAAAGGCAATCCGCAACAATGTTGTCGATCCCAGAAATATGTCTAATGTCGGTAGTAAACTGGGCCACGAACTCAAGGTGATGAAATTGACGGGGAGAGCAGTTGACACTATTCCGACGGAAGGCGAACGTGAGTGGCTTATGGTCTGTATATATCGTGAAAGTTCGCGCTTCCACTTGGGGGCGAAAATATTTCACTGCCTGGTATACTGCCAGGAGCTCTCGGTCATATGTGCTCCATTTCCTCTGTGCAGGCGAAAACGTGTGGGAATAATACGCCGGAACTCCTATCGGTAACGAACAGGCGGTTGGAGGATAACAGGCAGTCGGTTGCGCCTATTGTCGACCGCCTTCCTTGCCTGATCGCCGAATCGTCGGTGTTACCAGCACAACGGTACCTCGCCTTGCGGAGTGGTAGTCCCGCCGGAAGATCTACTTCTCGAACGCCGCCGTCTGTATCGGCTTCTTCTATTATTGTCGTCGTCACGTGCCAGCACTGACCTGGGCGCACAAAAGCTCAACCTTGGCAGCGAGAGAATCATGGTCGGCTCGTGCTACAGACGCGGTACTGTTTGCACTGTTGTCCCATGCCGCGACTGCGCTGACCGGAGCCGGTATGATCGCGTCCTGAATCCGGTCTGCTAGCTGCGCCACGTCATCCAGCGGCATGTCTGTTTGTGAGGCGATTATGGCTTTTATTTGCGGCGGCAACCTACTGCTCCACAGCGTTCTGAGCAGACTGTTTGGCACAGTAACGGTGTCAACTTTGCTGCGCAGATGGCGCAGGTATTGAGAAGGCTTCCTGTCGCCAATTTCTTCCTGTGTCAGAACCTGACGTATCCGGTCCTCTTGTGACGCGGCCACCCGTCGAATCAACTATGATTTTAGCCTGGCATAAGCTCCAGCCTCGGGCGGTGCTGTGATTATGTCCTGCACCTCGGCTGCATAACGTTGGTCGAGTTGGCTCACAATCAGCGCAAATTTAGTTGCTTCGACCGTTATTCCAGCACAGCTAAAACTTGCCTCTGCCTGCGCGAACCAGAGTACTGTGAGACATAGTCAATTTCCTCTCTGGCAGCGCATTGTATGTTGGTTATGACAGAGTGGTTGATGAGTTTATCCAAAGGCGACATTGACATCTGCTGTCTTCATACATTTTATAAGTTGTGGTCGCACTGTATTGACTTTCATTTCACACTTGAGCTTATTTTCACAACACGACACTGTATCCTACTTTATAGCCGTGGCACATATATGACTTAAACAAGGATGGCACATAGCAAATGTCACTCCACTCTAAGCCCAATGCGCAACGAGAGTGACGCATTCTCAGAAGGGAACACACATTCCGGACTTCCTGCACACTCAGTTTTGCTGAGGTACAGATTAAAAGAGTAGCGCAGTGCGAGAGTGAAATACCACCGCAACTGGAAATGTACTTTTAAGTTGAGGTACGCGGGACATTACGATTCTTGTGGATAAAAGTTTAAGTTGCACATATGGAAACCGTGATATTGTGGCGGTATATTAACCAAATCCTATTCCACGTCGAGCCGTAGTGAAGTACTGCCAACAGTTTGAACAAGGCCGCAGAGACGCGCTTTATGTCGATTGGGGAAAAAAGTATGATATCCACCTTTTCGGCAACTGAAAGAGCATGTGGAGGAAAGAAATTTTCGACCCAGAAGTGCGTTCATGCAGTGGTTCTCGAACAGCATCGTGACCAAGGAGCGAATTACTGTCGTCAGGGAATAGGACGACTGGTAAGATGTTCCGACCGATGTTTACAGAGACTTGAAATATAATGTTACGTATCGGCGTCACTCTGAAGTATAGTGTAACGCTGAATGAAAGACAAGCATCCTGCAGTTGATAACGACAAGGGTTTAAGAAAGAACGATTCTCAAAGCTCTGTTTATGTGATATGACATTGCTGATAAACGACAAATTAATATGACTGTAGTATATCTGAACAATAAGCAGAAGCAGAGAATAACAATCTGATTGCATATTTGTTATTTATGTATTGGAAGTTTGAATAACACGGATTCTAAAGTTGATACGAGTACAAGGCATCAGTGTGTCTTCAACTTTCTGCCATTCCTGGATATGTTAACGTCGTTGCTTTCTCAGACATTTGTTTATGGTAGCGCTGTGGAATGGATACAGAATGAGAGGGAGAGGGGAGGAGGAACGATTTGAGAGTCTACGAGACAGACAAAATCGCTGCATAAATAACAGCATGTGTAAATGGTATGCATCGACATGCTGGGCACTATGGTTAAAAATTCCGTGAGGACTTGGTTTTCGTCAACTATTCTTAATCTTTTTAACTATTTTATGTCCTGTCGTCCTCTGTCGCTTTTAATGTTCTGTTAAATTATTACATCAGAACCGTTTAATAGCAAATGAACAAAATTATTTTTTCTTGCCAGATCCACTTTGCCTGGAAAGCATATATACAGTATGTGTGTTGAAACTGCTTTGCTATACGTTTTGGACAATTTAGAGGTAATAAACAACTCTGAAATCTTCTTGTTATATATGGTGTAGTTACAGAATACATTTGTAGTTAAAAATTTCTCATATGGTGCTCAATAGTTCGTTTTGTGCCATACGCACTTTCAATCCCACATCACTAGGAAAGGAACAGCTTTTTATCTGGAGTTACGTTTCACGGCGTGCCCAGAGGTGAATGTCATTACCAATTCGTGATGTGTCTTTGTGATATCTGTGATCTATCACTAAGTGTGTACCCGGGGGGGAAGGGGGATAGGCGTGTTTTAACCCCTACAATACCAAGGGGGCGGTGTTACTGTATGACCAACTTTTCAAAATGTTCTAATCTAGTCCATTATTTTATATTTTAAAATACAGAAGGAAAGTATTATAGTTTTTCTTGCACTCTTCTACCAGATATTTTAAATTTTTCAGTTGAACTTAACCCAAAAATTAAAGTGTCATTGTCAGATGTCCCTTCCATCAAGAATATCACATTCAGTACTTCCAGGTCCAAGGCATTATTTACATATCATTATCACTATCTTGGAGTAATAGTCAATCAAATTTAACGAAGTTTGGGTTTTCGAAATTTTCTGTAGTGGTCATAAAATGAGTAGTACATGTTATTGTAAGTGCATTGGTATTGCTAAGAATATGCCACAATGGATTTTTACGTTCTGGGCCCCACTTATACATCAGCGTCTCTTTAGAAAAGCATATTGTTAACACAATTCAACAACCGTTAATGAATTTTGTTCCTATTTGATTTTTTGTGTGGACATGAATTTTCTCTCTCCCCAGTCGTAATGCACGTTATGGGAAATGCCTTGCTATTGCTGGAGTTAACATGCTTCTATGGTATTATTTTAGCTTGGTTGGGTGGGTATGAAATGGCTTTCTTTCTCTTACTTCTTCGTTCCTTTTATGAACTCATTAACTTTACCAGGGAGTACATGTTGGTGTGTGTCTGGTCGTTAGACACTTGGATTCCCTCTGCAGCGACTTCCTGGATATAAAATTGTACTTGCGTTAGTACAAGACGTTTGTTGAAGTTGTTTGTCCTAATTATTTTCATATCTTGTTCTAAGTTGCTTGGATGATGGTTATGATGTTTTAAGTGTTTTGTGAACGTGAAATGATTTGTTTCATGTTTCCAACACCAGATATTTTCTGTGTACCATATTTGGAATTTCCTGCATGTCATGTCTATGTTTACTGCATCACAACTTCGAAAATCGAGTTTGTATCCTCATGGTCCTCAGAAATGACTTTCTTGATTATTGGTTCGTTTATGTTTATTAGATGAATCTGTATGCTTTTATGTATTGTGGAGACGCCTGCTTCTTTACTATTTTTGCCATTCTGTGTGTTAATTCATGTGTGGAAGTCATGGTTTACCATGTGCTTTGTTTCTGTGTGGTATTGCCATTTTGTTTGGGGGTGTTGTGTGCATTTGAGGGTTCGGGACTCATGCGTTTTCCTGCATTCTGGGTATGTTGGATGTGTTGTTTGTTTCAATTTGCAGTTTTAATTTTTTTTATTGAGTCTGTCACTACCCATTTGACATACCTACTACTTCTGTATGATGGTCAAAGTTTGTCTTTCTGATTGGGATCCTGTTTGTACCATATAACAAGTGAAACGATACAGCTAACTTCTGCCTGTTGGAATTGTTGGGTGTAAAATGTAGTATTCTATGACCGTTGTTAAAAGAGTGCAGTATGTCTGTATTTTCACGTCGCTGATCTACCAGGAAAAATTTTAAGTATTTACCTTGCCAATGTACGATTTTAAATCATTCAACAGTCGCTACTTCTTCAAATCTCCACTTCTGTAAATGACTTATAAAACGGTTGTCCAAAGTTCCTGAATTTGAGGAACGCTTGGTTAGTCTCTCACTTTGCAGATAATATTCGTCTTCAAACTGGAGGCAGGTTTGTCCCGTAATCTGTTTGACATTCTAGTTATGTCATTGTATCTGTGGAGTGTGAGATTTTGTTCTAGAATTTCAGTTGCTTCTATAATTTGAATGGAAGTGTGTACGTTTTCTACATTCAATGAAATCTCTGATAATGTAAAATATATCTCAGTGATCTGAATGTGCTCTATTAGATTTCCTGAGGTGCTCACTGCCCTATAATTTTCTGTTTTACAGTGTGTTGTGATTCATTTCTGGAGATGTTTGGACATATGCTATCGTAGGGCATTTATGAAATTTTTAACTGGCCTCATTTATATGTTATGTTCATGTATTTTTAATTGACTGCTGAGTTTTGGTGCTTGTGGGTGCTTTTGTGGTATGTAGTATTTCTGTTAGTCAGTGATTGTCTCGTGGGTGTTGTTAAGTATGTTATTCACATTTGCCTGAATTTGTATGGTGGGGTGTGATGTAAATGTCTGTATAGTGATGGCATTTATATGTTCCTTGGTTTTCATGGTATTTCGTCTTTGTTCATTTGTACTGCCGCAATTCCTCTGTAATTTTTTTTATTAGAACGCTATTGACTGTTAAATTTTGTTTCAATATTTTCAAGGTGATTATTTCTGTGTAGTTGGTCTTATTGTGTCTCTTCCAAGTCTGTTGTATTAGGCCTTTTATTTCTTTTTTCCTTATTAAATAATATGTCCTACGTTTATTTCGTATCTGATATTTTGATTTTCCTGTGTATGGATGTGCTTGGTTTCTACTATGAAATTTTCTCTATATAGCTCTAACTTTCTGTTAGTGCAGTTTTTCCACCCTTTTTCCAATAGTAACCTTTCTTTTTCTACTAGTTGTGTCTGTATCATTTTCTATATGTGTTCGAAATTAGTGTCATTATTTACTATGTCTGCTTTTTCTGTGTATCTTTCACTGCTGTGTATTTGTGTTTGGTTTTTTTCTGTGGTAACTGTAAATTAGCCTCATACCATAATACCCAGAATGAAATTTTCACTCTGCACTGGAGTGTGCACTTGTATGAAACTTAGTAGCAGATTGAAACTGTACGCAAGACTGAGACTCGAACTCAGGATCTTTGTCTTTTTCAGTCCAGCACACAGTTTTAATCTTCTGAGAAGTTTTATATCAGCCCACATGCAGCTCAAGAGTGAAACTTTCATTCTGGAAACTTCCCCCAGGCTGTGGCTAAGTTATGTCTTCGCATTATCCTTCCTTCCAGAAATGTTAGTTGTGCAAGTTCTGCAGAAGAGCTTCTGTGAAATTTGGAAGGTAGGAGACGACGTACTGCTGGAATTAAAGCTTTGAGGACGCGTGGGGAGTCATGTGTGGGTAGCTAGCACGCTACAACACTTGCCCATGGAAGACAAAGATCCTGAGTTCGGGTTTTGGTTTGGCGCACTATTTTAATCTGCCACGAAGTTTGATAATATAAGATGTTCACGTACTGCTTTTTCGAATACAGCTTTTTAACCTAATTTATAAAGGAACATTTTTTATATACAGTTTCGACTTTCTGCCATTGCAGAACTCACTTTAACCTTTTCATAAAAATATACTCGACATATATTAAACAGAATAAATGTCTCAAGATACTCAATAACAAAAAATATAAAAAGAAATGGATACAATCATACAAATAGTTGGGAACAGCAGGTGCAACACAAATGTAGTACACAGACTCTATAAAAAATAAATCATAAATGTCAATCAAACACAACACACTATTCGACATACCCAGAATGCAGGAAAACTGACAAGCCCTGAGGACAAAAGTACAAAAAATATGCGTACAGAATGAGGAAACCACACTGAAACAAAGTAAATGGCACACCATGATACAAACACACAAACTAACACACAGAGTTGCAAATATGGCAAAGAAACAGGCCTCCATATAACTTACATAACTCGCCAAATTCTTCATACAAACTTAAGAGAACATGAATATGGAAAAACAAATTCCAGGGATGTGTGCATGACATGCAGGAATTTAAAAATACAGTACAAAGAACATATATCATGTCTAAATATGAAACATATAATTCCATATTTACAGAACGTTTAAGCCGTCATCCAAACAACAACAACTAACAAAATATGAAAATAATTTGGCAAAAACCCCAAAATCCTTATACCACTCTAGGAACAACGTCACCTCCATAAGCCATAGTACAGAAAAAAGGGGGGATAAACATGCAGACACACATCGACATAAGCTCACTGTTAAAGGTGTTAAAAGAAACAAAAAGTAAATGAAAATAGTCCTTTTATACGTACAACAATAATTTTAAAACACTGCCACCCATTTACTTAATACACACACACACTCATTTAACCAACCACCAACACACGCACACACAAACACACATACACACACACACACACACACACACACACACACACACTCACACACACACACACACACACACACGCTCGCCCCATCAACAAACACACACACACACAGAGAGAGAGAGAGAGAGAGAGAGATTGACTGAGCTCTGATGTCACAAAGAAAGATTCAACAGCTGCTAATAATCTTCGACAGTTGGCGACACCATCTAAAATTTAACACCAACTAAACAAACGTTCATTTAATTTCCGTGAAAAAGAAAATTCGTATGGCTGAAACGAGAAGAAAAACAATTGTAAAACAGTAAAGAGGACGTATGTAGACCAGAATCTAAGAAATCTGTAAGTATAAATTTATACTATGCAACTGAGGACGGTAGGACAATAAATACTTAAGAATTAAGAACACCTCAGTCGAACCAAATCCTAGCGAAATTTGTCACACTAGTGAACTGCACGAGGTGGTAAACAATTTATGTATGGTGTATGTTTTTTCTGAACAACTGGATTGTTTGTTTTTGAATCACTTACCTGTTAGAGTGTGTCTCTCTCTGATACTGGTACGATTGTACAATCTCATACAAGAATTCATTATGAAATGGCAATAATATTAAAACAACAAGACTTTCGTAAATTGTCTTCAGTTTTAACATGAGATAAATGAAAGAGAAGCTGTACCGTAGATTTGGATCTGATGATTGGCTCTAGATCCAACAATAATTACCAGCTACTTTTTTATATTTGTTTTTCTAATGTGTAACTGGTAATTGTAATAGATGTGATGAATGTACAAGTTTGACTTTTTCCATCAGTTCCAACGTAACAAAACTCAGTTTATGCAACATTCTCTGATTGTTGGCACTAAGCCATGGTCACGCCAGCCATCTTTCTTTTCGTGTCACCTCGTGTGTGTTTAATTTGTGCATCATTTATGATGTTTAACCACAACGACTTAACATTGATATTGTTTTAGTTCATTTTAACCAGTTCTTTCAAATACGAATACAATCCCAATTCTCGAATATTTCTGCCTTTGATAACCATCGTTGCTATAAGATTATGACAATGGTATGCCTGTTTTTCTTTTCCAACACATTAGAATACGAGTAGTTTGTTTATTGGTGTATTTATATGAAAATTTAAGAAATTCTATATCAGAATATTTCTGTTTATTACAGGTAATGTCTACTTAATTTATTTCAGTTGATACTAACAGAATTCAAATTGCTGCAAACTACCACCACATCATTAAAGTACTTCCCTGCTATCGAATTTAGTTATATTTAAATAAATTAATTTGGTTGGGTCTAGTAACCAGAGAAAAATTTCTGCTATTAATCTAAATTTATTAACACCAGTATGTAACTAGATTCTTTTGGAATTCTTGGATCTTTACTTTTGAGCTTGTTCGAAAGTGTTTCAAATGCCGTGGAGAGCATTCTATATTTACTGTATCTGTTGCACGTCTTGTATGTTTTCCTACATGCCTGTTATTTCAAACATCTTCCTTTCGTTGTTCTAAGTTACGCTGTCTGTATCCTGGAAGAGAAAGAGTTCTTGAACTTCACCACGAACATTTCTGCTGTCAACAGGTGTTATTTTAGCCATTCCCCACGTTTAAAAACTGATTGGCTTCAATATCTCGTCGACAAGATTCGGGTTTTCGCATAGAAATATCGGACTCCCTCGTGATATAAAAATAGACGATAATTAAATACCATGTCACTTCTAGAGGTACATTTTGTCACATGCAATGAAAGGGCACTATTGTTTTGGAATTGGACATAATAGTGACATTGTTCACCAATGGACACTATTACAAGTGATTTCTCTTAAACTCACTCTACTACATTTTTTTGCATTGAAGACATAACTGCAGTTACCCTACTTTTCCTTGTGCTCGGAACTGCACTTTTGTTTGTGTCCTGATATATGTTACGCTCGTTAAAATATTGTTCGTGTTGGTTTTCGCAGGAAGTAGAACCCGAAACTGATATCAATTAACTGAGGAAGAATTAATGTCAGTAAGTCTCAGTAGTTTGTCTGTGAATTTAATATGCTTGCTGACAGATAAGAAAATAAGACGTCAAGCTAAAATCTTTTATCTCAAAGTAATTTCTGCCGTCAGTGACTTGGCAGTAGGTAATGTATACCGGATGAAGTGACTGACTCAAGAAATGTTCAAAATGAGTACGTTTTCAGGAGAGTAACTGAGCATTAATAAAGTGAAAAGGCATGTTTTAAGCATCAGATTTGCACATTCTTAATTTCCAGTGTCTCATTTGAAAGTCAGAATAGTTTTTACTTTTTGTTATTTCCTTAGTAATTTTTATTGTGTACAGTAGGTAATGGATAGTTCAGAGATTACAAGTGAGAAAAACATAGCGAAAGAAATTCATTTTGCTAATTCGTATGGAAATTACCACAACATCGAAACAATTCTACATTGCTGCCTTCCTATTTTCGATGCGCTCAGTTGTGTCATTTGTTACTGTTAGAGAGTGGCATCCCACCCAAGAGATTTTATTTCTGTCCAATATTGTTGTCTGAATGTTTAGACTCTTGTAGTTATGTAGCGTAAGCCGGCACAGCATCACACTGGCACCCAATTAGTTTAGATTATTGTTTCACTTAATGTCACGTTTCATTTGTTACCAGTGAGAAGAGAAATTATGTAAACATGGCTAAACTTTTTCTGATACTTGGCATTATTTCAGATATTGGATAAAATTGATGAGATAATTTCTATTCCGTATTAAATTATTTGTAAGGCCACAAAGATTTTAACAACGGTTGTCAAACGGTTACCCGAGGATGGAAATGAAGGGGAAATAGCTCACTGTACCAGAATGTAAGACTTATAAAGAATACCATAGCTGTACAGACCTATTCTTTCAGCGATCTAATCGTCGACTGTGGTGCCTGACATTATCCCACACATCTCACTTGTTTGCTGGGTAGGAGATAGAGCTTATTAGAAATCAAATGTACGATCCGTATCAGTCGAAGGAACAAAGGCCTAGTGACCGCGTGTTAGAGAAGTAAATAGAAGTAGATATGGTTCCACTGTCATTTCGCTCAACTGTTTTTCAGTTTATTCGTTGCCGATATCCGCAGAAACAGTTTTAATACGCTTTAACGCGTTGTCAGGAACTAAGCCTAAATTCAGTTTCATTTAATCACTGCCAACGGTGTATCTGTGATTCAGTTCGAGCATCCATAATTGTTGAATGGAACTGTTATACAGGTTCCTCAAGTCATTTGCTTTCATTTAACGAAATCAAGGACCTTCACGTGTAAAAACAAAATTAGAGGGAAGTAATTAACCAAGTTACGACAGGGTTTATTTGCTATATGCATGACGGAACACTTTTTGCTGTAAGTTGTAACGTATATGCAACCGATGTGTAATGTAGCAATAACAAGTATGCCCTTGTTCGTCAGTGAGAATGGGCTCGATAAGCAACCTGAGCTATCAGTAATCGAAACCTAACCTGCATAACACTGTGTACATGTTGTATGAGTGTCGGTTTCACTGTCGTTTAAGCCCTCAACAAATCGTTACATGAAAAACTGAAAACTAACATTTGAATAAGGTATCTGACTGCGTATTTGAATAAGAAAAAACTACAGGACCAAATGAACCTGTAACAATGAATACCTAAGCTACCTGTCTGCTTTTTGGAATAATAATTTACAAGTGACACCATATCTGTCTTGTGCAACGGATTTTACTAGATTATAGTACATGACATATAGTGCTGTGCCCTAAGTTTTGCGCTCTCCTCTTTCGATGAGTGCCTTATTCTATGTGGTTCACAGCAATTCACAGTAGAATGCAGCAGCGGACGACTAAGGCTTATTGTTACTAAGAATGAATTTAATAAAAAGGAGTTTGCTTGGTCCTGTTAACTACTAAATAACTTGTGAGAAGGGATTTCATACATTAAGTCTATTAAGAAACTTCAGAATCATCATAACCCATAACCAATAATAGACAATGACAATTAGTTTGAATAGATATCAATAATGGCTGAGTGCCAAATTAACAAATTATTTCAATTTCAAAGTTAAATTAACATTTAATAATCACAGAATATTGAATTTAATTGATGAAAGGAGAAAATATAAAAATGCAGTAAGTGAAGCAGGCAAAATGGAATACAAACGTCTCAAAAATGAGATCGACAGGAAGTGCAAAATGGCTAAGCAGGCATGGCTAGAGGACAAATGTAAGGATGTGGAGGCTTATCTCACTAGGGGTAAGATATATACTGCCTACAGGAAAATTAAAGAGACCTTTGGAGATAAGAGAACCACTTGTATGAACATCAAGAGCTCAGATGGAAGCTCAGTTCCAAGCAAAGAAGGGAAAGCAGAAAGGTGGAAGGAGTATATAGAGGGTCTATACAATGGCGATGCACTTGAGGACAATATTATGGAAATGGAAGAGGATGTAGATGAAGATGAAATGGGAGATACGATACTGCGTGAAGAGTTTGACAGAGCACTGAAAGACCTGGGTCGAAACAAGGCCCCCGGAGTAGACATCATTCCATTGGAACTACTGACGGCCTTGGGAGAGCCAGTCCTGACAAAACTCTACCATCTGGTGAGCAAGATGTACGAAACAGGCGAAATACCCTCAGACTTCAAGAAGAATATAATAATTCCAATCTGAAAGAAAGCAGGTGCGGACAGATGTGAAAATTACCGAACAATCAGTTTAATAAGCCACAGCTGCAATATACGAACACGAATTCTTTACAGACGAATGGAAAAACTAGTAGAAGCCGACCTCGGGGAAGATCAGTTTGGATTCCGTAGAAATACTGGAACACGTGAGGCAATACTGACCTTACGACTTATCTTAGAAGAAAGATTAAGGAAAGGCAAACCTACGTTCCTAGCATTTGTAGACTTAGAGAAAGCTTTTGACAATGTTGACTGGAATACTCTCTTTCAAATTCTAAAGGTGGCAGGGGTAAAATACAGGGAGCGAAAAGCTATTTACAATTTGTATAGAAACCAGATGGCAGTTATAAGAGTCGAGGGGCATGAAAGAGAAGCAGTGGTTGGGAAGGGAGTAAGACAGGGTTGTAGCCTCTCCCCGATGCTATTCAATCTGTATATTGAGCAAGCAGTAAAGGAAACAAAAGAAAAATTCGGAGTAGGTATTAAAATCTATGGAGAAGAAATAAAAACTTTGAGGTTCGCCGATGACATTGTAATTCTGTCAGAGACAGCAAAGGACTTGGAAGAGCAGTTGAACGGAATGGATAGTGTCTTGAAGGGAGGATATAAGATGAACATCAACAAAAGCAAAACGAGGATAATGGAATGTAGTCGAATTAAGTCGGGTGATGTAGAGGTTATTAGATTAGGAAATAAGACACTTAAAGTAGTAAAGGAGTTTTGCTATTTGGGGAGCAAAATAACTGATGATGGTCGAAGTAGAGAGGATATAAAATGTAGACTGGCAATGGCAAGGAAAGCGTTTCTGAAGAAGAGAAATTTGTTAACATCGAGTATAGATTTAAGTGTCAGGAAGTCATTTCTGAAAGTATTTGAATGGAGTGTAGCCATGTATGGAAGCGAAACATGGACGGTAAATAGTTTGGACAAGAAGAGAATAGAAGCTTTCGAAATGTGGTGCTACAGAAGAATGCTGAAAATTACATGGGTAGATCACATAACTAATGAGGAAGTATTGAATAGGATTGGGGAGAAGAGAAGTTTGTGGCACAACTTGACCAGAAGAAGGGGTCGGTTGGTAGGACATGTTCTGAGGCATCAAGGGATCACCAATTTAGTATTGGAGGGCAGCGTGGAGGGTAAAAATCGTTGGGGGAGACCAAGAGATGAATACACTAAGCAGATTCAGAAAGATGTAGGTTGCAGTAGGTACTGGGAGATGAAGAAGCTTGCACAGGATAGAGTAGCATGGAGAGCTGCATCAAACCAGTCTCAGGACTGAAGACCACAACAACAACAACAATCACAGAATTTATATATTACTTAGATGTGAAGAATTATTATTTTTTGGAGGTGAGGAGGCTTCTTTAACTGACAGGCGAACATGGGATTACTGCAGACTCTAACAATCACGAGCCAAACCCCGCTATTACTTTTGCTCTATGATTGCGAATTTTACCTTGAATTCCATCTTCAAGCGTAGTTAGCTGCCTAAATCTCCCCTGGCTGTACGAATGAAATCAGGCCTTGAGTGTCGTAAGATCTGCCATCAACGATGTGAGGGCAGCGTGACACGTCTTCTGTCTCCGAGTTCTCGACTGACACTACTACTTCCACTCTCGCAGACCGACCTCGTCTCACAACAATGAATCGCGTTTTCATGCTTCGCTCTCACGTTGTTACTGTCGATATCCGAGTGCCTACACAATGCAAAGAATAGTGTTAAGTTAGATATATTGTTTTCAATGTAATGGAGTGTTCTGACAGGCTCCTTACAAAGTCAAATCTGAAAAAATCGCATACGTCAATTCATTAGAAATTGTGTAGCTCAGAACCCACAAAGCTGTTGGATGTTAGACGTACCCGTTTAGACTCATCATATGAAGTACTAGCAACTGGTATTGTTTCAATTAATCTCCTTTTTTTTGCAATTGATGCTTGTCGATAGGACGTGAACTGGCATTCGCTGAAGACGAAGCAAAGCACCGATGAGGTACATACATCTCATGGTAGTCATGTGGTGTGAATATGCTGTTGACAACACCTGCTGAAATAGCGCATCAACCGGACATGGTGATATGACGCGGAAATCACAATGCTGTAGCACAAAAATTTGTGGCAACAGCCGAATTCGATATTTTGAAGGTCTTAGGACAACAGGAAGTTTTAAGTTTGATCCTATTTGAAAGAAATTTCCAGCTTATCTGTGGTAAGGATGCGAGAGGAAGTCAACTGCGTCATAATTCTTGTCGGATGCCCGATGAGATATGGATGAAAAACAGAAAACACGAATCCAGTTGAGATGACCAGATGAAGGACTGAAACTTCTTTCACAGATATAGAAATCCATTTGTCATATATGTCGGATGTGAGACACGACAAGGCCGTGTCGTACATAGTTAGGTGCTGTCTTAACCCGCTAAGCAACCTGGAAGTAGGGACACCCGCTACACGTAACTTGGCATGCCGTTAAGCAAGTATCTTTGAAACTGACCTTGCCGAGTTTTGCATCTTAAGTAGAAGTAACAAGCCTGTAACGAGTCGATATTATGCAGCTTCTTAAGATACGTCTTTGAACATGTTTATTACTGGCTTGGTAATTGTATTTGCAATGATGTGGAAGTGTACTTATGCTCGGAGCGGAACAAATGAGCAAATACGAAAAATTCAGAAATACGTAAATACTTCTTGCATATATTACAAAGTAGTACCAGCCTCATCATAGTTAGCAATAGGCGAGACCACGACTGAAATAATAATGCCTCAGAATAATAAGGGCGACGTAAAGGATGCCCACATGGCTGGTTTATAAAGAATGTGACTGGACAAATTATAACATTACTACGTAAGAAATTTAACTGTCATTGTTCCGATAAAGCAATAGTCCTTCAACAAAACATTTCTTTCTTCGTAGATGGGTTGATGGATGTGGTCGTAAGACTATGAACTTATGATTTGTAAATTAAATTACTCCTAGTCCAAATTCCTGTTTTAACTGAGGGTGACAAGCTGTTAATAATTGTGAGCGGTCTAAAAGCGTTTGGAGAGCATACGTATGTCATTGCCTGCAACGCCAAGCGTTGAAAGCTCTTTCCCAAAAAAATATGCTTTATTATCTGCCCTCGTAATATGAATATGACTCTTCTTTTCTAGCCGACCGAGTGGCCGAGCGGTTCTAGGCGCTTCAGTCTGGAACCGCGCGACCGCTACGGTCGCAGATTCGAATCCTGCCTCGGGCATGGATGTGTGTGATGTCCTTAGGTTAGTTAGGTTTAAGTAGTTCTAAGTTCTAGGGGACTGATGACCTCCGATGTTATGTCCCATAGTGCTCAGAGCCATCTTCTTTTCTAAGCATTAGCGTAGTGTCGACGACTGTAAATGGCCCTTTTAGAGTGTAAGACCTACTTCGATGGTTGAAGCTGCTAAGAGCTGAGGAGGGACCGTGTGACGCAACTTGTTGTGGCGTAGCAAAACTGCCACGCCACTTTGAGGTAGCCGAAAGGCACGCGTACACACACGCCGGCTGGCGTGAATTCTGGAACAGGATACCTAATTAATGCTACAAGAAAAGTGTGCAGCTCCTTGAATACTTAACTTTAATGCATCCTTGTGGTACATCGCTATTGACGATACAAATGAGACTATCTCCAGATACGGTTAATTACAATCACTGTAAGGCTAATGGCGCCTTGCTAGGTCGTAGCCATGGACTTAGCTGAAGGCTATTCTAACTGTCTCTCGGCAAATGAGAGCAAGGCTTCGTCAGTGTAGTCGCTAGCAAAGTCGTCATACAACTGGGGCGAGTGCTAGTCCGTCTTTCTAGACCTGCCATGTGGTGGCGCTAGGTCTGCAAGTACTGACAGTGGCGACACGCGGGTTCGACATGTACTAACGGACCGCGGCCGATTTAAGCTACCACCTAGCAAGTGTGGTGTCTGGCGGTGACACCACACAACTTAAATTCGAATAGTACAATTAGAGGAGCCAGGCTTCATGGCGAGATATATATTCTTAAGCCAAAGATGAACATAGTTTTACAACTATAAAATCAAGCTCACTAGGCGATATTGTGAATGTAAAACTATGCGTCGATAAGAGTTTTGTGGTTTAAATCGAGACTGTTCGATGCCATCGTCATCGGATGGACGTCTAACTGAGCAGTGTATCATACCCAACTTTACAATGCGTAGATATCTGCACTCTAACCGAAAGAATTCACACAGAACTTTCCGTACAGTCACTGATCACCGTCATCGCTCTTGTGGCACTCCCAAGTCCGGGAATGAAACTTCATAACTTCTTGAGAACCTATACTGGTCACATTCAGACTTTGATTTAAGAAGCCACAAAACCGGAGTGCGTCCAAGGCCTCGGCTGCAACCGCTGATATATTAGAGATCTCGCTTAAGCAGATATAAAAAGCTGTGTTTTTGGCGGTCTTAGGAGTTGGTCATTTGCCCTCAGACTAATGATACTAAAAGCACTCAACTTACATTTACCTGTCTGATTTAGAGCACTTAAAATACTTGTCATGTGTCACAGTAAGCGATCCTCTTTTCGTAAGCAGGAACGACAAAAAGGCGATATAAATTAACGTCAGGTGGTCGAGCAAGTGGTAATATTACAACAAGCGACTATCCAGACTGCAATGAATCATTGACCCTAGTCCGTCGACGATGGTGTTAATGACGCAATTGTGGCGTCCTCGGCAGGCATACAACCGGCTTGTATTCTGGTAATGGAAGAAATTTTCTCGCCGTAAGTGATCAAGAGAAGTGAAGGAAAGACGTTACAATAAATTTCTGATCACTAACGGGCTTCTAAATGGCGACATTTGTACAGCATTGGCAATTTAGTGAACAGTAAACCCCTCAATTTCCCACTCGTAATCCTTAAGCATTTCTTTATTTGTTCTATCTACCTTTACGTCGGTTTAATTAATTTCTTTCTCTTGGCAAGGACCAATTTCGGTGTCAATTGTGGCATTTCTCATAGCTGACAGTGACATCTGGATAGTACGGCTCGTGGGTGGCAGATGGGGCGTATTACGAAGATAGCGAATAAGGCCCTGTCAACAGGTAATACCTAAATAAGTTGTCTCCTTGAGGATTACGGAACATAACAATTCCGTATAGGGGTCACCCCTCGTTTTCGATCCTGAGACAATTTTCTGTAGGTCTTTATTGACCACATCATGATTCTTTGTCGTCGTGGGCTGACGATGTACTCCTACTTCGAATTTACTATCACCTAGTCGAGTAACCCGTGATATCGTATCCTGATTTTCCAGATTTTGATGAAGTGGTGGGGCTACAGACGAATCTTTATAACAGCTTTAATTTTTGGTGTTCTGTCGTGCGTGGTTGAGCGTATTGCCTTGTTGGTAACTTTCATGTTATGTTTTTCTATACTCAACTGAGTAAGACCAATGCTATACTGCCATACGTGTTTAACCTTTAATTTTTGAAAGGCATCATCAGTGGCAATATTGTAGTGTGGCACTGCTAGTGTGCTTGCTTGGCTGTTTTTAGGGCTGTACTGCTTCGAGCTTATGAAATTTCGTTACCACAGAAGTGAACCCTATCCGAACACATATTTTATTCTTGATATGTATGGCAAAATGAAAACTGGTTGGTTTAATTTCATATACGCGTACCTAACAGAAAATTATCAACATAAATTTCTTCTTAAATTTTCCGCTTACCAGGGAACTACCAGAATGTTTCTCGGAAAGTAGATGGTCCTACATTACGCTGGACTGAGTAAGGAAACAGATTTATGTTGTTATGATCGAACATTCGAAGAAGACGGAAAAAAATAACCAGATCCTTGCAAACAAAAAAATCTCCACAATGACTCAGGAAATTGCGTAACTGGCAGCTATCCAATGGGAGGGGACATTAAGATTCTCACTCGACTACCTTCACTTTAGTGGGGTTTGGCCGTGTGCCAGAAACAGTGTCAACCTATTGTATCAACA
Source organism: Schistocerca cancellata (assembly GCF_023864275.1). NCBI lineage: Eukaryota > Metazoa > Arthropoda > Insecta > Orthoptera > Acrididae > Schistocerca > Schistocerca cancellata. The sequence goes on from NC_064631.1 coordinate 382,480,533, forward strand.
CTCATCAATAACAACAGAAATATTTATCGACATTGCTCAGACAGTTGCCTGGTTGTCACCATGACCTACTTGTCACAGATGCACATTCCTGGCAGCTAAACAGCAGCCAATAACAGACTATCTGCTGTAAAACTCCAAGAGAATTTCCTAGCACGACAGTCAAAGATTGGGACAATTACACGAAACGGTAATTCTTCGACAGATTAAAGCCCGCTTGTTGATATCACTCTTTGAAGTAGTCAAGTTGTGTGCGTTTCGCTAGAAACATGAAACATTGTGTCACAAAATTCTGATTCACAGGAAATATGAAAAGGATATCCTAGTAATATTGTACATTTTTAAGAATGTGTCAAATTAAACTCCTTCAACCGTCAACTGTCAACCTTATTTTATTGCGCAAACAGTCAGCGTTTCACTACACCATCTTCAGGCCCCTGACCGACGTGTAAGAATAATCTACCTCGCTTGCGTTCAAAACATGGTCGAAGTAGTCACTGTAACAAGAAGATATCCACTAATACCAGTGTTTCCGGCCCCTGTTTTGATCGCAAGCGAGGTAGATTATTCCTACACGTCGGTCAGGGACCTGAAGATGGTGTAGTAAAACGCTGAAATTGATTGCTCAATAAAATAAGGCTGACAAGGGACGGCTGAAACGTGTTTAATTTGACATCCTCGATAACGAGCACCTCTGATTGTGTCACTTGGTTTTAACACCTCATAGTACAGGATGCCGAGATGGTCCCACCAAATGCAGAGCATGATCTTGGAGCCGTGAATATTCGGTTTGGCAGTCGAAGTGGAAGCATGGCCGGGATATCCCCATGATTTTTAGGGGGTTTAGGGTTATCGTAATGAACTCTTATTTCGTTCCCGGTCACAATGCGATACAGAAATCCCTTCTGTTTTTGCCTATGAAGCAACTGTTCACAAACACACAAACGCCGTACAGCGTCTCTTGGTTTCAGCTCACACGGTTCAAAATGGTTCAGATGGCTCTGAGCACTATGGGACTTAACAACTGAGGTCATCAGTGCCCTAGAATTTAGTACTACTTAAACCGAAGTAACCAAAGGACATCACACACATCCATGCCCGAGGCAGGATTCGAACAACTCACATGGGACCCAGGTTTCTTCTTTTTGTATCATGCCCATAGCCTTGACACGTTTTGTTATGGCTTGCTGTGTCACTCTCACTAATCGTGCCAATTCTGCTTGAGTTTGACGCGAGCCTTCACTCAGCAATGTCTCCAGTTCTGCATCTTCGAAAACATTCTTGGTTTAAATGGTTCAAATGGCTCTGAGCACTATTGGACTTAACAACTGAGGTCATCAGTCCCCTAGAACTTAGAACTACTTAAATCTAACTAACCTAAGGTCATCACACACATCCGTGCCGGAGGCACCATTCGAACCTGCCACCGCAGCGGTCGTGCGGTTCTAGACTGAAGCGCCTAGAACCGTTCGGTGACAGCGGCCGGCGAAAACATTCTCTCTTCCACCACTACGACGGTCTAAGGCTTAAAATCACCGTTCTTGAAACGTTGAAGCCACTCATGACACTTTCTTTCACTAATAGTGTCATTACCATACGTACTAGAGTGCTTTCGATGAGACTCGCCATCTGCTTTCTTCATATTGAAACAAAACAGTAACATCTCCAGCAAATAACGATAATGAGGCTCGTAAACTGACATTTTCAATCAAGAACAACTTTATGATGCAGTCACAAATCGACTAATGTTTGAATGAGGTTATGTTGACCAAGGTCTAATCTAACTGCCTGACGTTTGCGATCTGTTTCTTTTGACCGCTACTTACCGTTGTCGCCATCTATCGGCAAACGGCGGAAGCAAAGTTGTACACCTTGTATTATGATACAAAATTCCGTGTTGCCTGCATTCACACTGTCTTAAAAATTTCTCACGCTGGTTCGTACAGCGTTTATTGGTAGAACGATGATCTACATATTGTAAGTAGGCTGTTTAGATTTTTATATTGGTAATGCCACGAAGCGCTCTGTATGAAAATCACTGGCTGTGCTGTGTGCAGTATGTGGCTAGTTTGCATTGTTGTCTGCCATTGTAGTGTTGGGCAGCGGCAGCTGGATGTGAACAGCGCGTAGCGTTGCGCAGTTGGAGGTGAGCCGCCAGCAGTGGTGGATGTGGGGAGAGAGATGGCGAAGTTTTGTAATTTGTCATGAACTGCTACATATATTATGACTATTAAGGTAAATACATTGTTTGTTCTCTATTAAAATCTTTCATTTGATAACTATCCCTATCAGTAGTTAGTGCCTTCAGTAGTTTGAATCTTCTGTTTAGCTGGCAGTAGTGGCGCTCGCTGTATTGCAGTAGTTCCAGTAACGAAGATTTTTGTGAGGTAAGTGATTTTTGAAAGGTATAGGTTAAAGTTAGTCAGAGCCATTGTTTTGTAGGGATTATTGAAAGTCAGATTGCGTTGCGCTAAAAACATTGTGTGTCAGGTTAAGCACAGTCTTGTATAATTTGTTCAAAGGGGACGTTTCAATATTTACTCTAGACGACATCCACGAATCATTCACATTACTAAAAGTACATACAAAAAATTCCAACCATAAATAAACAATAAAGCTTTCAAGAAATAAAAAGAACAATTCACAAAAATATTATCTTCACCTGTTTCTAGAATGTCTCTGTCCACTGAACCCGCTTCAGACCATCTGTTACTGTGCACACATGAGTCATTCTCCCAATACAAAGCTATAGGCAGGAGCGACATAAGGCACCATGCCTCGCACCTGCTGTTTCCAAAAATGTTAGAGTTATACAATTTATCGATCCTGACTTCAAATTTTAAATCATTCAGAAATTTCTTATTCTTATAAGCTAAAATTACAAATATCTTTCTCTCGACTTGGCAGTCTACAATTAACCTAGCATAATCTATTAAATCCTTTATGAAAATGATTTCTTACTTTACAAAATTACATCTTAATAACATTTTCAACATTTTTAAATTAATGTTTCATGAAAGTCTGTTGAAGTTAACTATATGCTTCCTTTTTTATTTAAAGCCACTGCGATTTGTGTCCTTATAATTAATAATAGTGTTTCATCCTACCTTAGAACAAGCACATCCCTATAGTCACATTATTGTCATTACATACATTTCCCTGGTTTTTGATTAAGGCAGCTTAGCATTGTAGTGTTCATAATAGTCTTCCATTCCCCACATAACTGTCCTTCTAGGGTTTACATGCAACGTTGTCAATGATACCATACATCCATCTAATATTACTTGCTTTACATACATCCTAATACACAACCACTTATTATCATAAGAAGTTATTTACAAATGTTACATTACATTTAATTTGATTTAAAATGAAAATAAATTAACAGTGTATTACTTTTCTTTTTTCTTTTTACTTTAATCAACAAGATCAAATTCACTAGAAAAAATTTTCACGAATTTATATCTTTTAGATGACATAATGAGTTTATTAATATTCTAGTTGCTATTGGACGGACGACGCAAGCCTTTTCTTAACTTTACCTCAACTGCAGAAAATTTATTTGTGAAAAACACATATTACAAAAACCAATTATTTAAAAACATTTTATACTACATAGTTACCACTTTCATGCAGTCTCATTGGAACACTTTTTCTCAATATTTTGTACCACTCTTGAATAGAATTAAAAAAATTTATTTGCAATATATATATATACACTCCTGGAAATTGAAATAAGAACACCGTGAATTCATTGTCCCAGGAAGGGGAAACTTTATTGACACATTCCTGGGGTCAGATACATCACATGATCACACTGACAGAACCACAGGCACACAGACACAGGCAACAGAGCATGCACAATGTCGGCACTAGTACAGTGTATATCCACCTTTCGCAGCAATGCAGGCTGCTATTCTCCCATGGAGACGATCGTAGAGATGCTGGATGTAGTCCTGTGGAACAGCTTGCCATGCCATTTCCACCTGGCGCCTCAGTTGGACCAGCGTTCGTGCTGGACGTGCAGACCGCGTGAGACGACGCTTCATACAGTCCCAAAAATGCTCAATGGGGGACAGATCCGGAGATCTTGCTGGCCAGGGTAGTTGACTTACACCTTCTAGAGCACGTTGGGTGGCACGGGATACATGCGGACGTGCATTGTCCTGTTCGAACAGCAAGTTCCCTTGCCGGTCTAGGAATGGTAGAATGATGGGTTCGATGACGGTTTGGATGTACCGTGCGCTATTCAGTGTCCCCTCGACGATCACCAGTGGTGTACGGCCAGTGTAGGAGATCGCTCCCCACACCATGATGCCGGGTGTTGGCCCTGTGTGCCTCGGTCGTATGCAGTCCTGATTGTGGCGCTCACCTGCACGGCGCCAAACACGCATACGACCATCATTGGCACCAAGGCAGAAGCGACTCTCATCGCTGAAGACGACACGTCTCCATTCGTCCCTCCATTCACGCCTGTCGCGACACCACTGGAGGCGGGCTGCACGATGTTGGGGCGTGAGCGGAAGACGGCTTAACGGTGTGCGGGAGCGTAGCCCAGCTTCATGGAGACGGTTGCGAATGGTCCTCGCCGATACCCCAGGAGCAACAGTGTCCCTAATTTGCTGGGAAGTGGCGGTGCGGTCCCCTACGGCACTGCGTAGGATCCTACGGTCTTGGCGTGCATCCGTGCGTCGCTGCGGTCCGGTCCCAGGTCGACGGACACGTGCACCTTCCGCCGACCACTGGCGACAACATCGATGTACTGTGGAGACCTCACGCCCCACGTGTTGAGCAATTCGGCGGTACGTCCACCCGGCCTCCCGCATGCCCACTATACGCCCTCGCTCAAAGTCCGTCAACTGCACATACGGTTCACGTCCACGCTGTCGCGGCATGCTACCAGTGTTAAAGACTGCGATGGAGCTCCGTATGCCACGGCAAACTGGCTGACACTGACGGCGGCGGTGCACAAATGCTGCGCAGCTAGCGCCATTCGACGGCCAACACCGCGTTTCCTGGTGTGTCCGCTGTGCCGTGCGTGTGATCATTGCTTGTACAGCCCTCTCGCAGTGTCCGGAGCAAGTATGGTGGGTCTGACACACCGGTGTCAATGTGTTCTTTTTTCCATTTCCAGGAGTGTATATATCTTTACATTTATTTATATTCATTTCATAATAAATATCCTTCAGCCTTATCCAGGTATATTTTTCGTGATATTTGTTAAACTTCGTCTACCTATGTGGCCACTGTTTATCCCTTTTCGACATTACAACTCGCCTTTTCCTGACCACTACACTTTAGTGTGCATCATAAAAAATTTCTTTATTAACTGCACTTGTTACTTTTATTTCTATGCGTTAACACATTTATGTCGTCACTTGACTCCGTTTCAATTTGACCCCATTTCTCTCACCATAAAATAATTTCATCATAAGACACCATATCACACTCTGAGGCTCTCAAACACTTTAACTTCACTGATTGAGAAGAAAACTAAATATGATAGATTCCGCTCAGAATGACAGAAGAGGAGTATTGACAATACGAAAAGAAACTGAAATAGCGTTATCAATAAATTGAGCACCTGAACCTGTCATACACCTAGCATTGCGTAGGTTGCAACGCCCTCTGAGGCCTAGGGTCGACACCCCCACAACATCTCCATACCCATTGTAGCCATCTAAATCTTCCATCCTTGCACAGTACCTAATTGGTAGACTGGCTACTTCTTCTTTGGTCAAATTATTTTTTCATAGAAATGATATAACCACATATTTCCATTTTTTTAAAAAATTACTACATTTTCATTAAAATTTAATCTCCTTGTTGTAGTGGTTAAAGAAATTTAAGCAAATTATCATTTTTATACACAGATCAGGGATTATAAGGAAGTTATGGAGTACTTGCACATTGTTTATTTTCACTGGCAGCAGAACTTCGTGTTGAACAAATTTTTTTAACGTTTCCTGTAGCTACAATAAGCTGCACCACCACTGCTTGCATTATTACAAGTTCATTTCTACTTGGCTACGATTCTAACCAACTTTTACTCAAAGCACATAAATCACTGCCACTATCTGCTAAACACTGTACTTCTTCGATACACACTTGCAGGCTAATTACTGGCTGAGTCAATACTTTCCTTTCATTGCTAGTATCAGAACCCTCCTCCAACAAATATCGCACAACCTCCCTTCTGTTTTCAGAAGTTCCACAGATTTTTGCAGAATTAACCTCATCACTTTTCTTTCCCAAACTAACTATTCTGTCCACTACCTACAGCTCAATTTTTTTTTCTGGTGGTTTACCACACTCCCTTTCCTCTCTCTCTTCCATTTTCCGCAATTAGTTGGCTGACTCCCTTTTTCCTCACCATTTTCCTGCCTCTCCCTTATAGCCACACAAATGTCGTCATTTATAGACGATAGTATTGCTTCTATAATGACATCACTAATCTCCTGTAATTCTATAGCTTCAGTACTTTCTCCTTCTCCAGAATATGACTCGACTTCAACTTAGTTACTAAAGACTTTCTGCCAATCAGGTTATGTCACATTTTCCGTTAATACATCACCCATTTTGTTTGCAATGAAGAGCGCATTTTGTTTATGTCTGTCCAAAAATCTCCTAATCCTTCGTTAAATGTACAGATCTTATGTAGCTTGTTTCGTCTGTTGTCATTACCTTCTTCTGGTCCTCACTTATAATTCCTATCTGTTTACTTCAAATGGTTCAAATGCCTCTGAGCACTTAACATCTGGGGTCATCAGTCCCCTAGACTTGGAGCTACCTTAACATAGCCAACCTAAGGAGATCACACACAATCATGCCCAAGGCAGGATTCGAACCTGCGAATGTAGTAGCAGCCCGGTTCCGGACTGAAGCGCCTATAACCACTCGGCCACAATGGCCGGCATCTGTTTAGTGCTAACAGGTACAAAGGGTCTTGCTAGCAGGTTCAAATTACTACTTCCCGTCGTTTAAACGCCATCCTTTTTACCGACAGCATTTAGTTTAACGGATTCTGTACCATTTCTTACGCTTACCCCCAACTGCTGTCACCTTAGCGCAAGATCTTCCTCTCGCACCGGAGAATACGATCGATAATTGAGCACCTGCTTCCTTTTACTTCTCCTATCTTTTGCTGGATAGCGCCACTTCCCGGCACCTCTGCTCCTGTTGTTTCCATGATACACTTCAATTCAGTTAACATTTACGTTCTGCCACAGTTCTGCATTATTTGGTGGTCTGACACTACGATTTGCGCAGTCCTTCTCATGCAAATACTTCCCAACTCTCTACAAGTAACTAATGAACTTACAGACGTCATCTGTCAGAGCTGCAGTTAATTTTGTTTCCATAAGTCATGGGCCGTTTACCTTCCAGGCCCATAATAATTTGTTTTGGCTCGACTTTATTGTTTAGATATGACATAAACGTCATCCACTTTAACGCAAACTTTCTTACACTTTCTTTTCTGGGATTAAACTTTTCCCCAACCCAGGAACTATTTAGCAACTACATTTGTCTTTGCTTGCCCCAATACTCTTTAAAAACGACTCTTTAAATTTATCTAGAGTATCTTCCTGTTCAGTAGCGATAATCCCTCAAATTCTAACCTCTCCAAATAATTTAGACGTAATTAACCATATTTTTTGTCAATCTGACCACAAACTAGGTAGAACACTTTCCAAGTAATTCCAAAATTATTTTGTGAATGAGATTTTCACTCTGCAGCGGAGTGTGCGCTGATATGAGACCTCCTGGCAGATTAAAACTGTGTGTCGGACCGAGAATCGAACTCGGAACCTTTGCCTTTTGCAGGAAAGTGCTCTACCAAAAGAGCTACCCATGCACGACTCACGGCCCGCCCTCGCAGCTTTACTTCTGCCAGTACCTCGTCTCCTACTTTTCAAACTTTACAGTTTCGCAGGAGAGCTTCTGTAATGTCTGGAAAGTAGGAGACGAGGTACTGATAGAAGTAAAGCTGTGATGACGGGGCGTGAGTCATGCTTGGGTAGCTCAGTTGGTCCTCGAAAGGCAAAGGTCCTGAGTTCGAGTCTCGGTTCGGCACACAGTTTTAATCTGCCAGGACGTTTCTGTGCATATCCTGTTGAATAAGTACGTGAACACTGCCTGTTAGCCACATATGATGTTTCAGACGATTCTGCTACAAAACTACACCCACTACTGTTCATGTCTAAAGTTAGTTTCAACTTGGCATAATCTACTGCTGTGCTCGTCCAACTTATTTCCAACATCTTATACCCGGTTAGTTAGCTGAAGAACATTTTCTTCAGACCTACCCACTCGGTCAGATACACTTTTTACTTTGTTCATACATCTGGCATATTCAGAACCGATTTTACTGTCTAACAATTTGTGATCATTTACGCATATAGACTCTACCACCGCTATTTTGACCTCTACCTTCTGCACACTTTTTTTATCAAATATACCCTTTGTTTGTTTCCAATAGCAACTTTTTTCAAGCATCTGTTAATTCATTTTTTACAGTTGTAATGGATTGTTGGCATTTATTCTCAACTTGAGAAAATTTCCCATCCACTTTACCTTCTAAGGACATCAAATCATTTTTCAAATTTCTATTAAAACTGCTGACTGCTTTTTAAATTTTTCATTTAAATCAATAGTTTGCTTATCAATTGTTTTTATTAAAATCAATTTCTGGCGTTTCAATTTTCTGACCAATAGTTTCAGCCAAATTGGTATGTCCATCTTTTATAGAACCCATTTATGCTGCAAACATTTCTTTCATACTTCCATGTTCTATTTTCTCCACAACTGTTTGCTGTTTACTATGTACCGCCGGTGCTATACGAAATTTGGTATCCACATTTGAAGTCAGCAAAACTGCCAACACTGTCATTACATATCGGTTGTTTTCGATTTCATGCTTAATGTCACTTTCAGGGTTTATATTACACCCACTACTTATATTAACTGACCTATTTGAATTAGATTCTACTCCACTGTCCAAAAACAACAAAGAAAATCGTCAAAAGCCTCCTCTCTTACTTTAACATCTACTCCTTCCCTGTGTTCAGGCGTGGTAGTTTATGAAGCTCTTACACTGAATGAGAGTAATTCAAAAGGTTCTAATGGCTCTGAGCACTATGGGACTCAACTGCTGAGGTCATTAGTCCCCTAGAACTTAGAACTAGTTAAACCTAACTAACCTAAGGACATCACAAACATCCATGCCCGAGGCAGGATTCGAACCTGCGACCGTAGCGGCCTTGCGGTTCCAGACTGCAGCACCTTTAACCGCACGGCCACTTCGGCCGGCTGAGAGTAATTCCTCTTTTATCGTATTTACAAATCCTTATCACTTTTCACTTTACTCAGTCTTTCAGCAATCACACACAAACACACACACACACACACACACAAACACACACACACACACACACACAGACACACACACAAAACAAAAGTAAAACACTTAACTGATCTTTCGTTGAATGCCGCAGCCTGGGCGTGCAGAAACTGCCGTACCATTTTCAGGGTACCAGTTCGTCGTGTAAGTTAGCAGCACTGAACTGTCATACTGCTGCTCGTTGATACCGATATGACGCCGTCTGCTGCTTCAATGCGCCTTCGTTGTTATTGTTTAACGTCTTCTTCTTTCTTGTGAGTCTCTTAGGCGACTCGAAACGCTTTCCATTCAAAATTGCGAGTGTACCGATTTACTAAATTTTTCATTATTTTCACTCTACGAACTTTCAGAAAATTTCTCTCAACCACCATGTACCACAGCTTTTAAACTGTTTTACCGATCTAGGTGCACCCTGCGCGGCGGCGCGGTTTCTTTAGTCTTTACCTGTACCAACCTGGGAACTCGTTGCAGCAGATCTCTGTTAGGAAAGCCGTTGCAACTCGCTCCAGGCAACTCGCACCAGGCTGCATACAACGTAACTATTCTAAGCATCTGGAAAAGGTCTTAATTTTGAATGAAAGGTGAAAATACTGACAAAACTTCGGTATGTTCTGAAGTTTAGAATTAAAAGTTCTCTGCTAAGCCCGTGCTAATCCTAACACAGTCATCTACAAACCCTTTCATTCAGGTTAGCAAGTTTATGGTAACGTATTTCCCGAAATCTGGACAGCTACAAGCACCGATTGTTCTTAAACGAAAATGCTCGCCACTCTATTTGGCTTATCAGTGTCTAATGCACTCAAGTTTTTAGTCATCGATCTGCTCAATATGCCACTCGGAATTACTGTATTTTCTCATACATAAAATTACATAAAAATTCATACATTCTAAGAAGAAACCGCACCGGAGTAAGTCTGCCTTCACTGTAAAGCATTTCTGGAACATGTAGCAAAATTAAAACTGGCAAATTATAACTTCCTTCGGAGCTCATACTACACACGACAGTACCATTGAAAGGCTGGGCTCCGACTACTAGACTGCTGTAAGGATTATCTGTCTCCAACAGAAAAGACGTAAAGAGAAAACTCCGTCATGATTGGTCATTTATCCTTAAAGCCAATAGAAAATCATTATTCTCCCACTTTAGTCAGCTTCTTTCATGATTAACCATTCAACAAATAACACACTTTCTAACTGTACTTCTTCCTTGTTAACATTGTGATATTTGGTTTATACTTTACGTTATGAACTATTTTCATTTGCACTCGAATAAGTTTTCCTTCTACGATACACTTACTTAACATATGATGTTACAAAATTGCGTAACATCTGCATTCACAATGTGTTAAAAATTCCTTACGCTGGTTCGTACAGCGTTTATCGGTAGAACGATGACCTAGATATTTACTTTAGAGAAAATTCACGATTCATTCACACTACCAAAATCATATGAAAAACTGTAAAAAATAAATAAACAAAAAAACCTTCAAGAAATAAATAGAACAATTCACAAAACATTATCTTGACCTGTTTCTTGAATGTTTTTGTCCACTGCTGTCCTCTAGCAGATGAAAACTTCAGACCTTCTGTCACTTTGCAGGCATGAGTCATTCTCCTGATACACAGGCTCTAGACAGGGGAGATATAAGGTGCCACGCCTCACATCCCCTATGATTATAAAAAAAATTTTCCAAAAATTTTTGAATTATTCAAATTATCGATCCTGGCTTCAAATTTTAAATCTGTCAAAAAATTATTATTCTTGTATTTATCGTTCCACTGGATTCGGCAATAGGGCAAGATATGTATTACTTCAACCCCATTGCTTTCCATAGTTTTATTACACATTTTGGAAGCAAACTGTGCCCCATTACCGGACCAAATTGCTTTAGTTCTGCCGATATGCGCAAAGTAATCGGTTGTAAGTTTCTTATAAACCCCTTTAGTTGTTGTCTTTCAAAATAGTTCTGAACACTATGGGACTTAACGTCTATGGTCATCAGTCCCCTAGAACTTAGAACCATTTAAACCTAACTAACCTAAGGACATCACACAAGACCCAGTCATCACGAGACAGAGAAAAACCCTGACCCCGCCGGGAATCGAACCCGGGAACCCGGGCGCGGGAAGCGAGAACGCTACCGCACGACCACGAGCTGCGGACTGTTGTCTTTTTTAGCGTATATATCTTAATTAACTTCAGATATGTTTCCATCACTACTAATATGTAGGCGAAATTTCTCGAGGTCTTTGGCAGGGTGCCATAGAAGTCCATGCACACTAACTTTAGAACATCGTCAAGTCTTATGCTCTACACAAGACCACAATTTGTGCAGCTCGTTGCCTTCACCCACTGACACTTTATCCTGCCTGTGATTCTCTTAAACATGATGCTAAAATTCACGACTTCAGCCATTATCACAGTACATTTCGTTGGTCGGCAATGACCATAGTCTAAGTGATCATAGTCTACTTTCTGGGTGATATACGTGGTAGGGCAACACCGCCGCCAAGTGACGCTATCCCCATCTTTGCGTATATACATAATAATGTTGTACATTCTGTAATACTTTCTCTCCTCTTTTCTGTCTTTCTTCATTTCGTCATATGTGGTCTTCACTGTTTTCAAGCATTTGTCCTCGCTTTGATGAGTATGCATAGTTTTACAAATACCCTCTCTCTGTTATCTTCGTCCGTCGACATCTTGAAAGTAGTACAATTTCAGTATACCTTCGGATTCGTTTCCCCATAACAAGTCCTCATCCAGATTAAGATAATCCAAAGAAATCAGCCCGGCCCTGATACCGAAAGGAAATAATCTGATGGTTTTTTAATTTTCTGTTCTTGGACATCCTTTAATTAACATCTACGTGTCCTGCCATTGTCGAAGCCGTTTTAACCCGAACACTGTAAACTTTTTATCAATTCCTTCAATTAATGAACCTTCTATTACCAAAAATTCACTAACTGTCAAGTCAGGTACATTTCCTTCGGAATGATGGCTATTGTCTTCCAAATTGCTTGGCGAAACGTGCTCTATTTCTGCTTCTAGTTCTCCTCCTAAGCTCACGCAATCCACACCACTCTTGTGTGACTGTATGATGTAATTTACGTGGTTTTCAGTTGGTCGTACCGGGTCATCATCAGCAAACTCGTCTTACCCCTCTTCAGACATTTCGCCTCGGTTTTCTTAATGACCAGCGTCCTTGGAATTGGATAGCATGTTGGCAAGCCGGCCTCTTCGGTACAGAGCTTTCCGTTTCTTCGTAAACGATAATTTCATGCAGGTTGAAAAGTGTCATATATTGTCCACTCTCACCATAACACAGCTCCCATACAATCCTTTACAATTCTTCGATGTAGTATATCCTACCATACTGATGTATCCACAGCTCCTCGCGTTCCGCGTTGCCCTGCCCTGCGCGATAACGGAAGTTTTATCCTATATTTGCTTCTGTAATTCAGCCGACGAATCACACTGTATTGCTGGGCGAGGTGGCCGTGCGGTTCTATGCGCTTCAGTCTGGAACCGAGCGACTGCTACGGTCACAGGTTCGAATCCTGCCTCGGACATGGATGTGTGTGATGTCCTTAGGTTAGTTAGGTTTAAGTATTTCTAAGTTCTCTGTGACTGATGACCTCAGATGTTAAGTCTCATAGTGGTCAGAGCCATTTGGATCACACTGTATTCGAGCTTGCGGTACCGTTGTTGTAGCAGTGGCCGCCTTTTCCTTAACGACCGGTATTATTTTCATCGGTGTTACGGACAGTGATCGCTTTGTCGCCTGCCTTTTCAGCTTCAGTTATTGTTACTGCGCGTGCGTTACTCGCTCTCTCTTCTTGCACATTCTCCTATTGGCGATCTTTCTATTCGGATCTGTCATAGCGACTTAGCCTAGGCTTTCTCCTGGGCTGCTAAAGTCCTCCCACGCCCGGTGAGACCCAAAACAGTGCGGCTAATTGTTTCCCAGATTAAATACGACAGGCCCATTTCTATTCGACAGTTCTTTTCATAGTGGTATGAAATATTATTACCATGGTGGTGGTTACCATTATTGCCATGATTGTGTTATATTTGTTCCTGTTTTGGTAACTGTTAGTGTTACCACGATTTTTAAAATTTTCGCGGCCATACCGCCAATTATCTTTATCTTCGACCTTTTCTCAGAACTCAGTAATTGTTCTTTAACTATTACCACTAGAATCGTCTGTAAGATTATTCAAATCATCTCGAAGCTTCTTCCACCACTCTTAGACAATCTCCTACTCAGTAGGTCGATCACGCACTCATTCTTATTTGCAGATTCAATTTTCGCTAAATTCTTTCATTGGCCCAGGCGAGTTTGCGTCGTAGGGTTTTGGCACTCTCCTGCTTCTGTTTTGACCAATATTCTTTCAAAATTCTTAATCTCTAGAAAGCCCATGTTCACAAAATCGAGATTTATGCACCATAGCTTAACCCCACCCGCTAGCACGTCGATTACTGCGTTAATTCTTCTCTTATCCATCCACGATTCAGGCAATACAATTTCGTAATTTATAATAAAGTTTGTAACGTGCAATCCACTCTGCTTTTTGTGGGGATCGAAACGCTCATCCTTCACTAAGATTCCAGTATTATGTGCGTGGCATGACACACAGTGCAGCTTTTCGTCTAATCTCTTTTCTAGTACGGTTACTTTTGTAACTACTTGGCACGTGGTCGTCGCTGACGTTTCCACATCCCTCGTTTTCCGAATCACACCTAGTCAGCTGTTTCTTAACTCTAGTACCTACGTCTGATAGTAAAGTTTGCAAATTCGTAACGTTTTTGCTATTACGTTTTTGTGCTAATTCTCTCTTTTCCATTATTTTATTTTCAGTAACGGGATAAACGTTTGTTCACTTTCTGCTCAATCCTCCCATCTTACATCTCAAAACGACTATTTATGCTTCTTAGTTTGCTTGTGCCTGTGTTATGTTCTGCTTAAGATAACCGGTTTCGGAATTCTCTACAATTATTCCTCTATTGATATCAGTTATTTAGTGTTAACAACTCCAATATTATTGTTAACAAACTTGATTACTTTGTTCTGATGGTACATTTTACTTAATACTGCATCAATCTTATTGTTAACTGATTCGGATTGGGCACTATTTTTAGCATTAATTATTGGGATTGAGCTTTCATTGATTTTGACTGAGCTTAAATTTTAGCATAAATTGATTCAGATTGAGCTTTTATTGATTTGGACTCAGCATAAATATTACTTATCAACATGCTCAGCAAATTGTTTATATTTCCAGGTAGTACTAGTTTCAATTCTAACTCTGGTTCTTCCTTGGTGGTTTCCTCGTATCCACCGTCAATGGATTTTTATTGCGAATTCCGCAGCATCTATGAAGGCTGGGAACTCCATTTTTGTCAGTTCCGGTGTTTCAGCGGTAGCGTGATGCTAGCCACCAGTTCCTCAACAATGAGTTCCGCTGGCAGCGTTCGCCTTTGTTCCGTCGATTGTTCCCCGCTATGTACAAGCAAATTATCGGGTTCATTTATGTTCATCATTTATGTTCATCAAGTTTATGCTTTGTTGTTGTAGTCTTCAGTCCAGAGAGTGGTTTGATGCAGCTCTCCATGCTACTCTATCCTGTGTAAGCATCTTCATCTCCCAGTACCTACTGCAACCTACATCCTTCTGAATCAGCTTAGTGTATTCATCTCTTGGTCTCCCTCTGCGTATGAGGAAATTGTACAACAGAATCTTCTGAAGGAATAATCTGTTCTAAATATAACCTAAATACTGAAAACAGTTTTGAAATGTGTGGAATTTAGTGCAATCGCTCTCAAACCACACAGTGGGAAAAGGGTGCCACAGATAAACAACTTCACAGGTTCTACCTTTTTGCCGTTGTTATCGATATTGTATTTAAAGAAGTTCCCTTGACGATTACCTCCAATTTGCAATATTCACATTACAATTACAATTAATTACATACATTAACAAATAAATTAATTATTACTATATTAAAATAGTTTCTGTAATAAAGCTTACAGAATCAGGATTAGCAGTGTATTAAAATTTATTACCAGGTATTACCCATCGGAACATTTTGGATGTTGCACAAGGAATTTTATCTGCATTTTCGTTATTACAAGTTCTGCAGAGCTCGTTCAGGAACCCAACTGTACCATCAGTTTCTTTAACAAGGACTCATGAAGTGCGATTATGGTTCTACATCAGTTGTAGGATATTTAAGAACAAATGGAAATTATTGCCGGTATAAGACTCGAACTCGTATTTCCCGCTTACTGCGAGCAGCTGCCGTAATAACTTCGGATATCCAATCACTCTTTCAGAATCGGTTCAAATCTCCAGTTCTCCTTGTGTCTACCATCCCTTGTTCTCGCATTGTATTACCGTGATTCCCGCACAGGGTATAACACTGTTTTCTCTCTTAGAAGCCTTGCTACGGCATGAAATATTGTAGTGCAGTGACAGAGACACTGCTTTGAGGATCAGATTAATAAAGAACGAATCTGGAGAGCATGTTTGGACAGCCAAAGTGGTTAAGGCCACCGCAGTGACAGCCGGGAAATCAGAGTTCGAGTCACGGTCCGGCACAAACATTCATTTGTTCTGAAACATTCGACAGTTGATGCGGAACCATAATCGCAGTTGGCGAATTCATTCTTAAATGAAAGCAGCTGTTGATCGTCAACACAGTGTGTATGACATCGCACTGCTACACTACACTCCTCGGTAAATAGAAAAACCACGCCACGTCTGCATCTTCTGGTCAATGTAAAATCTGTTTTCGGCGCTGCTCAACTATCATACTGACCTGTAGACACCCCCTCTGCCGTTATTGTTAGGTTGTGTTGTTTCTGCAGTTGTAGGACGTGGATAGGAAATAGACCATCACGCTATGAATACAATTACATGTTGTTGTATGTGCAAAACTCACACACATTTCATTAAAGTAGAATTACTCACAGCAAAGTTAGCAAAGGCGCATAGCTGAAAGTTATTACATTACACTCTTACGTTTACAGTTGGTTGCCTAACCGAATTGCGTCGGTGCTGCGGCGAGTGGCGGAGAGTCCGCAGCGAGCGAAGCGGCCGCTCGCTGGAAGCCCGTAGGTACCGTACTACACTCAATTGACGTAAGAGAATCTGGGTGGCAGCCATGAGTGTGGTTGCCGCCAAAAGTGCTCACCCCACATTTTTTCTCAACATTTCAGCTGCCTCCCTTATTTCGCGCGTGCGTGATCAAGTCTTTCGGGCTCATTTAGATTAGTATGGTTTAATTTTAGCTGCTAAGGTGCTGATGGAGACTTACTTAGCTCTGTCTTGTTTGTCAAATAACACATATGCTGTCCACCTAACACTGCCAATAGCGAGTGAACTGTGTGTTCTTGACAGTTCACTGCCTCTGCCCCTTAATGTCGTGTGCAGAATTAATTTAAATTCCCACCACGTGCCATCTTTTGTTGACTAGCCATCCCAAGGGGGCGCTGTGTGCTCGGCGTGAAGCGGTACCTCGTTGCACGCGCAGCTGGGGGTGAGCGGGAAGGCAGGCAGTGGCGAGTGGGCCGGAGTTGTGCAACGGTTGTCGACGCTATGTCTAGTGTGAACGTTGCCTCGATGAGGTTACTGGCTTTGGGTCTGAATAGAGGTGTTTGATGCAAGACGTTATGGAAGTCCTATCAGTTCTGTTTCCTCTATTTTGCCGGTGTGGAAGCAAGACTGTGTCTCGGTACCGGTAGCTATTCGTCAGAGTGTGCGTCAATCAAAGTCAGACCTATCAAGCAAGACTGTGTCCCAGTGCCGGTAGCTATTCTTCGGAGTGTGCATCAATCAAAGACCCATCATACACCATCCGTTCAGTTGTTACAACTTTATCCTCATGTTCCTACTAATCGGTTGGGGGTCACTGGTCGTATTCATTATAAAATCCGTCTGGTTGATGATATTCCTGGACTTCAGGCTCCTTACCGTCTATCACCTTCGAAGATGCGGGCGTTACGCCGAAAGATCGACGAGATGCTGACAAATCGCGTCATCAGGCCATCTACATCTCCTTAAGCGTCGCCGATACTTCGGTGTCTAAGGAATATGGTAAGGACTATCGTCCGGCCGTCGATTATCGCCAGCTCAAGCAGAAGGTTGTACTAGAGTCGGTCCCCATGTCTGATCTTCATAATTGCTTTATGTTGTCTGTTGGAGCACGTTGGTTTTCTGTGCTCAGTTTAAACCAAACCTATAATCAAATACCACTTACCGAAGATTCTAAGCTCGCTACAGCTTTTGTGACAGTTTGGAATTTATTTACATTCAGTCGCGTTCCTTTTGGGCTTGCTGCCGGGGCATCGGTTCTCTCACGTCTGTTAGATAATGTTTTGAGTGACCTTAAGTTTAACTGTGTCTACAGTACAATTATTTAGATGATGTTTTAGTCTATAGTGCCAAATTTGATGAACATCTTTAGCATTTGGGGATGGTTTTGGATCGTTTGGGACAGTTTGGATTAACTGTTAATCCTGACAAATTTAAGTTATGTCAGGGCGAAATTTCTTTTTTGGTACACTTGGTGTCGGCCAACGTGATCAAGGTTGATCAAAAACGTATTGTCAGTTTAAAGCGGGTCTGTCCTCTTCTTAATAAGGAGATTTCGAGATTTATGGGCATGGTCAATTATTTTCTTGCGGCCGTTCTTATGCAAGAGGTCGTTGGCGATAGACGTCCTGTCGCTTATGCTCCGAGATGTTTGTAAGGCGCGTAATCCAACTATTCTGTTTATGAATTGGAGGTATTGGCAGTGCACTTTGCCCTTGAGAAGTTTAGGTTTTTACCTTGAGCATCGCGAATTTTCATTGTAAACTGATTATCACTTATTAATTTGGGTGTTGGTTCGCCCCCCTAAAAACTGGGAGAATTTCTCATTGGGTGATACGAATGTCCGCCTTTCGGTTTAAGGTCAGACACATTCGTGGTGCCGGTAATTTTGTTGCTGATGCCCTAAGTCGTATGTTCGCTGAGGAAGAACGAGATTCCCAAGATGTGGATCATGTACTTGTAGCAGGGGTCTTCCGTGAGTTTCCTGAACTGTTTGTGGACATTGGTGGCAAACAGCAAGAGGACGCGATATGGGGAGCTATTAGGGAAGATCTGCTTTCGGGAAAACTCATTCCGGGTTACGCTATAATTAGAAGTTTACTATGTAAGCAAGCTGGCAGAGGTAGACAGCCTAAAATCTGTCAGCTCCACCAGTTGGTTAGCCCTGTTTTTCATTATTTTGATGACTCCATTGTTGGGGGTCATTTAGATGTTGCCAGAACTCTAGCTAAGATTGGCCAGCAATTGACTTGGCCATCAATGAGACCTGACGTGAAGAGGTTGGTCAGTAGTTGCCGTTTGTGTAAGATGGGTAAACCTAGTGGCGGCAAACGCATGAGATTTTGACAGTCTGAGAGGGAGCAAAATCCCATGGATAAGTTATTTATTGACTATGTGGGGTCTCTTCCCCGGACCTCAAGTGGCTGTAAGTATATCTTGGTGGTCGTTGACGGCTTCAGTCGGTTTGTTTGGCTTGTTCCTCGTAGAGGGGTCACCGCCAATCTGACGATTCAACATCTTTCCAGGATTATCGGTGTCTTTGGAGACCCCCCCCCCCAAACCTTAGTTAGTGATAATTCGCCAGCATTTACATCCCGTCAATTTAAGCGTTTCTGTTTCAATAATGGTTTGCGTCATGTTACCACCACTCCATATTATCCGCAACCATCCTTTGCAGAGCGCTTTAACCATAAATCTCTCCCGTGGTTGAGTTTCGCTTTTAATTCTGCTCACCATGAGGCATCTGGAGCTACGCCGGCGTCCTAGATGCTAGCTTATCCGTTGAATTGTCCACTGAGTAATTTGTGGGACATCAACGATTTGTCACGTGAAGTAACAGATGCCCAGTTTATTAAAAGCAACAGGGATAGAGGTAGGGCCAATATTCGGCGAGCTCACCAAGAGGCGCATCGCTATAATCACGGAAGGCGCTCCTTCCAGTGGGAAGGTTGGCGACAGCGTTTCTCTCCAGAACTTCAATTCTAGGAAACAGTCAGGTGGTGAGTGGATTGATAATGGGTTCCGCGTTTTCTGGACCTTATCTCTTACAGGAAGTGTTGCGACAAGTTAGTGCAGTTGACATAACGTGCTTTTGGTTGTATATCCTAAACTAACTTGTTTAGTAGTTTGAAAGTACCTCTTATATTCGAGGCACCATCATAGCACTGTCCTCATAAGTTATCCATTGACAAATCAAGATGAGCAAAAAAGTCTTTTAAAATAACAGTGTGTGACTCAGTGATAAGCCAATAAAGTGTTCGTTGATGATTTAAACTCAGATATGACATTCTTCCGGAGTTCCAACAATTGGAAAAATTTTAGTTTACACCTTCGTGCCCTCTAATTGCTAGTCCCTGTCGCCATAGAAATTGCACGGCAGTAAAAATTGTCTCAATAGCTAAACAGCCTTTCTTCATATCACTATCTAACTCTTCATACAACTGGGAGGCCACATTTCGGTTCGCGATAGAATTTACTTTCAGAACACTCTCTTTATGCGTAAACGTATTTTCGTGAAGATAGAAGTATTCCAAAGCCTTTTTCCAGTTATAAAACGCTATGGAAGTAAATTCAGCTGTTTGTTTTGAAGAAAACTGTAATAGATTTTTAGCATCTGACTCTTCTCAGGTTTTGAAAAAAAAAACTTTTTCGGTAGCTGCTTCATATTCTAGCCATATATATTTGATCAACCAAGACTCCTGAAATGATCTTCCCTTACCGGATTGTCCAAGTTTTTGTTACGAAATGACAAAGCAATTGATGGCACAATAATTGTTGGAGGTTGATTTGCAGTATCATCAACTTCCAAGTGCGCCTTTTTGTTGTTGTTGTTGTTGTTGTTGTTGTGGTCTTCAGTCCTGAGACTGGTTTGATGAAGCTCTCCATGCTACTGTATCCTGTGCAAGTTTCTTCATCTCCCAGTACCTACTGCAACCTACATCCTTCTGAATCTGCTTAGTGTATTCATCTCTTGGTCTCCCTCTACGGTTGTTGCCCTCCACGCCTCCCTCCAATACCAAATTGGTGATCACTTGATGCCTCAGAACATGTCCTACCAACCGATCCCTTCTTCTAGTCAAGTTGTGCCACAAAATCCTCTTCTCCCCAATTCTGTTTAATACCTCCTCATTAGTTATGTGATATACCCATCTAATCTTCAGCATTATTCTGTAGTAACAAATCTATCCATTGCAAACTTAATTCGCAACACACAGAAACCAAGGTAAACGAATAGATTACAGGCACATAAAAATGTCCATTAGACACTAAAATTGGAACACCAAACACATCTGCAGCATGCGCTGAATGAAACTATCCACAGTTAAAGACTGAGACAGCAGAGTGGGCGCTTTATATAGCCCCGGAGTCGTAATGTCTCGAAGCGTCAAAGCGACGTGAGACGGTGGGTTCCAGGCGCTTCTGCTCCTGCCCTTTTTATGTCGCAGCAGCCACAAGGGTAGCCCGCCAGCGCCAGGCTTTACCCAAAGGTTCGCGCACCAGGGCATATTCTATGTGTGCCTGTATTATTATTGCTTTCACTCATTACTGAATGTATTTTAAAATGTAACTATCATCAAACAAGGAAAATAAAAAATTTCAACTTAATTTTATGATTTTACAAAGCATAATGTAACTAATAACTTTCTTAAATTATTGGGGAGGGCTCCGCCGACCCCCCCCCCCCCGAACGATTTTTTGAGTGGGCTCAGGCCCCAAAGAGTCGGCCACTGTGTATCATCGCATCCTTTGGGCTTGTGGTCGTCAGGCTTAAGACCGGTCTGATGGAGTTCCCTAGATTATTCGATCCCGTTCATGCCTCCTCATTCCTGCACAAATACAGCGACCTACTTCTGCTTTCGCCTGCTTGCTATGTTCAGCCCTTGGGCTCCCTCTACAATTTTTACCTTCCACACCCTGTTCCATTACTAGACTGATGATTTCCCAAAGGCTGTTGAAGTGTGCTACAGAACAATTCCTTCCGCTACTAAAATACTACCAACAATTTATTTTTCCCTTAGGTCGATTCAGTACCACTTAACAAGTTAAACGACGAAAAACAAACTGCTTCTTCCCATATTCTTTCTGCTTTCAGGATGACACTGAATAGGAATTTTGAAACGTATCATGTAGATAACCAGGCGAATTTTTCTACAACGTACGCTAATCATATGTTAAGCCCACCGAGACAGTCGAATGCGATAAAGCACCTACTTCAAGGACACAGGGAGACGCGCCGTCCCCTATCGAATGCGTCCAGCTGATTAACAACATGACCCTGATGTACCAATCAGTCAGGGTGTGATTTTTATGCGGTCTCTCAAATACGACCAGGAAACATCGAAATTGTACCCATGTCCCACCTCCGATAGAAACTACTCAAACATTCAGAAAACGTTGTCACACTTGTCTATGAGGTAATTCTAAACTTAGTCAACTGGGATACACAAATTCCATCCTGTGGAGGGAAGTTTTGTCGTCAGGAAGGGCAACAGAATCTTAGGACCCATTACCACTAACGTTGCCACTTACGAATATAACAAGGCGACCGCGTAGAGACACGGGATTGGGTCAGGAAAAAAGACGATGAAGAAGACTAAATAAATATTAGGAATACTTAATAAACAGTTTCTGTTATTATACAACTTCGCATTTTCCCACTTTTTCACATCCAATGCGACTGATGAATTGGTCTTATAGTTCCATGATTAACAGCAGGAAACGACGAACCTTACTAACTCACCTCCGATTCATTGTGTGATACAAATTAACAGTAACTTGTGTAATCCTCGAGTAATCTCCAGTTTATAACCGTCCACGCTTCCACCACGGATAAGTGCTGATTTTGAGTCTGTGAAACATTTCAGTGTGATTGGGAATAATCATTGTCAATTTAGAGCGTTGTAGTAACTTAGTGCCTTAAAGATCTGCTTCAGTCTCTCTGTCATTTTTCAGACGCTGATGGTGACACATATGCTTTCTTCAAAATCTGCCGGTCATTACCGACCTAAGTATTTCGTCTCTAGTTTTTTTCATATCAGAGATTCGTTTCTTAATGACAGGCTAAAGCCCATTTATTTATTATTCTAGTTTAGAGTTGATTTTCACATGAACTTTTTGGTATGGATTTGCGAATATTTTCGTGGATAATTTATCATCATAAACACAACGCTGGTAATTTCCAGAAATACATTCTATACAACAAAAATTCCAATATCTTTTACAGGTGTTGCGTATTTTTCCAAAATAAAACTTTAACCTAAGACTAGTTCATTAGGAGCTGCTAGAAAATAGCCCTTCATATTCCAAGGGTCTGAATGTCGATTGTGTCACAATCAACATTTAGCAGACACTTGTACCAATTATTCATAAAGTTGACGGAAATTTTCGATTTGTCAAATATTGGTAACATATTTCCTACTACTTCCCGTTTTTGAAATTTTGGCCTCCTGTCCATATGTAACTTAATCAAGTAATCCGAGGAAGCATAGCATCACATTAGCACTGAATTAAATTACTTCTCCACACAAGGAACTTAGGTCAGTGCTAACAGCGTAGCTCATCAATAGTTGCTAGCAGTGGCGGATGCATATTTGGGGGGGGGGGTCTGGTTGCTCCTCCCCCCCTCCCCCCTAGCGGAGCCGACCGCATACACACCGGCGCCGATCCCCGCAAGTGAGCCCGCACGCTATTCGTTCGTTTCTTTCGTTAGTCGACTCAACGGAATCGAGTTATCGAGTTGTTTTACTTTCCTATGTGTCACGCGCGTCTGCGTCATCGTATTCCATACGTTCCTTTCTGGCACATAGATAGCTAACACATACCTAAGAGAAAAGTCACGCCCATTCTAGTCATGTCGATATGTTATTCTGTCTGGCATTTTTTCGGGAAAAGTCGCGAATATTGTATTTTCTTGTACAGAGAAACTTCGATATGTGGCGTTTTAAATATGGACTGTTCGACGAATAGGATGCAGAAATATTAAGACTGAAGAATAAATAAGTAAAAGGCTGTCCGTTTGTCCTAGATCTGAGTATCGTACTTTGCACACGCTGTACAAAATATTTGCTTGTATGTCTACATCTATTGTTACAGTAGAAAGAAGTTTTTCAACATTGCGGCGTACAAAGACATGGTTGAGGTCGACAATGGAGGAGGATCGACTTAATGGCTTAGTTCTGTTGAACACGCACCCTGACATTGATTGTCCTATTCACGATGTAATTAACCAATTTTCCAGGAAGAATAGGGGTTTAGAATTCATCATTTAAGGAGGAGAACCACAATTGTAACTTTTTTAAAATCATGAGATGACATTACTTGTATGTGTCTCTGATCAGTTTAAACAAAACTTTCTTAAACTCTGCATGTGACTTCATTATGTTTTACTGCGGTAAAAGTAAAGATAACTCAAGATGTCTTTAGGACTATCTCCTTGAGCTTTTTCTGTATCCGCTACTGGTTGCTAGTGAGAGGCAAATGATACGCAGAAACGGGCCAGATTTATCTGATATAATGCATTGTTTTATATACTATAGAATGATGATGAATTATTATTAATTTTAAATTATTTGTAATGCTGTAAACAAGATTGTAATACTGGTCGCGAAACAGTTGTCAGAGAAGAAAACGATGCGGAAAGGGTTCTCTGCGGCAGAACGTAATTCTTGCCAAGAATGTCGTATCAATCCAAACATTTTCTGTCAGTGATGGAAAAGAAAAACGCGGCGACTATTGTTTTACATCACACATTTGAGTAATTCGTGAGGTATAAAGTAGTGTTTATTTACAATGAAACGTAATGTTGTGAACGTGACATTAAACGTACCACAATCAAAGACTCTGACGCCAAGAATACACCCTTTTTGGACCAGGTCTTACAGAAGCAGATGAAGCTGTACCGTCGTTCTGTTAGGTTTAGTTGTTGCCAGTATTAACTAAGAAAGTATTTGCATCAACTGCAGCAACAGTTTCAGTATCCTTTAGCGCAGGATCAGGAACTAAGGATTAATTCAGCATCGGCAATCACTACGAATGTTGTAGCTCCCATTCGATTAGAGCTTTCGTATTTGCTAAATGGAGTTATAGTGCAAAATGTACTTAGTATTTGCTTATATTTCACGTCGCTATGGACCTTGTGTGTCTAATCACGGGTCGTCGTTCGAGGGGAGTAAATAACCAACGTAGTGTCACTGGAGGGCTCCAAATGACAATTAGGGTTGAGAATTTAGCTCCTGAATCTGTAACATAACCCCAACAGTTTTATGTCACATGTGAAAATGTCAGGTGCTTCAATTGACTGCTCACTGTATACTTTCACCTAGAAAACTGTAGCACTGGGTGATCAAAATGTCTGTATAAATTGGAAAACTGAATAAATCAGGGGATAATGTAGATAGAGAGGTAGAAATTGACACACATGCTTGGAATGACATGGGGTTTTATTAGAACCAAAAAAAAAAAAATACAAAAGTTAAAAAAGTCTGACAGATGGAGCTTCATCTGATCAGAATAGCAATAATTAAAGTAACAAAGTAAGACAAAGCAAAAATGATGTTCTTTACAGGAAATGCTCAATATGTCCACCATCATTCCTCAACAATAGCTGTTGTCGAGGAATAATGTTGTGAACAGCACTGTAAAGCATGTCCGGAGTTATGGTGAGGCATTGGCGTCGGATGTTGTCTTTCAGCATCCCTAGGGATGTCGGTCGATCACGATACACTTGCAACTTCAGGTAACCCCAAAGCCAATAATCGCACGGACTGAGGTCTGGGGACCTGGGAGGCCAAGCATGATGATTGTCATGCGCAGTCACCGACGTTTTGCTGTACAGCGCCATCTGTCGGACATTTTGTGAACTTTATTTATTTGTTGTTGTTGTTGTTGTTTTAATAAAACCCCATGTCATTCCAAGCACGTGTGTCAATTTTTACCTCCCTATCTACATTATTCCGTGGTTTATTAAGTTTTCAATTTTATATTGACTTTTTGATCACCCGGTATGTTAGAAATATCTTCCACACGAAACGTATGAAGCACTAGCAGACGTGCCTGTTTCACTCTACTCTCATGTTTTGTGTTGATGTGAGTTGACAGGACGATTGCTGTAATACCTTGATGAGGAACAAAAATCTCACAGTAGGGAGATTTCCAACTTCGGCACAATGTCCCAGACAGTGACCTAGGGGGAATAGAGAATGAGTCGGCTGTAGTGATTTCGAACCAGACATGACAGTGATAGAGGGAAATCTTCAGTATTGCAGGGCAATATAAACGTGATAGGTGTTGAATTCTTCTTCTGGAAGGTATTTGTTTTATGACTCGGCGTAGAGATCACCTTAAAGAAATCTCAAACTTGGCTACGTAAGGAAGCGAGAGGATATCAAGTGTCATCATTCCTGCCATATGCTTGTCGTGAGTTAGGACAGGTAGCGATCTGCGGCAGACCTTCGACGAAGTACAATGTGGTGCAGTCCCAAGTGTTTAGGAAAATACTTTGCAGCGTTCAGTGTTAAACACTGGGTTCCACAGCAAACGAGTCCTTCATGGTGGCATATTGACTCGACAACATCGTCAATTACTACAGGAGTAAGCACAGGGTCCTCGATATTTCAAATGGAAATATGTCGCCAGGTCAGATAAACCACGTTTCGTACTACATGAGGTCGATGGCCATGCGCAGATATCTCGTCGTCCTGATAAACATGCGTGCGGGACTTGCACCAGGCTACGGACTCAAGCCGGTGGGGCATGTTATGCCATGCGAGACATTCACTAGCGCTTTCATGAAACATGTGATAGTAATAGAAGGCACCATGAAAGCTGTGATCTGTGTGGACGTTATTGAGGACCTCCTGCATTCTTTCTTACTTGATGCTCTCCACGACGACTGAACCATCTGCCAGCAGGGTAATAACCGTTCGTATCACAATGACAAAATTTTGTGCTGTGATTTGGTAAGCGTGCTGGTGAAATGTCGAAGTCTGAACCCGATGGAACAAATAAGGCTAATACTGCTCCATGCCACCTCTAGTCTTAATTGCGGTTGTCTGAAACACAGACATCGTTTCAAAGCCAATAGTTTGCTGGAGGCTTGGTTCCGTCTGTTCGGTATTTACAGGTACCCAAAGCGACGAGTGTACTCCTCTGAGTAGCTCAGGGAGCTTATACATAAATCTTATGTTTTATCTATAGGTGTAAATTGTACGCATATCGTCGTTTTGGTAGCTTATAATGGATTTACATTTTTGGTGTCTGGTGTGGTGATAAATACGGTGGTCCCATTTCCCACGGTACCTCTTGAATTCAATAAAGTCGATGAATAAGCTATTTCAATGTTTAGCTGAATACATTCTCGTAAAGATGTTTCGCCTAAACAGAGCGATTGTTTCCAGTTTAGTTTTGCGGTAGTTTTTAATTTTTAGTATTTTAGTGCTTCGCGCTGAATATACAGTATGTGATCAAAAGTATTCGGACACCTGGCTGAAAATGACTTACAAGTTCATGGAGTCCTCCATCGGTAATGCTGGAATTCAATATGGTGTTGGCCTACCCTTAGCCTCGATGACTGCTTCCATTCTCGCAGGCATACGATCAGTCAGGTACTGGAAGGTTTCTTGGGGAATGGCAGCCCATTATTCAAGGAGTGCTGCACTGAAGACAGGTATCAACTTCGATCGGTGAGGCCTGTCATGAAGTCGCTGTTCGAAAACATCCCAAACGTGTTCTATAGGATTGAAATCAGGACTCTGTGCAGGCCAGTCCATTACAGGGATTTTATTGTCTTGTACTAATCCGCCATAGGCCGTGCATTATGAACAGGTGTTCGATAGTGTTGAAAGATGCAATCGCCATCCCCGAATTGCTCTTCAGCAGCGGGAAGCAAGAAGGTGCTTAAACATCAATTTAGGCCTGTGCTGTGATAGTGCCACGCAAAACAATAAGGGGTGCAAGCCGCCTCCAAGAAAAACACGAGCACACCATAACACCACCGCCTCTGAATTTTACTGTTGGGACTACACACGCTGGCAGAACGTCACTGGGCATTCGCCATACCCACACCCTGACATCGGATCGCCACATTGTGTACCGTGATTCGTCACTCACACAACGTTTTTCCACCGTTCAATCGTCCAATGTTTACGCTCCTTACACCAAGCAGGGCGTCGTTTGTCATTCATCGGCGTTATGTGTGGCTTATGAGCAGCCGCTCGACCATGAAATCCAAGTTTTCTCCCCTCCCTCCTAACTGTCATATTACTTGCAGTGGATCTTGATGTAGTTTGGAATTTCTGTGTGATGGTCTGGATAAATGTCTGCCTATTACATATTACGACCCTCTTCAACTGTTGGCACCGAGCGAGGTGGCGCAGTGGTTAGCACACTGGACTCGCATTCGGGAGGACGACTGTTCAATCCCGTCTCCGGCCATCCTGATTTAGGTTTTCCGTGATTTCCCTAAATCGCATCAGGCAAATGCCGGGATGGTTCCTTTGAAAGGGCACGGCCGATTTCCTTCCTCATCCTTCCCTCACCCGAGCTTGCGCTCCGTCTCTAATGACCTCGATGTCGACGGGACGTTAAACACTAATATCCTCCTCCTCAACTGTTGGCGGTCTCTGTCAGTCAACAGACGAGACCGTTATGTATGCTTTTGAGCTGTAAGTGTCCCTTCACGTTTCCACTTCAGTATCACATCGGAAACAGGGGACCTAGGGATATTTAGGAGTTTGGAAATCTCGTGTACAGACATACACTCCTGGAAATGGAAAAAAGAACACATTGACACCGGTGTGTCAGACCCACCATACTTGCTCCGGACACTGCGAGAGGGCTGTACAAGCAATGATCACACGCACGGCACAGCGGACACACCAGGAACCGCGGTGTTGGCCGTCGAATGGCGCTACCTGCGCAGCATTTGTGCACCGCCGCCGTCAGTGTCAGCCAGTTTGCCGTGGCATACGGAGCTCCATCGCAGTCTTTAACACTGGTAGCATGCCGCGACAGCGTGGACGTGAACCGTATGTGCAGTTGACGGACTTTGAGCGAGGGCGTATAGTGGGCATGCGGGAGGCCGGGTGGACGTACCGCCGAATTGCTCAACACGTGGGGTGTGAGGTCTCCACAATACATCGATGTTGTCGCCAGTGGTCGGCGGAAGGTGCACTGCAGCGACGCACTGATGCACGCCAAGACCGTAGGATCCTACGCAGTGCCGTAGGGGACCGCACCGCCACTTCCCAGAAAATTAGGGACACTGTTGCTCCTGGGGTATCGGCAAGGACCATTCGCAACCGTCTCCATGAAGCTGGGCTACGGTCCCGCACACCGTTAGGCCGTCTTCCGCTCACGCCCCAACATCGTGCAGCCCGCCTCCAGTGGTGTCGCGACAGGCGTGAATGGAGGGACGAATGGAGACGTGTCGTCTTCAGCGATGAGAGTCGCTTCTGCCTTGGTGCCAATGATGGTCGTATGCGTGTTTGGCGCCGTGCAGGTGAGCGCCACAATCAGGACTGCATACGACCGAGGCACACAGGGCCAACACCCGGCATCATGGTGTGGGGAGCGATCTCCTACACTGGCCGTACACCACTGGTGATCGTCGAGTCGACACTGAATAGTGCACGATACATCCAAACCGTCATCGAACCCATCGTTCTACTATTCCTAGATCGGCAAGGGAACTTGCTGTTCGAACAGGACAATGCACGTCCGCATGTATCCCGTGCCACCCAACGTGCTCTAGAAGGTGTAAGTCAACTACCCTGGCCAGCAAGATCTCCGGATCTGTCCCCCATTGAGCATGTTTGGGACTGTATGAAGCGTCGTCTCACGCGGTCTGCACGTCCAGCACGAACGCTGGTCCAACTGAGGCGGGTGTGCACACTGTACGGAGGGTATTTCGACAGAGAGCCATGTGACAGGTTATGACTATTCATGAAATCTAATCATATTACACTTTTTAACTACTGTAAGAGCCTGTTGTGTGTTAACCTCTACGGTGGGTGGGCAAAATACGTTCTTTGGTTTTATCAGGATGGCGTTCGGCTCTACCATCTGGACGTTGTCGGTGCCATGGATTGGTGGTGACAACAGCAATCGGTCGGAGGTGAATGTGCCTGTAGCGATACAGATGGCGTTCAGGAAATCTCATCATTTCCAGAATGAAATTTTCATTCTGCAGCGGAGTGTGCGCAGGAGAAGTTTGGAAGGTAGGAGACGAGGTACTGGCGTAAGTAAAGCTGTGGGGACGGGGCGTAAGTAGTGCTTGGGTAGCTCAGATGGTAGAGCACTTGACCGCGAAAGCCAAAAATCCCGAGTTCGTGTCTCCATTGGGTACACAGTTTTAATCTGCCTTGAAGTTTCAAACTCATCCTTGTTGGCACAGCCTTGGGACGATCCACGCGTATTCATATCGGTGTACTGGAGGCGCGCGGCCCTGAAATTTACACACGCTGCTGGGAGTCAGGCGCTGAGGGGCATCGACGGCTGACAGCAGGTGCTAGAGTTGCATTCCTGCAGGGTGGAGCGACTTGGACTAGTGTAGGCGAAGCTGTGGCTTGGCACGGCAACCCGATCTCAGGAAACTGTCTTGCAACTGGCGGGCCGATGACACGACGACGACGGCTGTCCAACGATCGTGAGGGGGCCGTCGAGGCGGGGGGGGGGGGGGGGGGAGAAAGGAAGGTGGGGTGCAGGTGCAGTACCACAACGTCCGTCCGGCTACGGTTGCCGTCTGTAGCCTCCTTGGTGATTCGACCAGCGCCTATAAATAAATAAGTAATGATACGGTGGCTGTTTGTATGGCTGTCTGGCAGTGAAAGCATGCACCACCAGTTGGCGTAATAATGCGTCGACGAATCGTAACGAGCAGTTTACCACACGTTGACGCATGTGCTGGGTATTTTGCTGATCAGCTGTGCCACACTCTTCTGGGACGTAAGTGGAACACCGTGTCCCGAACTGCCCTGGCGTCGCTGCTTCGTCCGTATCGCAACACTTTTAAAATTAGTGCGATGTTAGTTGGACGTATAAAGTAAAATTTTCCGGGGTGTACCCTGCACTGCAGGGGTGAGCATTTAGCATGTTTAGACACTGTTGTTAGCCGTACCATGAGGCCGGGAAGGACAGCTGTGGAGAGAGTAGGCTACCGGTAATTACTACTACCTTCATAGTAGCTGCAGCCAACGGCTTTGACGCAGTGGTAAAACCGGCTTCCGCCAGATCACGGAAGTTAGGCGCTGTCCGATTTGGCTATAACTTTCATGGGTGACCGCCCCGGCGAGCGCCGTTGGCAAGTAGGGTGCAGCAGCCCTTGTGGCGCAAATTTAGCAGTTACATGCCGGGGAAGTAGCTACTCCGGTCTCGTAAACTGAAAATGGTCGGGAGAGCGGAGTGCTGACCACATGCCTCTCCACATCCACAATCAGCAAACACCTCTAGGCTGAGGATGACACGGCTGTCTGTCGATACCAACGTGCCATGTCGAGGCCTGTTCGGACGGAGAGTTCATAATAGCATCAGGGACAACTATCTTGAGGATGGAAGTATCCTTGTAAAGGTTGCTAATTTTGCTTTTCACTGTTGGCACTATAACTGCAATACCTGTCATCCAATAGACATTTCGCATTTTTGTGACTGCAACTAGAAATAATGGAACTGTTTCATTGTTAATAAAATAGACATAATTCAAAAATAATCATAGTATCTGTGCTACAGAAGTTATAAAGCCTTTCTTGTCGACATATTAAAGTCCAGATTGGCGGAAGATGACTACAGTGTGACATCTTACACTACCTTGATTTTCTTTCATCTACAAGTCACTTGAGTAACAATTATAAAATCAAATGGCTCCGAGCACTATGCGACTTAACTTCTGAGGTCATCAGTCGCCTAGAACGTAGAACTAATTAAACCTAACTAACTTAAGGACATCACACACATCCATGCCCGAGGCAGGATTCGAACCTGTAACCGTAGCGGTCGCTCGGTTGCAGACTGTAGCGCCTAGAACCGCACGGCCATTCCGGCCGGTCTAACAATTATATGTTCAAAAGTTTAGCTGATGTGAACTGCTAGTTACTCAAATAATTAATGACTAGAGACACTACTGGTACGGTTTCACTACTTAAATTCGCGTGTGCTCTCTTTGGACCTCGATCTGCGTGGCGCTACTTTCTTTTGACACGGCCGCGTCTGCCTATTCAAAAATGGAAACAGAAGAAAATTATACAGTACTCATGGAATAACCAAAATAATTTAATGTTATCTGTAACAGAGTCTCAGTTCACCAGCGGAATAATGCCCCTGTCGGAGCACAGAAAAGGCAAATATACCTTTCTCTTTAAAATACTAACAGAAAACTGGGGAACCAACTGCCTCAGTGCTCATTGCTCCTTTCTCACGAAAAATTCTGGCATGGGAACATATCTGCGCTCTTCTCATCCAGAACCTTCTCAATACTTTTATCCAGTCTCTCTTTGTAGTGAAGTCTTAATACTCAGCATTTTACACTACTGCCACTCTTTGCAAATGTCACTCACCCACTGTCTCCTTTTCCTTCTTACAATGTATCCCACTGATACTGTCTCCTCTTTCAATTACATTATCACCTTTTGTCTTTCTTTTCCACTGAGACAGTCTCCTGCACACCTTGGCATCTGAGAGTCCTACTTACATTTTCCCCTACGCCGACGTGTTTAAAATTTCGTCCTAAACGCGCCCTCGCCTATAGCTTATAACTACGTGTTCGTCGGTCTCGGAGGGTCCAGAACCGCCAAGCCTATGTATGATCTTGACTCATCTGTATTTTTCATTTGCATTGTCTCCTCTCTATTTTGCTAACTTCTAAATCCATCCAGCTTCCTTTGTCCTTAAGCACGAGTGTCACTCACCGACCATCAATATGTCCTCTCTCTCTCTCTCTCTCTCTCTCTCTCTCTCTCTCTCTTTAACTACCACTGCTATTGTCTTAATGTATCTCTCTATCTCTTACACTGCAGCCTTCTGTCTCTCACCATCAGTATCTCCTTCCTCTTTGTTTCCCTCTCGCACTACCTCCTTTCTTTCCGACCATCACTGTCGCTTTGCTACACTCTTTCAGTACAAAAAGTGCCTATTTGTTGGCATGCCAAAATTTTTGATGTGGAACGTGGAATGAGAATTGAGGCCGGTAGCTACCCAGTTTTCTCTGTCTTTCAAAGAGGAACATGCTCGCCATTTTTGTGCTTTGACAGTAGCATTTTTCCACTGGTTCCCTCCCTTTCCCTGCTATAGCAGAGTGTGATGCTAACAGCATACAAATTTTGTAGGTTAGTAAAGTTCTGACAGTTTAATTGTGTACAACAAATAACACATATACAAGGTGAACACAAAGTCGTTTCCTTTACATTTTATCTGCAAACTTTGTTCATCATAGCAGTTCGTCGTAAAAGCCTATCGCATGATTTGTATCCTGAAAGCGTAAAAATGTTGTTAGAAATATTTTACTGAATTTCCAGTATTTCCAGTTATTCCCTAGCGTTTGACAGTCAGTTGAAGTTCTTTTCAGGTATTTACGACACCTTTTAGCCTATTTTTTGTCACTGCAGTACAACTCAGAGCAAATTTGTGTATGCGAAAAGCACCTTTTGTACAGAAACAGCGTCTTGTAAAATTTGTTCGGCGAAAAAATACTACTAAAACATAGTTTTGTGACCTCAAAGCGCTTCCGAAGACCCTAGAACCCATGCAATGTTTTATTAAGTCAGTTAAAACTACATTTGTGCCTCTGATGTGATATATCATGCTAATTTTGCGTGTGTAAGTAGGGTACATTTGAACTTCTTACTCTCGTTAACAGATAATTATATCGAAAAATAATTTAAAGTTCACGAGATTACCTTCTTAAAATCACGTGGTAAAAATTTCAATAGAATTTATGGCCATACCAACAATTGTTACTTTGCGTATTCGAAAATCATAGTTTTCCAGAGTTTTCTCAGGAACTATCAATGAACAAAAGAGACTCTTATACGCCCACCAAGGTCCACCCTAGGCTAAACCTAATGCAAAAGAATCAACAGATATCCTCAATGTGCCTGATGCGGAAGAAGTGTGTAATGTTAAAATTTTGACCCTCTATTGTAGGATATCTCCAGATTGCCCGTTCTTTCGATTGGTCTATAACTGATGACTTGGTCAAGAACTATCCAAGAACTAGACCCTTTATCTCTATCTTCACTAGAAGGAGAGACATGCTCCCCGCATTTTCGAGCTCGGTTTTTTGGAACACAGCGTTACCGTGTACTGTCGTGAACGGGCCGATTTTGTGAAGTAATGTCTAAATGGTTAATCGGTGCAATAGATGACTCTTCTAGGCCCTGGACTACCTATGGTATGAATATATTATTTACAGTTAACAAACCGCGCATCAAGGACAAATTAAGGTGGAAAGGTTAGCAATACTAAAAACTTTTTTCTAGGTGCCCAGACAGACGTACACATATTCAAGGAAAACCAACAACACTTGTAAACAATTAGAAAATGGCAAAAATTAGACATGGGAAATGAATCACGTAAAGGAAATTATTTTACTAGAGCGATTGGTTGGTTGGTTGATTTGGGGGAAGGAACCAAACAGGGAGGTCATCGGTCCCATCTGTTTAGGGAAGGATGGGGAAGGAAGTCAGCCGTGCCCTTTCAAAGGAACCACCTAGCGTTTATCGGAAGTGATTTCGGGAAATTAAGGAAAATCTAAATCAGGATGGACGGACGCGGATTTGAACCGTTGTCCTCCCGAATGCGAGTCCGGTTGCTAACCACTGCGCCACCTCACTCGGTGAGAACGATTTGATCCAATAAGAGATAACCCACACATTTCAGGTACTTTTCATACCTTCTTCCTTCCAGTCTGTGACGGTTCTCAACCAGGGTTAAAAAACTCACTCTAGATGTCATGAAGCTCCTAGGTTCAGCTACATGTTTATAGGTGTAGGTGTTTCTTGTCTGATCGTGTAGTTTAGTCTGACCATAATTCTATGACAAAAAAAGCCTCTGAAAATGCTATATAGATCTCACATTAATAGCTGTAGTATGCATTAGTATAGTTACATTAAACCACCAGTCACAACTTATTATGTCTTGAGGCTGATACTGTGGCATTTAATATGGAATTAAACGATTTTTGAGTGGGCGCTTCTTTATATTTCATTAAGAATAACTGAAATGGAATAAAACGGTTTATAATGTAATTAATAGTTACACTGAAATGCTGTGATATTTCATAAATAAAAACTCATTCGATTAGATTGTAGTGGTAAAAGTCTGTATTTGATCCTGTTTTGCCCAAAGGCCCCTCTCAAATATCTAATGAAATATAATATGTTGTGTAGTTTCTGTGATACTATTAAGTGTTGATATCAGTTGTTAGCCTACAGACTTTACCTTATGCGGACAAATGCGTTCCGCCGCACGGGATTAGCCGAGCGGTCTAGGACGCTGCAGTCATAGACTGTGCGGCTGGTCTCGATGGAAGTTCAAGTCCTCCCTCGGGCATGGGTGTGGTGTGCGTTTGTCCTTAGGATAATTTAGGTTGAGTAGTGTGTAAGCTTAGGGACTGATGACCTTAGCGGTTAAGTCCAATAAGATTTTACACACACACACACACACACACACACACACACACACACACACAAACACACACAAAAAAGCGTTCCGCAACAGCCAGACGAGAGAGATATGCGACGGATTCAGATCGGGAATGTATTTGGTAGACGCAGGGCGGAGGTTGACAGATTCTATGAAAAATCAAAGGCAGATAGAACGACGTCACTGCGTTTGCAAACTCCTATGTAAAGTCGAGAACGTTTCCTGCTGGTTGGGATCGACAGTATGTAAATAAATTTGCTGCTTACTTGTATTGTCCTATTTCTCGGTGGAGACCAGTGTCGTAAGATGGCGGCGTTTTGGTTGCACGAAAACGACTTGAAAAAGTAAACCTAACGCTGTCCTTGGATTCCCAAAATATCGTCATTCAGTCCCAGTGAAACCTAATTTTCACGTGAAAGAGGCGTAGGATTACGATGAAGGGGAGTTTAACATCTAGTTTATTAAACACACAATTTTCCCGTCAATAGAACAGTAAAAAATAACCAGAAGTTAATTTACAACCAAACATACTTCCTGAAAGGAGGAGTAAAACATGCGAATGACAATGAAAACTCCGCCACCCAAATGAAACAATTCTGTGAAACACAATTAACATCAGCTTGCATCATCAGACAGAAAAGAGCAACAACAATAATTATTGTAATATACAGTCCTTGGTCATAGACAGGAAAAGACAATAAATATTTCCATGCAGTTAATCACAGGACACTAAAACCATTCTTAGATATAATTAAGATAACCCACAAAGCACACAGCTAAACATTGATCTACGTGTCAGCAATTTACTGGACAACTTATGCATTAATCTCAGTACTTCCTTCTGTGCAATAAAAAATATGAATTTTTCACTTCCACCGAGCGAGATAACGCAGTCTTACTTTGTACAAGTGACATAAGCCAAATTATTCGCAATCACAGCATAATGACAACAAAGCACCTTCTTAAGATTAAAACATAGAAATCAGCCACACTCAAGGCGTAATTAACAAAAGCAAAATGTGTCTCCCCTTAAAGAAAACATTTCCATGCCCTGCACCCCATCACACTGCTAACTACAGCCACAGACTTCACATTCGCAATATCACTATTTACCAGTACACTCATTCTGCCACTTCCACTCTGAACCACACACTACACTGGATTACTTAAACTCATAGATACAGATGTTGGGTACTAAAACACATAGGTAATACTACTCTGGAAATGCAGAAGTCTCTTGCTGTGCCTGCACTGAAACTGTCTTCTTCTGACCAGGGTTAAGACATCAACAATGCCAAGGGATTGTTCCTCAGCACAGAGTGCCTATGCATCACGCTGACCCTTAGTGATGGCCTGTTGACCCTGTCGACAACACCTCAGCACTCCAGACTGGAGCAGCCTTTGCTTTGTTGGCCGTGCACCGAATCACTTCCACTCGTCGTAACTCTTCCCCATCTCAGTCAAGCGGAGCTCGCAGCGGTCTTATGCGCAAGGTGGTGTAAGTTGTCCTACCCTCATTGTGTAACCTCAGCTCAATAAAATTTATTATAATTCTAATGGTCAGGATGAATAGGGTACTTATATGAAATGTTGCTCTTTTCAACTTGCTGCAGTGCAGACGAAGTCCTCAGACAAAAATTAGTTATAGGCCCAGGCTGTTAATATGCTCACTGTTGAATTCCCAATGGGTCATGTGGAGACTGGCCATAGCTGCGCAACTGCCAAGGACACAGCCGGCGTACCCTCACGCTGAATTTTGCGGAGAATCATGGCTGGCGCACCGAAAGAACCAAGATTGCCTTATGTGGTGTCTCCTCTCCAATTTTCGAAGTGTACAGCATACAGCGACCAAACTGCCCCGACTGTCCTCTACAGTGGACACCCATCTAATGATACAAAAATCTCTCCTCTCTTCTCTCCTTGGCACTCTACAGTGGACACCCATCTAATGATACAAAAATCTCTCCTCTCTTCTCTCCTTGGCATTAAATCTACATGGAGTCGCCATACAGTGTGCCCCCCCCCCCCAATAGAAGCTGCTCTCCAAATTGCATCAATGGCATCTTATAAAGCCACACCAGAACTGGCGCCAAGAGGTGGCACAGCGGTATTCTTCCAACCAGAAAGTTTGCCGCCAAATCGATGCTCTCAACCGTTAAACTTGGCACCACATAAAGGCGCATGCATTCCACGCCTACAGCAGACAGTGTTTCCCTCTCAGAGCAATGTGATCACCCTTTTGTAGAAGCCATGATGATTCCCTGGAAGAGCCTATGGTTGTTTCTTTGACTTCTGCCACTCTGGCCACGTCTCCGTGCTCTCCTAGCCAACAGAGGAGACAATCTCTCATCACAAATATTGTTGCTAACGGCAAACAAACTTTCTCATTGCGTGCCGTACCTCAATTACTCATCCTGATGGCTCGCTATGTAACTGAGATGGTTGTAATGCATCTGCAGGGACTACGTAATTA
Organism: Schistocerca cancellata; assembly: GCF_023864275.1. NCBI lineage: Eukaryota > Metazoa > Arthropoda > Insecta > Orthoptera > Acrididae > Schistocerca > Schistocerca cancellata. Next base: position 382,518,130 of record NC_064631.1, read on the forward strand.
AAAAGAGATGAGATTGCGTGCCCAAGGGTCGCCCCTTTTCAGCGGTAGCGTGACACGCCACCACGCATGACTCTTTGGCCAGAGGCAAGACAAACATTTCACTGGCCAAGACAAAATGAACCCCACTCTCCTGAAACTCCCGCCTCATCCACCACAAGCAGACTATTGGAAGTATCACAACTGCAACACAGTTGATCACATGAATAACTTCCGGCAAAATGGAAAGCCACATAAATAGCAACATAGTCAGTACAAGCTGCTTTAAGCTGAGAGATATACACCATGCACTTTTTAGCTGCAGAAGCGTTCATATTTAACATGACGGTTGGGCTCACAAACCAAATCATCACAGATGACGATCAGTTTGGCTTTAGGAAAGGTAAAGGCACTAGAGAGGCAGTTCTGACGTTACGTTTCAGATTGCAAGCATGACACGTCTACTGGATTTCTCCACCTGGAAAAAGCGTTAGACAATGTAAAATGGTGCAAGATGCTCGAAACTGAGAAAAACAGGGGTAAGTTATAGGGAAGACGGATAGTATACAGTATTTACAAGAACCAGCAGGGAACAATAAGGCGGGAAGATCGTGAGCGAAGTGCTGAGATTGAAAAAAGTGTATAGCAGGGATATGCTCTCTCGCCCCTGTTTCCTACTGTTCAATCTGTACACCGAAGAAAGTTTCAGTAGTGGAACTAAAATTTGGGATGAAAGGATATTGATGATTCGCTGATGACATTTCCGTCCTCAGTGAAAGCCGAAGAGGAGTTACAGGATTTGTTGCATGGAATTGTCTAGTGAGTGAAAAATGTGTACTGAAAGTAAATCGAAAAAATACGAAAGTAATCAGAAGCAGCTGAAGTGTGAATAGAAAGGTAACTAACATCAGAATTATGGATCACAGAGTAGACGATGTTAAGGAATTCTGCTACCTAACGAGCAAAATAACCCATGACGGATGGCGCAAGGAGGACATAAAAAGCAGTCGAGCACTGGGAAAAACGGGCATTCCTGGCCAAAAGAAGCCTGCTAGTACCAAAATTAAGTCTTCATTTGAGGATGAAATTTCTTGTAATGTTTTTGGAGCACAGCATTGTATGGTAGTGAAACACAAACTGTGGGAAAACCGATACAGAAGAAATGTTGAAAATTAGGTGGATTCATTACATGGTGTACAAGGAGGTTCTCCACAGAAACTTAAGGAAGAGGAGCGGGCTGGATTATAGAACATGTCTCAAGACATCAGGGAATGACTTCTATGGTGCTAGAGGGAGCTGCAGGAGGAAAACCTTTACAGGGAGACATGCTTCGTTAGTGTGTAGTGATGTCGCTGCAGCTGTTAAATGCTGCGGCTGCGTGCAGTGCTGGCAAAGGTAGGAGATGAGGAAGGCGCAGACCAGCAGAGGTACCGCAGTGGCCCGGATTGGCTACCACATCAGCGCTCTGTAAGACTATCCCGTCTGCCCACTGTGGTCCAGGATGCCGGTTGTCGTGCAGAGATCCTAGTCACGCACCATGTATTGACCAAGACTGCAGCGCAAAGTAGTCGGCCAGGAGGCTGTGCGGACAGAGTTCAGCTGATTAGTTCGAAGGTGGCAGCTTGTAGATTAACCGTGATGATCCAGTGCAGGAGGGGGGCTCTGATCGCCATCCTATTCGTCTACGATGACCCAGCAGGGAGCAGCGACCCATAGCTGGGATATACATCAGGTTTTGGTTGTCTCGGAGTTGAGGTCAGCATGCAGCTAGCAGGCTGGCCACCATCAGTCGGCGCGTTATGGTTTCACTGAATCTCGTTAAGGTGTCATTCTCTCCTGTTCTTCTACACGGACAGGATAGCACCACACTAGAGTGTGCCTTATCCTCCGACAGTTGCATCATTTATAAGGGCTGAGCGCCAGCCTATGAGGCAGTGGTTAAGGGTACACGAGCGTATTTACCCCCTTTTATCGGACGTGTCAGCTTTTCTTACCTTGCCTGTGGTAATTTCAGCAATGATTCTAGGCCATCTTCCTTGGTGCTTCTGTCGACGTTTGCCTTTCTAGTGGTGCTCGGACGTCGTGTTACGTAGTACCTCGCTAAGTAGTACAACACTGATTGCATTTCAGTTTGCCATTTTATGAGGTACTCTATACTGGCGGTACGTCCAGATTTTCCCATCTGTCTGGCTTCTGCATTCTTCACATATCTGACTACACATAGTGCATGGTGCAAAACTTGTTTTACTCTCAGGTGCTGGCTGTAATATTATTTCCTTGCTCTGAAGTTTATAGCCTTTTTTCAGCTGTGCTCTGTTATTCTTATTTACACTTAACTTATTCTGTGTCTGGTTTATAGTAGTTAACCACTCGAAAGGTATCAGGTGTGCTGGTAAGCCTGGCAGCTGAATACTTCTATGTCTGAGATCAAAGTAAAGTTGCTATCAATAACACTCCGTAGCTAGTGGCCGTAATGCTTATTGTTACCAAGATTTGTTGCTGGTTCTCCTGGAATTGTAGAATATGCTGCCGTATTTTTTCCCATATGTAAATATTGCCCCAGTGAGGTGCTGCCAGAGTGCGTAAGGAATGTATGAGGTCAGGATTCAGTGTGTTATTAAGATAAGTCAAATTTGGGTCTGTCAGCACTTAAAAAACAGTTTCTTTGGCCAATAAAATGCAGAAGAAGTGACCTGGAGTAAATTAGCCGTGTGCGGCTCGTGTTCATGCCATTAATGCTTCACATTTGTCTTGGCAGTACTGCCGTCTCGTTTCTTATTCGATTTACTGGTGTCACTAACTTGCTGGCTTGCCTACCCGTGAGTGACAGCAGCTACGCTTATCGATGAGAGCACTGTCGTTCTATCTTTGGAGCGACCACTCTAGTATTTCTGGGTCATCATGAGTATGGAGCAGCAGTGAGGTCCGGACAGACATGACTCGCCTGACTGTAGCCGGCACACATGACTTCAGTGGGGACGGCCTCGGTTGATCGTTCGGTCAGTCGTCCAATCGGACGACGTGTATTTGGTCGCTGACCGCTTTCAGATTCTCTTTGTTGTCGACTTGTGATTCCTCCTAGTTAATCCCACAGTGACTGGTTTTTGTATTGTTCGAATTGTTTGTGAAAGTGTTTCAAGGACCTGTGTGAAGCTTGTGTGGTTTTGACTGATTAGTTATTTTAATGCTGTCTGTGTGCTGGATTGAGTCAGTCGGCTGAGACAGAGCAGCGAGGGAGTCTCCAATGTGCGAGGTCAGGCCAGGACCGCTGGCAGCGTGCATGCGCGGTCGGATAGTGAGGCGCTAGCTGCGAGAGGCACAAAGTTTGTTGCCCACCAAACCTGAACAGTGATGTTAAGTTATCAGTTAACCTGTTATAAAACCTCCACTGCTGTGACATCTCTTCATTCATTGTGGGTTGTTAATTCCTGGGCCGTTCTGGCTAGCAGCAACGTACAGTGTGTTGGAGGCGTCTTCCTGTGAGCTCTTTAACTATTAAATTGGTTGTTACTTACCAGTCAAGTGCACCAGCGGTATTTCGTGCCTTGTGGTAGTTAACGCCCCAGTTACCTGCCCTGGTCGTTAGCGTAGTATTCCGGCAGTGTGTTTTTCCTCGCCATGTTGATGCTGTCCGACACGGCGTGAGTTCGACAGCCTTTTAGTTGGACGTTCATATTTTTTCTTAACAGTGGTTATTGTGCCTTGGCTGTTTTTAGATGCCAATTTTGAAGATGTAGTGCGACTGGTATCTTCGTCCTCGTCTAATATTTTCCGTTGCTGTACTGTTGGTCAGGCAGATGGGAATTGATTAGGTTGATGGTCGGTCCTTCGGCCATCCCTGGCTCGGGTTGCCATCCGATTATTTAACCTTACTCTTGGCTGCCTGTCTCACCTCACCTTACTTAGAGCTACCTCCTCAGGCCGACCCTTGGAACACTTCTGACCACCACTGCTCTGTTGGTTTTAGATTGTGATTTTCATTTTACTCTGATGTACTGTGTGAGGCCTTAAGTCATCTATTAATTTAGTTTATTTTAATATTAAGATAAGGTCTTCAGCCGACTTAGATCAAAGTTTCAAGAATGATGTGTTCAATAACTAAAATTCTGAAAGTTTGTTCTATCGGAAATTCTTGTTGTTCAGGCCCTAAGTCCTGAGTTGTTCAATGTCCAGTGTGTGGCCATCAGCCGAGCTTTTACGTGAAATGTTTTTATGATAAGGCCTCCAGCCGTCTTAAATAAAAATTTTGAAAACTGATTCGTTCAAACTAATTTTTTTAAAGAAATTTGCTCTATCTGAAATTCATTTTCTCCAGGCCTTAAGCCCTGAGTTGTTCAATGTCTTGTGTGTGGCCTTCAGCCGAGTATTTCAGTGAAATATTTTTTTTTAAATAAGACCTTCAGCCGTGTGTTTTCTTTAAAGCAATTTTTGAAACTTGTGTTTAGGCCTTCAGCGGTTCTTGTTTTGGGTGTGGTTTTGGGCCTTCAGGCAGGAGGTATCGCAAGTTTTCTTAACTAGGCCTTCAGCCGTATTGTTTGAATTTGATCCTTTTAAAGCAATGTGTAATTAAGTGGTTCTTAGGAAAATAAAAGTTTATGTGTTTTGTGCAACTAACAGTAACTGATTACAGCCACTTCCACAACCATAGCCTGATCCGCTCTATCCTGCGAAACCACATTTCAGTAAACTCGTACCAGTGAGTGTCGCTGGGACACAGAAGATTCTCCCAGCTGTCTCACCAAAGTTCAGTACAGTATAAGTACGATTTTACCATGCCCTGAAGTGTCTCTTCCCTGAAACAATTCACAATTATAGTTTCTGACGCAATGTATCCTTATAACCAATGCACTCCTGTTTTGTAAAGGCATGCTTGACGTCAATACTTCGTTGTGGCACTTCGCTGCCTTGGTTTTCGCTAGAAACCGTTGCATAACCCACGCCTGTATGTCAGTCTGCACCTCCATTGTTGAAAAATGGTGATATTCTCCCTCACACATTCTTGTAGGTCCCTCAGTGACATAATAGCGTGTGCTTCTCCACGTCAGAAACAAGTAGTACTTCTCGCCTCTTAACCTGGACACGTTTTCCTATAGCTGTCCATTTTACTCAGTAAGGGTGAACCGTGTAACATGGTCTTCGTGCGTCCATGTCTATCTACCAGTCTAACTTATCTCTGAGCTTTTTCATTTCCACTCTTGCTATTTGGTAAAACATTGTGGCTGAGTTTTCCTCTGACACTTCAGCAACGTGCCGTAGCTCCGCAGCGAATTCTCTCTCTGCTACTTGCTACGCTGTCAGAAATTGTTGTGATGGCGGTAATACCGAATATATGCGTGGTAGACTGCCTCCTGTAGTGAGTTTACTTCAAATTCTTACAGTTTTCAGTCAGTCCACTAACGCTCAAGAGTGTCTGGCTACAGGAAGCTTACTGTCTAGCAAGTTCACTTGAACCTCAGTTTCTCCTCAATCAATATTCACCGCCTTCATTGTATCCCAGTTGTACTGGGCTAACCCTACTGTTAACTCATATACTCGAAGTTTGCCAAATGGGTTATATGCCACCCCACTGATGCTTCAGAATTGTCTATCAATGCTTCCAATTACCTACGTTATGCAGCTGCTGGATTTCATCATTATCCGCTGATCCTAATGCCATATTCAAGGTTTACCTCCTGTGTCGAACTACGACGTCCAAGGGACAATGTCAGCGATTTGCGTTAATTGAGTCCTCAGCTTACCATAAGACGGCATCAGTTCCTGGTATTCATCCTGCACATGGAAAATTTTGTTAGCCTGTACTTCCTTATAAGATCTATGAATGCTTCCTTCAGTTTTCGCATATCATTTATTATCGTCGAAACATCAATAGATAACGTCAACGTCCGTTGGCGACTCGTCAACAAAACATTCAGTTGTCAAAAAAATAACACACCTGCCTCCAGTGGTTGACCGAAAACTTCACGCGTTGTTCCTCCACTGATACCGTGCGGCGACATCAGGATAACAAAAACCCATCTCGCTGCTCCTGTGAGTCGTCACCTACGGAAAGTAACTTTTAAAAACTCGTATACACAAGAACTAACATAAAATATGTAAATATTAGAATGCAACCCAGCACTATTTTTCCTTCAGGCGTGTGATATTATACCAGCGTGTCAGTATTTCATTTTTCGATGTGTGATGTGATAATTAATCATTTCTTTGGTAGATACCATGTAAAGCCAAGTAATAACATTTCAAGTGTCCTAGCATGCCTGGGAATTAATTTTAGCTGGACGCTGCCGCTGGGAGTGGTGACCATTTCACGTTCCTGTGAAACTGGTGTCAACAGAATGGAGCATGGGAAGGATGCCATGTAATGTTCGACCGAGAGGGATGTTTTGCTGCTCTGAAGGCAACAGACTGGAGGAAGCGGCTGGTGGGATCCACATAGCGAGACTGGTGAGCCGATGCGAGAATTACTCCTGATGATGGAAAAATTCGGTGAAAACAGCAAGGTGCTGGAAGCCAGTTTGGACAGTGATAGCTGGCGTCCTTTTAGTATAAAGGAGTTCGTACGAGTCGCGAATGTCAGACTCAAGTTGATCATTCACAGATCTTCTCGCGGAAGGGGGTGGGTCCCATTTTCTGCCAAAAAGCGCAGGTGAGTCAAATGAAAACCTTAAATATCTTTTTAAATATTATTTAGGGCGCAAAAGTGGTAAAAATCTGTATCACTTTTCAACATAATCTCACCCGCGCTCAATGCAAGTCCTCCAGCGCTTACAAAGTGCATAAATTTCTTTAGAAAAAAATGTTTTTGGTAGTCTGCACAGCCACTCATGTAGCGCTTGGCGTACCTCTTCATCAGAACGGAACTTTGAAACGTCCCCTTTAAACAACGTGTCGTCTTCAGCGATGAGAGTCGCTTCTGCCTTGGTGCCAATGATGGTCGTATGCGTGTTTGGCGCCGTGCAGGTGAGCGCCACAATCAGGACTGCATACGACTGTGGCACACAGGGCCAACACCCGGCATCATGGTATGGGGAGCGATCTCCTACACTGGCCGTACACCACTGGTGATCGTCGAGGGGACACTGAATAGTGCACGGTACATCCAAACCGTCATCGAACCCATCGTTCTACCATTCCTAGACCGGCAAGGGAACTTGCTGTTCCAACAGGACAATGCACGTCCGCATATGTCCCGTGCCACCCAACGTGCTCTAGAAGGTGTAAGTCAACTACCCTGGCCAGCAAGATCTCCGGATCTGTCCCCCATTGAGCATGTTTGGGACTGGATGAAGCGTCGTCTCACGCGGTCTGCACGTCCAGCACGAACGCTGGTCCAACTGAGGTGCCAGGTGGAAATGGCATGGCAAGCCGTTCCACAGGACTACATCCAGCATCTCTACGATCGTCTCCATGGGAGAATAGCAGCCTGCATTGCTGCGAAAGGTGGATATACACTGTACTAGTGCCGACGTTGTGCATGCTCTGTTGCCTGTGTCTATGTGCCTGTGGTTCTGTCAGTGTGATCATGTGATGTATCTGACCCCAGGAATGTGTCAATAAAGTTTCCCCTTCCTGGGACAATGAATTCACAGTGTTCTTATTTCAATTTCCAGGAGTGTATATAGCAATTCATGACATCCATTCGTACAAATGTACTGTCTCTGATGGACACACCTCCAGATTATCCATTCTCAAAAATCCGCCTTCTCACTTCCCCACATCCACCACTGCTGGCGGCTCGCCTCCTACCGTGCAACCCTATGCGCTGTTGACAGCCAGCTGCTCAACACTACAATGACAGACAACAATGCAAACTAGCCACAGACTGCACACAGCACAGCCACTGATTTTCATACAGAGCGCTACGTGGTGTTACCAATCAAAAAACTTATACAGCGTACTTACACAGCCCTCATGCTCCCCACAAAAAAAATTTTACAAATTGTTTTGGGCATTGGCCAATACATATTTCTTAAAATGTTTTTCACAATTACAATAACAAAGAAATCAAATGCACACACTTATTGATACAATGTTGGTCAAAAGCTAAAATTTTGTCACAGTCGATAGACAGTCCTGATCTTTCATAACAGTAAAATTGCAGTGTTTTTCTCAAAGTCTGAGCAGTAAAAAATGCACAAATCAGTGGATTTCCATTCAGTCTTGAAGAAGTAGTGTTGTCCTTCCAACGGAAAGACTGTGCTGACTCTTGACATGCAGACAGGTAATGGGCCACAACAGAGTAAACCCACAGCAGAGTCAGTCGAAGTTTTGAAGAATATTGGTAGGTCGGTCATCACAGACAGACCACTGTAGTCCTGTTAGAGATTACGGTATTGGTGGGCCACCAAAGGTGCAGATCCACTGCAGTCCTTGTAGAAATAATGGTGTTGGATCCGTTGTGACTGTGCATGTGCACAATCACTATGAAAGAGTTTTGTGGACAATATAGCAAGTCCATGAACCACCACTTGTGCACTCACAAAACTTTTTTTGGAATGTCCTTAGAACCAGCAATGCTGTTATCCAGTCTCTTGCTGAATTATAACACATGTGTAAACACTATCAGTCACTACTTCTGACAAAACGTCCATATACTATGACCAACAGAAACGTGTGCAGTGAAATGATATTTAATTTGATGAAATGGTGTCAATTACAATTTTATAACATATGAATACTATAACAAAGGTACAAAATACATCATTAAAGAACATAACAATACAGATTACATTTGTAGTAAAACAAGCTTTACAAAAGAATAGAAATAAACGTGCACATCAGTGTTAAAGGAATTATGACATAAGTAAATACATAAAAGATCAAAACAACTTTTGAAACATCAACTTCACACATGAGCATTAAAACAAAACAGAATAAATAATGTCTAAACATCTTTACAAAGTAAATAACATACTATCAGAAAAATTCTACAACATAACTGTTATTAGCTAAAGACATAATGACAGGAAAAACACAAATTAACATAGTGTAATAACACAAAATTACAGGAGAGGGTTTGTTTTCAGTGTGACATTAGGTACTGCAGTCCTCCCCAAAACTTCATTCCATATATCTTTCCTCTTGTTTCAACATTTGTTTCCACCAAAAAAATTCTATCCAAGCATGCTTTCTGTATTTATATGTTCACACATTTCTTACCTCATTATATATTTTCCATTTTCTTACCTCATCATTAATTTCCAAGAAAATCCTACCTAAACCTGTTGTCCCTAAACCCTTCTTTTTTGTGCATATCCTCTTTCAAAATACTTATTTGGTGAAACCATTTTCTTATAGCTTCTCAATGCATTTCTTCCAATTCATCACAACTTGATCTCTTATATGGCCTACCCCATCTTAAGCTAACTTAAATGTACTGAACTCAGATGCTAAACTAAGGGATGAGGCAATGCAGTAGCACAAAACAATTAACACAAACAGCAATGACAAAAAAATGCAAATTTGCAAAGCAAGCAGCATTATAGAAATTAGGAAAGCAATTGCAATATTACAACAATAAGGCAATGTGCAGCAAATTAGAAAAATAAATCAGTAGTAAAACTGGCTTAACAGAGTAATACAAAGTGAAATTCAGTAGCACTATGCGTGGCAAACAGCAGCGGCAAATCCTATGACTTATACCTAAACATGACAAAGCTCAAGCAGAAAAAATATTACAGTAAAAACGACCATGTTTAATACCTATGTCACATCTTAATACTAGAGTGATGCATCACGAGAACTTACTCTAGCAGACAAGTTACCAAATCGTAAAAAATTATTTATGCAGTTCCTGTGAAGGGAAATGATTATTTGTGCTCTTTTTTCTAAGAAAGTACATCATAAACGTATTCATTACTGGGTCTGTAGACAGAAAATAGTGATATTAGTAGATATATTATATTTTATTTTAACCAATGCTGCAGTGCAGCTAGAAACTTCATATTAAACAAAATGAGCAAATATATATATAAAGCAACATATGAAATGTCATTCACTAGGCAAATGGCGTCTCTGAAGGCAAAAAAATTCTTTCAACTAGAAAGACAATAGATCTAAAATGTTTCTCATCATTTCATTAGACATTTTAGTAAATATCATAAATTAAGAGCTCCACAGTGTAATTGTATGTTTTCAAGTTTGAGCGTGTCGTATTTGCAATGCTTTCTACAAAGGAATGTCACTAGCGAGGATAATGGCCCCTTTTTTTTCTCCACCTGTGCCTCTGAAAGGCACGCACTAATGGCCTTTTTCCAGGCGACTGTCATGCAGCTGGGTGCCCACGACACATTACGTGAAGGTGGTCACTTAACTTTCTTACTGAAATATTTACGACACCAGTTTGCATTATAGTGACAGTCTCATATAAAAAATTTCACAGGTCGAGAATTTGCGTTGAAAATGTGTAGAAACAAAATCCTATGAATATAACGGTGTGCAAAATATTTTTGCCTGCATTGTGATACATTCACGCATTTACACACATTTCATAACTCTTAAAGTACGATTCTTGGTTTCCAACATCCTTTTTAACAAGTCAGAGTCCTTAACCACTACTCATTATTCCTTACCTTATTACACACATACATATTCGCCGACACTTCTTCAATATTTCATCTTAATAAATACGTAGCATAATCAAATTCCTCATATATCATCAGCTTATTGATCACAAACATACCTCAACAGCATAATACACATCACCGTCGTAATAATAACATCATAACAGATCAATCACATCTCAAAATCGTCATAGATTCCTGAATATTTTAAAACCTAAAAAAATTCTCTGCTCATTTCAAAAGTGTCATCTACCTCAATCGTACTTTAAAAATCATGATCCCATACCAAATACATCATTCAAAGCTCTCATAGCATCACAATGGTTCCGAAAAAATATGAACAGTTCACAAAGTGCAGACAAAATACAATTTCGTAAGTGTGAAGTTATCCAACGGTGTAATTACGTAAACATCTGTCACTGATGTAGTAAAATAAATGTTTGTCTCTCTCAGTTAAATAATCAGATAGCTGTGTAATTCTGTGTTAGAGAAATATGGTAGTGATGTGTAAAGTTGTATAAGCAGATACCATGTTAGCTAGGGCTCCTTGTGCTTGCCAGACACATGGTACACAAAGTAAGCATGTACCCCCTGAGGATAATGGCCTCTTTTTCTTCCACCTGTGCCTCTGAAATATGTAATTCTTGTATTACTTGTGCCAACTGATCTTGTACTTCCCAGATTTCTCTTCTGTACTGTTTATTGATTTGATTTTGATTTTGTTTGAATTTTCTAATTTGTTCATACTCCTCAGTGTCAGTGTAGGCTACAGGTCTTGTGTCATTCAGATCATTGTCTACCTTTGTAGATAAGTTAGTGAACTGATCTGAAAGTTCGGCTACTTTATCCGATAGTGAAATTATTTCTTCTGTGTGTTTTTCTGAACCAAGTTTCAGAGAGTCCATTTGTGTTGAAATCGTATCTACTGAGTCCATTAAGTTTTCCTGAGTTTTTGCAAGTTATGTAACCGAATCGGTAGATGCAACTGAGTCAGTTTTAGCTTGCAAAGTCTCATGACTTTCATGAACAATAGTTTGCAGTTCTCTTATGGCTGCTTCGTGACTCTGTAATGCATTTTCATGCCGTGAAAAAATAGGTTGAAAATGCTCACAAATTTGTGTTTTTACGTCAGTACAGACTTCGTGACATTTCGATTCAATGTTATGTAACTCAGTAGTTAAATCTTCATGTGTTTGTTCAAGCGTGGTGTCTAACTTCCCAAGATTTTGTTCCATTGTGTCTAACTTTTGAAGCTTTTGCTGTGTTTGTCTCTGGTGTTGTTCCATTGTGTCTAACATTTGAAGATTTTGTTCCATTGTGCCTAACTTTAGAAACTTTTTCTGTGTTTGTCTCTGATTTTGTTCCACCGTGTCTAACTTTTGAAGATTTTGTTCCATTGTGTCTAACTTTTGTAGCCTTTGTCCCATTTTTTGCATTAACTGTAATAACAATGCACTGGTGTCTGAAACATGTTCCTCAGTGCTATTCGCCAGTGCATTTGAACCGGCAATATTCGCATTTTGAAAAGCAGAAAATGTGTCTTGACTTATTTGAGAAAACGGTGAGGACGCAAAACCTGAATCTACAGCATTTGCAAGATTGTGCCCTGTCATTTCAGATTCCTGAGGCGAGCTGTTGCCACCCGATCGATCGATAAAGCTTCCCTGTTCACTATTTGTTTCACTTTCTACGCCATTATTTGCCGCCCGCTCCATTTCCCTATGCACAATTATCAAATTACTACATTGAATATCTGTTAATTCGTTACACAGTGGTGGTGATAAGCTACGCTCGTCGTCACTATTATTTGTTTACTTTGGAGCCTAGTGTTACGTTTTTCACACGCCATAATTATCACGTATTTCACACGATAACACAGAAAAGCGCAATTTGAAGAGCAAAAGTAAGTGAACACATTAACATAGCACTGAAAATAATATCTTGTAAATTGCAAGCGCAGCTGCGAAATACTTGGTACAAATCTACATGCATGCCACAACTGTTTTACTGTACAACAATGAAAGACTGCAACTACAAAGGAGATTCTCTTCACAATTACGCACTTGTATTAAACAATAGCCACACTAATTACACAAACTACAAGAAAAAAATCAGAAGATTCCAGTGAGGTATCCTCGGCTAAGGGTCGACATATGAAACGTCCCCTTAGAAAAATTTATGAATTACTGTGCTGATAAACCTCTTACATTCTTTGCTTTTCAAACAGCTGATCAAAACTGAACGTACTCAAACATTCACTAAAGTGACACACAGTATTTTTGGCGCAACGCAATCTGACTTTCAATAATCCCTACAAAAGAATGGCCCTGTCTAACTTTAACCTATACCTTTCACAAATCACTTGCTTCACAAAAATCTTCGTTACTAGAACTACTGCAATACAACGAGCGCCACTACAGCCAGCTAAATAAAAGATTCAAACTACGAAAGGCACTAACTACTGATAGGCATAGTTAGCAAATGAAAGATTTTAATAGAGAACTAACAATGCATTTACCTTAATAGTCATAATATATATAGCAGTTCATGACATCCATTCGTACAAAAGTACTGTTTCTGATGGACACACCTCCAGATTATCCATTCTCAAAAATCCGCCATCTCACTTCCCCACATCCACCACTGCTGGCGGCTCGCCTCCAACCGTTCAACGCTACGCGCTGTTAACAGCCAACTGCCCAACACTACAATGGCAGACAACAATGCAAACTAGCCACAGACTGCACACAGCACAGCCACTGATTTTCATACAGAGCGCTACGTGGCGTTACCAATAAAAAAAACTTATACAGCCTACTTACAACTTCTTTCTTCCCATTGTCTTTGAGTGGTCCAAATATATGGAAATCACTTGGTGATGAGGAATGGTGCCATTCCTTGCTCGCTTTCTTCGTTTCCGGTTGGTGGAAGTGAACCCAGGTTTCGTCCACAGTAACTATTTTTGTAAGGAAGACATCACCTTTTCGTTCAAAGCGCCGAAGAAGTTCTTCACAAGCATCAACACGTCGTTCTCTCATTTCAGGAGTTAGCTTCCTTGGCATCCATCTTGCAAACACTTTGTGAAACTGGATCACATCATGCACAATGTGGTGTGCTATCCATAAGCCTGCCAGAGTGGCCGAGCGGTTCTAGTCTCTGCAGTCTGGAACCGCGTGACCGCTACGGTCGCAGGTTCGAATCCTGCCTCGGGCATGGATTTAAGTGATGTCCTTAGGTTAGTTAGGTATAAGTAGTTCTACGTTCTAGGGGACCGATGACCTCAGATGTCCCATAGTGCTCAGAGCCATTTGAACCATTTGCTATCTGTAAACATACAGCAATTTCATTCATTGTCACTCGGCGGTCTTCCTTCACTATGGCTTCAACTGCTACAATGTTCTGTGGAGTCATAACTCGTTGTGCCTGACCTGGACAAGGAGCATCTTCCACTGAACTCACGCCATTTGCGAACTTCCTACTACATTGGGTGATTTGCTTCTGTGACAAACACGCATACCGTAATGAGCCTTCATTCGTCGATAAATTTCAATGGTTTCACACCTTCACTACGCAAAAACCGAATAACAGAACGGTGTTCTTCCCTGGTGCAAGTCGCAGGTGGGGCGGCCATCATTATACTGATAATGCGACGGTATGTGTGCATCTGCACTATGCTGCCACCTACAGGCCATTCTGCACGCTGTTTGTAGCACGCTTACCGACTTACAGGGTAACGGCACGAAATATCGATTTGTTATTACAAATTTAAGGTTTTCATTTGACTCACCCTAGTAGCAACTTCACAATGCTCTAGAACAGTGTTCCATTCAGGGTAAGACAGCACGCAGTTGGCTGAGAGCTTCACATCCCGTGTAGTTCAAGGCACTGCTGTACTAACGGGTGTAATGATTCGACACTGGCAGCACACATGCAGAAGCTGGGCCATTCTGGACACCAGCGTACAATATAAACGTCTCTCTCCGGCAGCTGTAGAAGTAGGACACATCAACTTACAGACTTCGTGGACAAAAACGTCAGTGAAGAGTCTCATTTTTACAATTTGCAAAGTGTCGATTTCGCTGCTACGAGCAAGTTAGGTCGTTCCTCTGTAACCAAAAGACGAGTCTTTGCTTCCCTGTGGAATGTGGGGTGTGCTGAAGTGCTTCTGTATGAATACTTGAGTTGGGTTTCTGCTCCTGACGTAGGAAGAAATAGAAATCTTGATTCGTGTTCTGTGTTGTACCGAAGCTCTAGGAGTTTGTGGGCGCTGTAATACGGGACAACCACTGTGAACACGGAAATTATACATGGTGGAAATTATTGAACTATATGAAATAAAATCGTCATAACTTCTGCACGGTTTTTTTTCTTTATTCAATTGAATTATTTCTTACATTTTAACTCACCACCTAATACATTAGTGGGTCTTAAATCTACATTACATTTTTTATTGAATATTAGCAGCATTTTTATTTCTAATCTAGTGTTAGTGAACTTACTTGCTACAGGAAATGAGGAGTTAGTTTCTTGTTGGGTAAGATCTAATTCTACACTTTGCTACCTAATCCAGGGGCTACTTCCTGCAGCGTTACAGGCGTGCCAGATGTTTTGTATAAACCTACTGTGTGGCCGTGCCCACCAAGCTAATCCCAGTGAGCATGCCCCTGGCACTGGGCTGGCCTTTTGAGGATCGCTGCAGGTTCTGTTGAGGTTTTCTATCTATTATCTACTTAAGGTTAAACTATTACTAAGTCACAATCGGTGCGCAATTGTCAATTTCGGGTGTTGGCGCTCCCTCCCCATGTTCCAGAGCGTGGCGGATTTGCGTTAGGAAGTTGAAACTGTACGGCTGGCCGCGGGGCATGATGAGTACTAGTATGTGCATGCATCAGTGAATAGGTTTGGTTTCGCGACGAAGCCGTTTTTCATTTGCGTCGGTTCGTCAATAAGCAAAATTGGTGCGTTTGGGGGGATCGCATTTCGCGATCGAGAAGTCTCCTCACCCTCAACGGGTGACTGTGTGGTGTGCAACTTCCAGTCACGGAGTAATCGGTGCGATACTGCTTGATGGCACAGTGACTATCGAAACGTACGTGAAGGTCTTGGAAGATGATTTCAACCCCATTATGCAAAGTAACCCTGATTTCGATAATATGTGGTTCATGCAAGACGGAGCTCGACTTCATCGAAGCAGGAGAGTGTTCGATGTCCTGGAGGAGCATTTAGGAGACCGCTTTCTGTCTGGGTACCGAGAGCCTACTGGGATGGGGCTCAATTGGCCGGCCGGTGTCGGCGAGCGGTTCTAGGAGCTTCAGTCTGGAAGCGCGCGACCGATATGGTCGCAGCTTCGAATCCAGCATCGGGTATGGATGTGTGTGATGTCCTCAGGTTTGTTAGGTTTAAGTAGTTCTAAGTTCTAGGGGATTAATGACCTCAGAAGTAAAGTTCCATAGTGCTCAGAGCTATTTGAACCATTAAGAAGGTGCGTCTAGTATCTTATAGATAAGAGTGGGTCACATTATCAGGTAAAGGCAGCGCAACAGTAAAACAAGCGTTCCTCATCACAAAATGTCGTAATTGAACGTGATAAAAGGGAATCTGAAGCGGCATTTCACCTCTAACGTTACCTTTCAATCAGAAAATTCCAGCGGTGCAGGGAAGAAGGGAATACTGTACATCCCCATACTTTCAAAGAATAGCTTATTGAAGCCATACTTACAAAATGGCCTAAACACAAAATGATACATTATGTCTGCTCACAATTGTAGCTGTGGTCGCTGAAACGATGCCCAAAATGCTGTATATACGGATGGCGTATGTATGTATGTATGCAGAATTTAAACACTTTCTCATCACGTGCAGTTGGTTGAGGGCCACTCAAGACAGAATAAAACACCAACTCATAATGCATGAAGTCGTCTGGATTTTAGTGCCCAGTAAAGTTTTTTGAGACTATTAAAAAACAGATGTAGAGATGATGCTAAAGCATTCAGAGGAATTTTGCGGAAAATAGAAATTGTGATGTGCGAGAAACAGACACGTGAGAAAAGATAACAGCGCGAGGCACACTTTGAACAGATGCATTATAGCAACAACGAGAGGAATTTTATGAAACCGAACATCTAGTAAAGTAACGGAAACGGACCACATAGTAACGGTTCGACCGACTGAGGCGGCGCAGTGGTTAGCACACTGAACTCGCATTCAGGAGGATGATGGTTCAACCCAATCCCCCCTCCCGTCCAGCCATCCTCATTTAAGTTTTCCGTGATTTCCCTAGATCATTTCAGGTAAATGCCGGTATTGTTCCTTCGGAAGGGCACGGATAATTTCCTTCCCCATCCTTCCTAGTCCGATGGGACGGATGACCTCGCTCTTTGGTCCCCTACCCTGAAACCAACCAACCAACCAACCATAATGGTTCCCACTTCCGAAATTAGAATATTAATGGGTGGAACTGGCATCGTGGTCGACGGAATTGTGGGCCATATGTTGAGCAAAATGAAAGTGTGCAAAGCTAGACATAGTCTGGGTTTCAGATCGTGGAGGTCTGTCCATCGAACCAAGGTCGCGTAAGTGCGAAATAAGGTGCACGAAACTGAAATCAAATAGGTTATACCACGTAAGCCATCTCAGTATTTGTAGAATATAGAATTCAACATGTAGAAATAGTAAATAAAATGGAAGAGAATGTAGACATATAAATGTAATTGTAAGAAGTATTGAGGAATGGTTAGTAGTAAACTTTTGAAATTCAGAATTTGTTTAATAATGTGCTCAATCGAAGCGTCAGAAATTTGGGAAAGTAAATTGGAAATGTTGATGTGTAACTGTACCAATAAGACAACACCCGAACAGTGGAACACACCGGCATGTCTTTTTACAACCAGGAGTTATTCGTTTCTCTGCCAACATGAGTTGCAAGAAGGTATTGTTCTATCATATGAATGACGTAGGTAAAGAGGTAGGACCAAACACAGAAAGCAGAAGGTAAAAGAACTGAAAGTACCTTGGATAGAACGAAATCTTCGTCGGAAGTCTTGATATGCGGATAATCAGGAGAATTTATTATGAAGTGTTTGAAGGCACAAGAAAAGAAGAACTTCGAGAAAGAAAATTCGAGACTCAAGAAAAGAAAAGTGTAAGAAAAAAAGCCATCTAGATAAAGAAGCGGGTCCAATTACATATAAAAAATAACCATTTGACATACATGGAGCGTCCAGTTAATCTGTCATAAGTAGTCACTATTTACGAAGAAAAGGAGAGTTCTGTTCAAAGAATACTACTCACAAAATGCTTCATAGACAGGAAAGGAAAGTCTCCAAAACAATGGGGTACATCAGAGACGCAATTCTCATATGTCCTTCTAACACAGTACTCTGGGTCTCATCAACATATCTTCCGTGTGAGAACACTGACTTGGAGTGCAACTTTTGAAACCACAGCGTGCTGGTGCCACATAGTACGCTAGCTCCGATAGTGGTTCAGCAACTATCATGCTAAGGTCGTCGAGACGTGGCATGTACTCAAACGTTAGTGCACTATCTCCTCTTGGAGTTGAGCAAATGCTCGCGCTACACTATCCGATTAGTACAGTGGTCAGATCCCACATCCAAGCTGTTTCCAGTTCCTTCTTCTCATAAACAAATTATTTACCTTTGCCCAAGTAAATTTCATAATTTTGTGACGCGAATGACATTTGTGATGAAAAAGTAGTGTCCACAAATCCGACAAAATTAACGAAGGAGTTCCTGCACACACTAATATTTCTTGTGCTTGTGTTTTTGTGTGTCCATGATTTATTTCGTCTGTCTAAATGTTTCTATGCATATATGCTATAATTACTGTCTTAAATTAAAATTTTTGGCCTTAATTAGAATCCAACAAAACTATTTCAGTTTTTTGAATTTATGGGTGAACACTGATCACGTTCAAACTTCGTATGTTAATTTACATTGAGATGTTCAGATTGCGATAATGCTAGCTCTTTAATTAAAGTCTTGTTGATATTTAACTATATGTGCCGATCAGCAGTAACTTTTAATGTTACTTACATTTACACTCATAGAAGGTAATTGTGACTGCACTTTATTTAAAATCATGTTAACATTTAAATGTAAATGCAGAACACCAATGATTTGCAATTTTTTGTTATATCATGCTGGACGCTCGTAGTCATAAGGTTTTTAAATTTGAGTGTTTGTAGAAGGATGAATGCCGTAGGCCTTAAACTTGAGCTGCATCAGTGCACTCAAAGAGAGTTTGGAGGCTACCACTCCAAGAATAGAACTATGTAAACTTCGATACTAACCATTTGTAAATTCGTTTTTGTCAGTGGTGTTTTTGAATTGTTATTGCTGAGATATAAAACCAACAGTTCTGCAGCAAGAAGTGCCATCCTATGATTTTAGAAGTATAAGGTCTCCAAACAAAATGGTGTGAGAGATATGGGAACAACATAGGATAGCTTTGGGATCATGAACACTTAGATTATTTTCTGTGAAGTCAATTTTCTCCTACATCAAGAAACACCACAACTGTTCCATGACCATAGCGGAGAATTATTCTATAAGGGGTAGGTTATGTATGGCTTAAATATTTTGCCTTACATATGTAGTATTGTACCAGTTCATCTGAATATTTTATTCCATGTGGGATCAAGATATACGATGGGTGAAGAGATAATTATTTTCTTGGTTGATGCTGGGTAGCGCCACGTACAAACTTTAAAATGTTGCTTGTCGCCTAATCAATTTGAGTTGGATACTGACAGCAGGTAGCGATGACCGACATGTGTTTCTTTGAAATTGGCAGTTGGCAGAAATGAGTGTAGAAAAGACGCCATGAAAGACGTTTTATTTTTCCAAAGAGAAGAGCGTGGAGGCAGCGACTTTACAGCCCGGCAGACGGCCTCCCCGTGGTGTGCCCAGTGAACTGACTCAAGACACTCTCCTGCCGCTAGAAAAAACACATGAAAATAACCAGATGCAGGAAGCCGAGGATGGTGTGCGATAGCATTTTACAAGAGAAGGTGGCATTGTTTCATTTTGAAGGAATGTAAAGCGGACGAGAACTGCAGACACAAGTTCACCCTTCGTAGACCTCGTGGGAGACAGCGGGCCTTGTGTCGTGCCAAAAAGCAGAGACGTGAATCTGATTGGTGGAGACCTCAGTTGTAGGAGGAATTTTACAGTGTTCTACAACATTATTGTATGAGGAGTATGAACTGCTGGCGATTGGCTGGAAGCCTCATGACCTGTGTAATGAGAGGCACTGCTTTCGTAACAGGCTTGGAGATTCGTTGCAGGGGATACATACACAGACGCTACGAACCTTGCTGGTAACTATTGTATAGCGTGAAAGGGACTACCCTGTGGATGTCAAAAGAGGATACATAGTCTCAGTGAAGAGTTCCACTGTAGGAATTTGCAAAAATTTCCCCACTAGGAGCGAGTTAAGTCGTTTTTCTGTAGGCAGTGAGGATTCTTTGCTTCTCTGTGGCATACTGAAGTGCTACTGTGTGAACGAATACTTGGAGTTGAGTTTCTGTTCCTGGCTTATTAAAAAATGCAAATATTTATTCGTGTTCTGTGTTGTACTGACGTAGTTTCAACTCTAAGAGTTTGCAGGAGGTGTTACACGTGAGCTGTATAGACAGAAATTGTAGTTACACAACGTACACTCTCGGCATGGCGATCTAACGCAAATCGATGCTGCAGTTCAACTCCTCACAGCACTGTATTCAGCGATAAACACATGGCGGCTCGGCAGATAGGGAAACTATCGCAGTAAATGTGTTCAGTTCCATTTTCTTGTTCTGAGATCCTTACGGTCAGTGTAGATAAGGGAGGAGGCCTTCTGTAACAAGGGGCTAATCAGTATAACCAACCTGGTGCATCCCTCTAATAAAGGGAGGAAAGCGGGGGAGGGGGGGGGGCACGATTTTGGGGGAATTCGCAGACGTCCTTACCGTCTCAAAGTTAGGTTGAGAGTAGGCTTTAACTTACAGTACTGACACAATTTTGAATTTTCCTGTTATCTGAAAACAAAAAATTTTGTCATATCTAGTTATATTCATTCTAGAGCGATATCTATTCAACATTATCAGTCCCATAATTAGTCTAGAACATACCATCACCACTGCATACCTCGTCTGATGTATTCTTCCACCTGGCACTGCTGTTTCTGATTCTTTTATAGGCACGATATTTCTGCTTGTGTACACAACACAACACGTCCACACATACACATGCTGAATATACACCGCAACACTTGGATGTTAACAAGATAAGTGTGTAGCAACCTGTAGTACAATTCTGACTACATTTGACAAAAATAAAACTCATGGACATAACACAACTGAACTTTTTATGACATGACTCTAACGTTTAGGGTACACTACGCACATCCTGTCTGTCGACAGGTGTATGATTCTGAACATTTACACCTGATCCCATGTGTCTTGATTCCATAGCTAGTACCTGTGCATCTGCATCTACATTTCTTACATGAATGATAGATGTTTAGGTCAGAAACCATATTTTCACATTTCCTGAAGAAATCATCTCAGTTACCTGAAAAAGACCCTGAACCTTCGTCAAAAATCTTTTCTTTTCTTCTCAGGCATGTAGGTGATACAGACCAGTACCAATTGACCAACTTTACACTGCGGTAATTTTGCATGCCTTGTCGACTTTTCTTGTCACTCCGAAACTTGATATTGGCTCAGTTTACCTTCTGCTATAGCTCATGTGTTCCTTTAGGGAAATTCTTAACCGATTCACAGTTTCATCCTGACTTAGGAATAAATATATCAAAGGAGGACGGCATTTTCCTGCCACACACCACCCTGAAAAGCGAAAGGACTGTACCAGTATCCATTTCAGAGTTATAAGTGCAAACTGTGCGCCACAAATTTGTATTCCAATGTACGTAACTGCATCTAACGTAATAAAACGCCAGAGATTGCCTTACACACATGTTCCATTGTATCATTAAACTGTGGATGGATGGGACATGTTCATAATTTCTGTATATATGGTACATGACATAACTTTTCCATTATCCTTGACATAAAATTTGTGTCCTGATCCATAACTAAGGTGGCAGGTAATTCAAAGGTAAGAATCCAGTTGTTCACTAAAGCCTGGGCTACTGCATTACACTGCTGATCTGGACTCGGAACCATTGATAAAAACCTCAAAAAGTTGTATGTGATAATGAATATATATTTATTCCTAGTATGTGCCCTATTAAAATGTCCCAAAATATTAAGAACGGTCGCTTGAAAATGTTTCAACATCTCTGGTAGTTCCTGTAAAGGGATTTTTGATGACTAAGATTAGCTCTTTGTGCACAAGGCGTGCAGTCCGTTGCATATTGCTAAGTATCATGTTTCCTTGTTTGCCACCAGAATCTTTCTGCTATGTGTCTGTTTGTCACTTGGCGTCTTCCCTGACCTAGGTAACAAGCACATTCCTTCTTGAGGAGCTCTGATTATTTTGTTAGGACCTGTGTAAAGTAATTGCCACTTACAGGTCTTATGCTGGAGGAGAGAAGATTTTTAATGAGGTTTCAAATGAATACAGTCTCCACCCTGATATCCTTTTATACAAAAGAGTTTATTATCATAACACGTTTTCCACAAGTGTACTTGTTCTGTAAGTGTGATCAAATTTTTTCTTTCCTTATCTTACCATAACGTTTCTTCAATGTAAGTCGTGGAAGAAGATCTGTCCACTCGTTTCTTTCCTTTACATTACGTACAGGCTCAACAATTGTTTATGGTGTAGAATGAAGTGGCAAATTATTTGGTATTTTTGATTCGATATTTAAAGATTTTCTACCCAAAGAGGTTGCTCGTCAGCTGCATAGTTAAGCATCTATTTATTAAATCCATAAAAAATTTTCCTCACTGAGTTACTTTCTAGATGAAATTTCGATATTAAAATTTGCTTAATTAGGCGTTCGTGGAAAAATGCTCTCTACTTCAGACTAATTAAAGTTGATGTGTTGTCAGAAAGTAAAGCAGCAGCCTTACCAAAACTCAGTATGTAATCACTTACAATTCTTTTAATAATCGGAGATGTGGCGGTAGATTTTGAGGCTCATAATCTGACATATTTGGAAATGATATCATACAGTGCCGAAGGCAGAACACCAATGATGTCAGTAGCTATTTTCAATGGTTTCGATGATAATATGGTGTGCAACTCTGTGCTACAACAGTTGTTTGATGGTTTTCTTTCCAGTTTACAGGTTTTCTTACAGCTGTAGCACACATCTCCGCATATTAGGAGAATAACAGTAAAGGTTTATTTTTCTCAAACACTTTGTCGCACCTCTTGTAAGATGCATATACTAAGTCAAAGCAGTTTGACATTCGACTGGAATACAAATGCACCAACTGTCAGACTGCGCATTTCTTCTGTTGAACAGCTTACTTTAATTAGTAGGTGACTTACTACTGTAGTAGGATTTTATGGAATAAGCTTGTAACACCATAGCTCTAATGCTCTACTGATTTATTTTTTTATTTATTTTGTTCTACTTAATGTTACATCGTTGAGTTTCTGTAAATGTTGTTTGATTGAATCGACAACACAAAATTGTTTACTCCATTATTTGTAAAAACTTTACTGTCATGGTTTGATTCAATGCAAAGTAGTATATGTGTCATTTAAATTCTTTGTCTCAATTGGAGGGAGACAAAACTTACTGTACATATTTGGAATTGGGGTGAATAATTTTTTTGTAGAAATACCAATATGTGCAAATGTTGTTTTTTATTGAAAATGTTTGTTTGCTGTTATGCAAACTGCTGACCTTCCTTAGGGTTGGTTCTTAGTTGTTTTATATTAAAAGGTGTTGTGGTTCCCCTCGGGAACAGAAATGTGTAGCGCGCCCTAATTGTGCTTGTCCTAGGTAGAAAAGGTGGAAACAAGAGTCAGTCGGGGACGAGCTACCAAACTATCAACTGCTCATGTAAGAGTTGTGTATTGAGCTGGTTCCGAGAGAGGCTTTTCCTGGCGCTTTCCAATGTCTCAGATGGATGGATAAAGAGCTGGAGCTATTCTGGAATTAGTATCTATCATCGCCATCAAGAAATGACAGAATCCAGCAATTCTACCTGCAAATCCACCTACGAACATACAATCGCTACCACGTTGCGCAATCACTGTGATGGAACACTATAGCAATGTACAGTGAAGGATCAGCTCATAGGATGTTATAGTGAACCCAAAAATAGGATAAAATTTGACAGAACTTTTGTACCTACTGTGATTTATCCTCATTCACATATTCATTTAGGGTCCCTCCCACGCTAAAGTATTTACAGAGTGTCCATTATTGAAGGCATATTAAAATTAATATGTCATTAGAGTGTGCTAAAATTAATACTGTTTGTTGAAAGGATCTTACAAATATCTCAAATTGGTGTTTCACTGTAGCAAAAGTTCTGAACTGCAACTGTTGAGAGTTATATGTTCATGTTTGCTAAGTACTTGTTTCTCTAGTGTATTGAAAGTGTGTTTAGTTTGCTCAAATACAGTGGTCAATATTAAGGGCCCCCCTCTATTGAAAGTAGTTCAAGTTTTAATTACTCTTGCTATTCAAGTCAAATTCTGTACAATATTGTGCTCCTCTTGTGTATATTAATGGCATAACAGTACCAACTGTTTGTCTATTGTGGTCATGCTGGATAACTATTAATATGGCTGTTAGTGAATTCCATTTAATTTTCATTCTAAATAGAAATGTATTTAGCTGAGAGAGACTTAACCTGTGACCAGTTCATAATTTTGCAGTGAAGTACATTTACAATTTTATGACAGCTAGTAAAATGTTTGAAAAGTAATACTAAACATATGTCCAATTTATGATTCTACAGTGAATATTAATAGTAATGGTATAAAGACCATTCTGTTTGAATAAGCCCTGAAAGTAATACTGTGTAGTATTATAAAATTATATATATGCAAATAGTTTGTTCTGATCTGGTACGTCCGACCTTTACGTGAACATACTATATTCAGGTGCCAGAGTTCATTGCACCCGCTTGTGGCACAGTATAGTTTGTGTTTTATCCGTTAAAGTTACTCATACTTATTTTCTTGAACAAGAATGTCAATCATTCTCTTGCCAAATTATGCTGGCGACCGTTTTTCCTTATTGTTTGAACAGTGTAGATAGGTAAAATATTCTTTGTTACTGTTTAAATATTTACGTAATTCTGACTTTCACTTCCGATAAGCCATTTCCGTCTTTTACAACACGGTCAACATAACAAAATTCCTCTCAGAGGGTAACACTGCTCTGTTGCTTTATACCGTAATTACTTTAGCAAGATAGTTTTTATTTCACGACCTGCCTCCAACTTTAAGGTTGTGGTACAACAGTAGCGGACGGAAGTATTATACGTGGCTTTTCCGTGACAGGACTACATTGTTCTGTTGGGGCATAGAACGTAATAATCCAAACTTGGTGTTCGACTGCACAAGCTACGTAAATACCGTTGTACTGTTATAAGCTATTTAACTTCTTCCACTGATAGTCAGTGCCTGTAAAACTATCATATTCTTATACATGTCCAAATAATGTAGTAAGTAATTGCTGTCTTTCATTATTAACACTACGTAATGTGAGCTTTGTTCTACGAGTTCTGAGAATTCTGGTAAATGTTGAGGTAAATGATTGAAAACATTTGTTACTGCGTTGTCATTTTCACAAAGTTGCACTATTTCAAGACTGTATTCCTTCCAAATTAATAATCTATGATCTGGGCATGAAACAGACAGTTCATACATCGTGAGGAAACTTTAAGCACGGTGAACACAAAAATTTGAATGTGTATGCCCTAAACAAAGTAATTAAACTTTTTAAATGCCCAGACTATGACCAGGGTATTCAGTTCTGTAGCAGAATAGGCTTATTCACATTCTGAAAGTGTGTGCGTGGAAAACCTTACTACACGAACATCACGTTTACTGATATCTTCATGAAACTCGTGCAGATATGCCCTCAATCCTAAAAACGAGTCATCAGTGACAATAAAGAATAACGATAATTCAAGATGATGTAAAATTTTCGAATACACCAGAGCATGTCTGTTAGCATGAAAATCCTCCTACACGTCTTTAACGAACTCTAGGGCGCAGTTTCCTCTAAGAAGCTAAATAGTGCTTTACAGTTTAAAAATTAATTGGGCACGAAACCTCTAAAAGTGAACCTAATCCCTGGAACGATTTAAGCTGTTCCCTTTTTCTTAGATTCAGAATGCTCTTTATGGTATTAATATTATCTGAATATGGCGTTATTCCTGTACAAGAAATCACTTGTCCTAGAAACTTAATTTATTCTCTCATAAAGGTTGAATTTAAGGGACTGGCAGTTAGTTCCACATTGTTAATCTTCTGTAATAACTTCTGTAATAAATCGGCTCGTTCTTCCCAAGTGCTGGTAGCTGCTAACATGTTATCTATATATACGGTTACATTGTCCAACAGGTCTGTCCCCAACACAGTATCTAATATACTAATAAAGACGTCTGAAGTCACATTCAGTCAGAAAGTTAACACACTAAGTCGATAGGTTCTTGTGGCAAACGTAAATGCTGTATATTTTCTATTTTCTTTTGAGAGACACATGTGGCAGTAAGAACATCAGAGGTAAATCCTTGTAAAGTACTTAACATCATGAAGTGAAGGTCTGGCATGAAATTAAAAAAATCATTTGCTTCATAGGCCATGGTTGTAGCACAGTGTGGACAATACCAACATGTCGTTCTATACCTAACAATATGTTGTAACAAAGTGAATGTGATAGTTGTATAATTTTCCCTTTCAACATGTGCTGTATTTCCTTACTACCTACCTCTCGTTTCGTCCATGGGATTGAACATGAGTTTCGGCAGTAAATTTAGTTAAGAAGTACTTTCAGAGGTGTCGTCCAAGAAATGAGGTACCATGAAAATTTTGGTACCTCACAATGGAGCCACAGGTAAGCACAGCGACGAATGAAAGACATTGTTCTAGACATGCCTTCAAGAATGTACATACACCAATGATGGTGAAGTCTCAGGCTCAGGTCAGAGAAGAGTGCTGCTCACCCCACAGTGCAGTCATCATCTACGATGACAGCATCGTCTCACTACAGGGTCAACAGCGTGAGAGTTGTATTGCAGAGAACTATGTAGTGAAAATTGTAGTCAGATGTACAGTGAGAGAGGAGACTATCATTCTGTACTGTATCAACTGATACATTAATTGAGTGACAGTAACAATTACACATATATGCGCTATATACTTGGATTGGTTCAAAGTAGAGTATTTCATCTTGTTCAAGTTATAACACAGTGTTCTAACATTCTGTGTGTGTTACAGTATGCACTTGGCCACCTCCAGAAGTAATTGTAAGAACCAGCCCCAGTCCCGACGACTGTTTTTTTCATCTGGCTCAATATTGCGGTATGATGTTATTAGTATGTGTGATAGCTGGCTTCTTACTGAAAACGTGTACATACTTCGATAACAGTTCTTTTAGTTTGGCAAGCTGTTGGGAGTTTGTAGTTGAAGATTCGGTCACTTCGTCATTTATGTAATTTTGTTGTTCTTTACAGAACTACACTGGAAATGTTGACTACCGATCTGTACTGCTTTTGTGTTTATAAACTTAACTCCTATGCCTTGGCAGTATTCACCATTCTCTGCTACCGTATGTATGAAATCATCAACAAAATTAAACTTCCAGCCAAATTAAAACTGTGTGCCGGACCGAGAGTCGAAATTGGAACCTTTGTCTTTCGTCGGCAAGTGCTCTACCATCTGAGCTACCCAAGTACGACTCACGCACCGTCCCCACAGCTGTGCTTCTTAGAGTACGTCGTCTCCTACGTTCCAAACTTCACAGAAGCTCACCTGCAAACCGGCACCAAGTTTTAATCAGCCAGGAAGTTTCATATCAGCGCACAATCCGCTGCAGAGTGAAAATTTCATTCTGGAACCATCCCCCAGGTTGTGGCCAAGCCATGTCTCCACAATATACTTTATCCAGGAGTGCTAGTTCTGTAAGGCTAGCAGGAGAGCCTCAAGGAAGTCTGGAAGGTAGGGGACGAGATACTGCCGGAAGTAAAGCTGCGAGGACGTGGCGTGAGGAGTGCTTGGGTAGCTCATATGGTAGAGTACTTGCCTTTGAAGGGCAAAGGTCCCTAGTTCAAGTCACGGTTCGACACACAGTTTTAATATGCCAGGAATGTTCATATCAGCGCACTCTAAACTGCAGAGGGACTATTTCATTCTCTACAACAGTATGTTTACCACTGATACTTATATATCACTTGCCAGGAGAATTTATTTCTGTGTCACTCTCCCTTAGAAATTGCATATCAGAACTAAATATAGCTACTATCATATGTAGAACTAGGAATGGGGAAACTATGTCTCCATTTCACGTAACTACTTCAACCTGCATATGCCCGTTGGCATGTGGTGACCTGACACTGACGGACCCAATAACTGTGCACTTCTGTGTTGGTTAAGTAGATACCAGTGTAATCTCAGTAACTGTGTTGCCTAGGTCCACTGGCATCACATTTACAATAGCACCTGTGCCAATAACTACTGTAGTCGGAATTTATCCCACAATAGCAGTAATAATGGGTGAACTATATTTTTACTGTTGTCATGACATTTATAGTGATCAGTACCTAACCCATCTCTAGTGTACTTGTCTTCCTTGTCTTCATTATATCTTAACAGGTTTACTGATTTCTGTTCCCAGCCGCCACTTCAACCCATAACCATCATAAGACGCCATAATGCGACCAGTTCTGGTTTGTTCATGAAGTCATTGTTCGGAGGGATTCTTCGGTTACCTCATAAACATTTAGTGAAGGATTTTTAATTCACTAGCTTGTGTTAACAGCACGGTATTTTAGTAGACCACTTTGCTTGTGTGTCCGCAGCTCGTGGTCGTGTGGTAGCGTTCTCGCTTCCCGCGCCCGGGTTCCCGGGTTCGATTCCCTGCGAAGTTAGGGATTTTGTCTGCCTCGTGATGACTGGGTGTTGTGTGTTGTCCTTAGTTTAGTTAGGTTTAAGTAGTTCTAAGTTCTAGGGGACTGATGACCATAGATGTTAAGTCCCATAGTGCTCAGAGCCATTTGAACCATTTGAACTTTGCCTGTGACTACTGTTTGTAAATAGACGGAAAAAATCGCAACACCTACAAATAATTACTATAAAGTAATGACATTTCTGGAATAAATTTTACTAGGTAACATATTCAAGTGAGTAAAATTACAAGATCATTGGTTAATGTAAGTGTGAGATAACCCATTCCAAATGCGAACTGCTGGTACATTAATAACAGGTGTAATCTGCAGAATGCTGAATACATGAAAACGCGCATGTATTGTGTTGTAAGGTGCTGGATGACAGTTTGTGGGATGCATTGGTCGGTCAATACAGGGTCGGTTAATGCCGCCTGTGGGTGTCACTGGATTTGTCGTCCGATGGTGTTCCATATGTACTCGATTGGAGACAGCTGTGGTGATTAAGCAGACAAAGATAACATGTCGATACTCTGTATAGCATGTTGGCTTACAGTAGTGATACGTGACTGAGCGCTATCCTGTTGGAAATCATCCCTTGAAATACTGTTCAAGAATAGCAGCACAGCAGGTCGAATAACCATATTGACGTACAAATTTCCATTCAGAGTGCTTGGGATAAACACTATATGCTATCATACGAAATCGCACACCGCACTATAACTCCAGGTGTAGGTCCAGGATCTCTATCACGCTGTTTGATCATTTGCAGGCCCTCAACTGGTCTCTTCCTAACCAACACACGGCCATCACTGGCACCGAAGCAGAACCAGCCTTCATCAGGAAACATACCAGATCTTCACCCTTCCCTCCAATGAATTCCCGCTCAACACCTCTGAGGACGCACAGGATGGTGGTTTGGGGTCAACGGAATGCTCGCCACATGTCGTCCGGCTCGGAGTTATCCTTGAGGTAACCGGTTTCTGACAGTTCATTGTGCCACTGTTGTGCCAACTGCTACTCAAATACTGCTGTAGTGTTGCACAATACGCCAGTTCTGTACGCCTCCCACACTTGTCATCCCTCTCGGTAGTGCCACGTGGCCATCATGAATCCGGTCTCCTTGCGTCCGTACATTCTCACGACCAATGCTGTCAAAAATTATGCAGCGTAGCTACATTCCTGCCAAGTCATTCTGCAATATCGCGGAAGGAAGAGCGAGGTTCTCGTAGCCTTGTCACACGTACTGGTTGTAATTCATTGCCTTGCCGATAATGATGCCTTTGTCGCCTTAAAGGCATTCTTCACCGACATCAACTCGCCACAACCAATCTCGAAGGTAACTAGTGCTCACTGCGTGTATTTAAAGCAACCCTGATTTGCATCCTCATAGCGGCGCTTCTAGTAGCAACTTAAGCGACTAGCGCGAAATCTGATTAAATATTTCTTTCATATGTTATGCTTACCAAATTTCGTCTTCACCTTCACAGTGTTGAGATTTTTTTCCGCCAGGGCATTTCACTGATTGTGGTTTCCCATGTTATAATTCAACTGACGCTTTTGGTTTGATTTCTCTGACCTACTAAATCACTATAGTATCTAGGGTGGTAACAATCATCTGTTCTTTTTGAAACTTTCTGGCAGAGTAAAACTGTGTACCGGATCGAGACTCGAACTCGGAAACATAGCGTTCCGCGGGCAGCTCCTCTGCCATCTGAGCTAACCAAACACGACTTAGCAGCCATCTGTGTCTCTTGCTTTGTTAGCTTTCGACAGACCTCAGTCAGCATGCTGAGCACTGTGCAGTGGGGTTTCCGCCAGCTGGATCACAAAGTTAATACAAATGCTGCTGTTACAGTAAAACTGTGTGGGTGGCAGAGTAGACTGTTATGTTCCACCATTATTATTTCCATCAGTCGTCTTAAAGTATTCATGTTTACATCAGTGTGATACAGTACGGACATGAAGTGTTCTAAGTTTGTCTCGAGAACGTGGGCAACTTTTTCCTGTGTCCAGAGGCAGATTCACTTTTAGTACTTATGACATGACTCTGTTTAAAATAGGTTCGTACAGTAGCTAGTTTTGTTTAAAATCTTTTCGAAATATTTTAGAAGACTCAGTTACTGTGTAATGGCTCGATGCCAAACAATTATTTGTTGATTCTTTCCTGTACTCTGTTTGATCTATAACTTAACATGAATGTTTTCACAAGTTGGTCAGATATTTTGCAGTATTCAGCTGTCTCAGTTAACCGTCGGCAGTTTCTTCTCAGATGACTCATGTAGTGAAATGTATTTTTAGATGATCTGACAAAGATGTAGGTACCATTCCCATAAAGGATTTTATAAACATGGCAGTGTGAATAATTTTCTTATTGGGTGCCAAAATCTGAAACTGTCTGTATTTCGATAAACGTTCTTCCAACAAAGTAAATTATGAAGAAGATATTACCCCTCCCCATATATGAGATACCAGTGTGATCTCTTTTCTCCATATGGCGCAAGATTATTGCTGTCATCACTTGCTCTAGCATGTCGCATGTCATCTGTTTGGCAGCTGACAACTCCTGTTGCATACTATTTATCTGAGAAGTGGCACTGTCATGTCATTAAGGCAGTTATGTAGTTAGGGTAGTTTTGATTTGATTTAACCCCGTTTCAACTGAATACTTTGAAGTACATCTCTCTGGCACTCATAATACTTCGTTAACGGAGGTGCCTTATAGGAATTCATAGTACCAAATCACATTTTGTTAGGATCTGAGTATCCTTACCGAAATCTGCTCTGAAATGTAGCGGCACTACCCTTTGAGATAGGAGAAGTTAGTTTTGGCGCAATATTTCCGAACACACAAGTTACAGCCAGGCACGGGCCAATTCACATTGAGTTATGCTCACCAGCAGTTGCGAAGTAAAATAGAGGTCACAGGGGCGTAGAACCTCCGGAAAAAGTACACGCAGCGGTTTGCGTGGCACAAGTCATAGGCAGAAGGGGCCCACTGGCCAACCTAAGTGTTATGAGTAAATGACACAGAGCGGCGCTTTTAGCAAAACAGGGGCGCATAGCTGCATACAAATAGGTGCCGGTTCACTAACAAAGCATTCAAGTGTGGCAATTCTCCTGGACTGCAGGGCATGTCATACCACCGGCTACACACAGCAGCAGGTGGGGCGCCAGCGTTCCAGTCCATGGCGGGTCACTGGTTCGTTCTTCTGAGGCCATCACGTGGTCCGTAGCCAGCCAGTGTCGGGCAACTCCACGGCTCGCAACTGTGGGCAGTCGTCTTCGCTCCCAACACGCACCGGACACATCCAGGGTGAGGGCCGCAGATTCAGATGTGGGATCATGGGCACGCGAGGATGCATGCCGATGGCCACCCTGCGGCTTCCCGTGAGTGGCGCTGATACAACAGGGGTGGAGACTGATGAGTGGACTACCAGCGCATTCTGATATCACCACAAACGGCAGTACAAGGCCGACACACCACAGGGTGTTGTACGGGTTGCTGAGGCAGCCATTCAATGCCAAGCTGTTTCGCAATAGGCGAAATGATGTGCTCAACATTGCAGGACCCGGTGACACAGACTGAGAAGAACGGGGGCACTGTAGCGGAAAATAATAAATCACTTGGAAAGTTCGGACGGTGCATTCTACCTCTTCCCACTACAACTGGTGTTGCTGTTACATTCAGTGTCAGAAGTTGCTACTACAGAAAAATCCTGTGGGCAGCTTTCCATCTTTGTGTCAAACTGTTTCCACATCGTAAAATTATCTACCTTTCCATCTAGCTTATGATGAGATTCTTTGGTATGAGTTAGTTTATCAGATAATTTTCGTCAGGAATGTTATGATATGCAGTTTTCAATTCCGAAATTTCGTTTGTTAAGGCGTTCTGTTGAGATGACAATTAGTCGGTTTCGACGACATTACATTTTTATGTAATAACAGTGTTCAATATTCGTTTTCATCATTGCCTCTAAACTTCGATATAACATCGTAAACGGGTCTTGGGTAGCACTAGCTTGTCTCATAATTTTCTCGCTCTCAGCATGCGACTCTATTTCGCGTTTAGAGACATAGGTAATTTCAATATGAGTATCGATGAACTCCCTAGCTTGGGCCGTATGGTCCTCTGTCATTACTATCTTAAGAATACATCTTTAGAGATTTTCCAATATTTCCCATAACCCATTTAAGGTAGAAATTATTTGGTGACATAATGTATTTCAGTTTAATAACAGCACACAAATAATATTAAGGATGAACACGAACTTCTTAGCAATAAAATATGGATCAGCTACAACAGTGCAATAGTGCTACAATATGTGGTGCACGTGTAATGAGGGTCAGCCATGTACGCTATTTACTTCATAATTATTGCTGATAATTACTAATGATTTTAATAACCAAATTCTGAATAAAAGTCGACTTTGAAGGTTTCATGTGACTGGCAGTGATTGATACACACTGGCAAAGGAAAGTAAGTAAGGCCATCGACATCTTACGTAAGGCATTGCAATGGTGATCATTAACATTAATTTCAAAAAAATTAGTTTTCGTTTCTTTGTTCATCAACTTCTGTTTAAGTTCCTTTTGTTCTTATATACGGGTAGTTTACTTCAGTTTACTCATTATTTTTCGGCTTCATACTATTTTTTTCGATACATTAGCGATTTTCATTCAGTTCATGACAAAGCAGAAAAATTCGGAGTAGGTATTAAAATCCATGGAGAAGAAATAAAAATTTGAGGTTCGTCTATGACATTGTAATTCTGTCAGAGACAGCAAAGGACTTGGAAGAGCAGTTGAACGGAATGGACAGTGTCATGAAAGGAAGGTATAAGATGAACATCAACAAAAGCAAAACGAGGATAAATGAATGCAGTCGAATTAAGTCGGGTGATGCTTAGGGATTTAGATTAGGAAATGAGACACTTAAAGTAGTAAAGGAGTTTTGCTATTTGGGGAGCAAAATAACTGATGATGGTCGAAGTAGAGAGGATATAAAATGTAGACTAGCAATTGCAAGGAAAGCGTTTCTGAAGAAGAGAAATTTGTTAACATCGAGTATAGATTTAAGTGTCAGGAAGTCGTTTATGAAAGTTTTTTTATGGAGTGTAGTGAAACGTGGACGATAAATAGTTTGGACAAGAAGAGAATAGAAGCTTTCGAAATGTGGTGCTACAGAAGAATGCTGAAGATTAGGTGGGTAGATCACATAACTAATGAGGAGGTATTGAAAAGAATTTGGGAGAAGAAGTGTTTGTGGCACAACTTGACAAGAAGAAGGCACCGCTTGGTAGGACATGTTCTGAGGCATCAAGGGATCACCAATTAAGCAATGGAGGGCAGCGTGGAGGGTAAAAATCGTAGAGCGTGACCAAGAGATGAATACACTAAGCAGATTAAGAAGGATGTAGGTAGCATCAAACCAGTCTCTGGACTGAAGACCACAACAACAACAACAACAACAACAACAATGAAGATAAAACGTCATACACAGAATATTTGTGGAATTGTCCTATGAGATGATCTCCAGTGTTAAGTATAATGCATTCTTCTGTATTAGTTAGATATTTTATTAAACTGGTCCAAGAGTGTAGAATGTTACCTAAGATTAGATACATCACATTGCTCATAAGGAAAGAATAGATGCATTTATGATACTGGTATTTGTTCCTTAAATCTTTTGTTATGCCAAGAATTGACTTGAACTCATCATAATTAATTTTTCCTCTCATATAAAAAATAGCCTCAGACCCAGATGTTGTCATGAGAAAGCAACAAGCTTGCTGACAAGTTGTACTATTGTTAACTGTTAATTGAAAAGAAATAGTTTGCATGATATTAATAATGATCAGACATTGGGAAAAAGGTCGATAGCAAGCTTACAGTGCGTGATTATGGTGTCAACAACCCGACTAGTTGCAGTTAATTTAAAAAGCCAAAAAGTATACGAAAGATTTAATTTTTCTTGGATCCAGGACTGTGTGCACTACTACCAAAATCAAGGCATAAATAATTTTGACTGTGTTATTACTTCAAAGCAGAATTAAAGATATATGTTTAATACGATCTTGTAGCAGCGAGGCTCGAAGAAGGAGGAATGAATATAGCTTTTCCTGTATTAAAAAAAAAAATAAAATGGAAAACTTCGCAGATAATTAAGAGACGGGAAAGAAGATCATGCACTGAGACATAATCTTACTTCTGAAACATAATTATTTGCTATAGGTGGGATGTAGTTGTTGCTGTGAGTTACACCTCGCATCATTTCTTGCTCTTGTAAGCGTTGAAGAGGATAATTTGTTCTAAAATTTTAAATTAATAGCTGGAGACCCTGCCCCATGGATGAGATAGATTGTTTAAGCTATAAATGAAGTAGTAACGAAATAACACATGC
Organism: Schistocerca cancellata; assembly: GCF_023864275.1. Classification (NCBI taxonomy): domain Eukaryota; kingdom Metazoa; phylum Arthropoda; class Insecta; order Orthoptera; family Acrididae; genus Schistocerca; species Schistocerca cancellata. The sequence continues at coordinate 382,553,114 of NC_064631.1, forward strand.
TGTGTTAGTCGACAATACTGAACTAGGGTTCTTATGGGAGATTTGTATAACGCTGTCTATTGTATCAAGAGCTTAAGTTTCAATTTACATTGGCAACAGAAATGACTGAAGTCTAAATACGTCAAAGGTAATTTCCGTACGTAAGTAACACAAATATCCAATTCATGATAAACACCATGCGTGAGATTCACATACTAAGTCACCTCTTGAAGTTTCAGTAGAATTGTACATTAAAGGATTTGAAGGAGGGTTGTGATACTGTCGGAAAAAGCATATGGATCAGAAAGTAACTCATGAGTAACTATCTACGTTGAATAAGTTTCATTACGATACTCAAAAACTGAGTTCAGTAATCAAATATGTCCGGTTTATGTTCTAATCTAGTAGGTTCTGTGTCGCTGATTATATGCACCGGCTCCAACATTTAAAATCCAAGCTTACGTACACATTAATAACATCGACTGCTTTCCATCGTCAACAAGCGAAGTGTACTGATGGAAACACGATACGCTACAAATGGAACCACATACCGTCATTAACTCCTCATTTCAAAATTTCTTGCTCAGTAAGCCAATGCCAACGTTTCTCTCTAGCCTCAAAAGCGCCTAATTTGCTTGCTCGATAGAAAATTCTGTGCAGGATGTCTGATATTCTGAAAATTTTTTATTTGTTCGAAATAATCCTGAACTGCATTGCAGAACAGATTCACTAGGATGCACGTTTTACATGACTTCGCTGCTGTGCATTGTGTGAATGCACGCGCGAGTGCGCTCGCGTGCATATCCTTTTAAAAGCGTGGCGTTACTATTTGGCGTGTTGTGAGGTGTGAAAATTTCAAAACTCGGCGCTTCCTACACATTGTGAAAATTCATATTACCAACATTAAACAAAGTATCACTTACTTTTTCCTAATGGTTGGCAAAGTGATAATAGTTTTCATCGCTGACGTAGGATTCATCACTTCCATATACTATGAAGCCCTTTGGCAATGTCGCCGTTGCAACATCTACTTCCACGGAGATTTGAGACTACAATTAAGTCCAGCACATCGCCCAGAAATGCTCTTTCATATCTTATGAGATAAAAGTATTGGAACATCCTTGTGTTTAATGCAGCTCCCCACCAACTGGATCTCCTGTCCATAGTGCCCGCAAGTACATTATTTTCTGAAGCTGTTCCGACTGTGTCGTTTTCTCGGACAATTTTCACAATGTTGGAACACAGCACAGTTTCTGAAATACTGCTGCTAACTGATGTCAGTTATATGGATTTCCTTTCTTGTGTACCGCTGTGACCTGGACAACTCTCCATTGTTTAGGTACAGATTTTCCACTGAGGGAGCTTTTATATATGATTAAGATATGTGTACATACCTGATCACTATACAATGAAAGAAAAACAGATACTATACCGTCTGGACTGAAAGACCTGCCAGTGTTAGGTGACAACGCCTTTATGCTTTAAGATGAGGAATAGGAAATGTACAGATGTGACAGGAAAAGGTTTTACAGATAGAACGACTTTAACAAGAACTTTATTCCACATACTGTTGAAGTCATAAGGGAATATAATAATATGTGTCTAAGTAATTCTTTTCAGGTTTCATTATTTACAGTATTATACATCCTTCTTACCCGCTTCCTTTATTCAAGCCTTCGTAAATTTTTCACCAAATATAGTTCCTATAGCACAGTACGGTTCATAAATAATGGAGGAAACACCAAACATCGCCTTCTTGATGTATGATATTTTGCAAATATGTGGATTCCATTGACCTAGATTTGCGAGCCTTTACACATGGCTGCCCGATGCGACCAGTGGACAGGTCTCAATATGTCTGCAATCTCATATTTCACGATATCGAGAAGTCCTGACTAGTTGTGGGTTGCAATAGTACTTCGTCAGTAAGTCAATAGTTTCGAACTCTTCCATATTTCAGCGAATCGGCAGAAATGTGTCTGTCTCTCAAGGCAGGGTGAAGCTAACAAATGAGCCTACCCTGCGAGTCCAGCCTTGCTGCTCCCTCATCGGCATGTGTGTCATATTACGCAACACAAATATTCAAATACCTTTTAGTATAAATCTCTAACGTACTGACACCACCGGCTCAGTCTGTCCATTGTACTCCGTAATGCTTATTATAGATCACGTATATGAATATTTAATGTAAATGCAACAAAGGGTAAGTGGAGACTTAATTTTATGCTATTCCCGGATATAGAGTGTATATTAGCGTAAAAATGTCAGCTACAATCATAGGAAATGCCCAGTACTTTGCCACTAATTTTGTTAGTTAAAATATGCATCATGAAGGTAGCCAGTAGTTGTGGCAACAAAGGGTAGCAGTTTCCTACGTCACAGCACCCTATCACGCACTTGGCGATAGGAACTTCCTTAAATGCAAGATCGTCACTATTTACATACAATAAAGACAAAGTGAGAGAAAAGGACAGTTTGCATAATCGACTATTTGCAAATATGATAGTAAACACAAAATAAACTTATGTGCCTAAGAGATGTAGACATTGTAATGTGTAAATTAATACTATGAGGATTTAAGTTTTAGCTATCGGAAAGGGCTAACCTCGGTCCACTCAGAACTGGATAAAAAGTTAAAACCCTGAGAACCAACCCTTATCCTATGGTCTATCAATAAAGGATTACAATCCCGGACCATATTACATGCACAATAAAATTTCGTCTTGTACGGTTATACGAGTATGAGACCTTCGTATATGAAATGTCCAAATATACTGCATAATCATCATACAGTCACAGAAGGAACTGAAGCGATCTATGCCAGTCATCCAGTGAGGGCAGATGTAATGTATCTAGAAATAACGAAAGAAGAAGCAGTCGTATTCTCCCTTCTGTTTTGACGGTAAAATCTATTATAGCAGCTTACGGTAAACCGTAGAGAGTAATAATACCCAAGTTACATAATACACTCCTGGAAATGGAAAAAAGAACACATTGACACCGGTGTGTCAGACCCATCATACTTGCTCCGGACACTGCGAGAGGGCTGTACAAGCAATGATCACACGCACGGCACAGCGGACACACCAGGAACCGCGGTGTTGGCCGTCGAATGGCGCTAGCTGCGCAGCATTTGTGCACCGCCGCCGTCAGTGTCAGCCAGTTTGCCATGGTATGCGGAGCTCCATCGCAGTCTTTAACACTGGTAGCATGCCGCGACAGCGTGGACGTGAACCGTATGTGCAGTTGACGAACTTTGAGCGAGGGCGTATAGTGGGCATCCGGGAGGTCGGGTGGACGTACCGCCGAATTGCTCAACACGTGAGGCGTGAGGTCTCCACAGTACATCGATGTTGTCGCCAGTGGTCGGCGGAAGGTGCACGTGCCCGTCGACCTGGGACCGGACCGCAGCGACGCACGGATGCACACCAAGACCGTAGGATCCTACGCAGTGCCGTAGGGGACCGCACTGCCACTTCCCAGCAAATTAGGGACACTGTTGCTCCTGGGGTATCGGCGAGGACCATTCGCAATCGTCTCCATGAAGCTGGGCTACGGTCCCGCACACCGTTAGGCCGTCTTCCGCTCACGCCCCAACATCGTGTAGCCCGCCTCCAGTGGTGTCGCGACAGGCGTGAATGGAGGGACGAATGGAGACGTGTCGTCTTCAGCGATGAGAGTCGCTTCTGCCTTGATGCCAATGATGGTCGTATGCGTGTTTGGCGCCGTGCAGGTGAGCGCCACAATCAGGACTGCATATGACCGAGGCACACAGGGCCAACACCCGGCATCATGGTGTGGGGAGCGATCTCCTACACTGGCCGTACACCACTGGTGATCGTCGAGGGGACACTGAATAGTGCACGGTACATCCAAACCGTCATGGAGCCCATCGTTCTACCATTCCTAGACCGGCAAGGGAACTTGCTGTTCCAACAGGACAATGCACGTCCGCATGTATCCCGTGCCACCCAACGTGCTCTAGAAGGTGTAAGTCAACTACCCTGGCCAGCAAGATCTCCGGATCTGTCCCCCATTGAGCATGTTTGGGACTGGATGAAGCGTCGTCTCACGCGGTCTGCACGTCCAGCACGAACGCTGGTCCAACTGAGGCGCCAGGTGGAAATGGCATGGCAAGCCGTTCCACAGGACTACATCCAGCATCTCTACGATCGTCTCCATGGGAGAATAGCAGCCTGCATTGCTGCGAAAGGTGGATATACACTGTACTAGTGCCGACATTGTGCATGCTCTGTTGCCTGTGTCTATGTGCCTGTGGTTCTGTCAGTGTGATCATGTGATGTATCTGACCCCAGGAATGTGTCAACAAAGTTTCCCCTTCCTGGGACAATGAATTCACGGTGTTCTTATTTCAATTTCCAGGAGTGTATCATTGAAATAGCAAATGAAAGTAGACTTCATTCACATCTTTTAGTTAGATCCATATGTCTGTGATGAGGTGCTGGGAATGAAAGTTGTACCGAATAGACATAACATTGCTCTGTAATAAAAAGTACGTACGTGGAAAATACATTTGTGAACGTTGTTGAAAGGAAAATTAATTACCTGTTTCTCTGTGAAAGAAGAATTACCTACGAAAAAAATGGCTGCACGTCGCAGTTCAAGATCACGCGAGCTCGCTTTTTTCAGGCTGCACGAAAAATCCATAGGATGTGTTGGATGGACCACATTTAACTGCAGAAACTGAAACACGACGAGCTGCCGAAGTACAAGCCAATCTTCACTATTTCAAGCTCTCGGTCCAACTTCTATCCAAAACAGACAAAATGCATATAAACGTTCACATGGTCTCTACAAAAGGTTACTGTAAAACCTTTCTCTCATCAGAATGAGATTTTCACTCACCAGCGGAGTGTGCGCTGATATGAAACTTCCTGGCAGATAAAAACTGTGTGCTGGACCGAGACTCGAACTCGGGACCTCTGCCTTTCGCGGGCAAGTGCTCTACCGACTGAGCTACCTAAGCACGACTCGCGCCCCGTCCTCACAGCTTTACTTCTGCCGGTACCTGGTCTCCTAACTTCCAAACTAAACAGAAGCTCTCCTGCGAACCTTGCTGACCTTCGCTTATGTTCTTTCAGTTTCTGTGAGGGACGCCTTAAAACAATTTAATCACACATAATGATTTTTTGTAGATTATATGTTGTTAGACTTTTTTTCATCAGAGTCTAAGGTTTCTACCTTTATACGTTTTATTGGAAAGACTCATTTCTGAATAATTCCTTATAATGATTAGAAACTATGCACAATGAAGAAAAATTTATATTAGTATACGCGACCATCGCAGTTTGTGAAAAATTCATAGGTACAGTCTTGAAGCCCCTCTACAGTCCTTCTTGCTTCTCTCTGCATGACCTTTTCATACCTCGGGCAACCACCTACATCAGCATAAAAGCGTCAGGAAGCTTGTAATGTTAGTGGATAAGAAAATTTTTCGAGGCTGTCATTTATGGAGTGTAGTGACTCATTCGTAAGTAACTAGAGGGGTAAGTAATACTCAAAATATAACAGGAAACTGCTGAAAATGGATAACTAGTGTTTTAGTCAGATAGAAATGGGAGAGATTTTCAAGGGTTTTCTATATGAGGCAAAAAAGCAAAACCATTTACAAATATCATCAATCTTGATTAATACAAAAGAATTTCGTGAGAGTGTTTTGACAGACAAATCTTTTGATCAACTGAGTAATTATACACAACTTGAGATATAGGTTAACAACGTAGGAAAACATATACAATGCATTCTTCACCTCGTCATCAAATTTAAAGTGTTTTATGCTACGTGGCTCTTGTTTAGCCCATCTTATTTCTTTGTTTGATTTTTCAAATCCTCTGTGATGAGCGATCAATTCCCAGGTCGACTTTTGTCGTCCACAATTGTCTATCACTTGTTGGCTTTCTTATACATATTCTCCGTCGTCACTATGTTGCCATTCACTTTCTTAGGTTAACGGTAAATTTCTCCTGGCTTCAAATTTCAAGCATTCAAAAATTGAAAAACGCCTATCTCACACTCGGCGGGACTGTGTCACACAGTTCATTTAAAGCAACCGCAGAATACAAAATACAACTTTTTTCTGCTGCCACTCGCACAGACAGAGATCACATGTCGAGGAACCTATTTGATCATGGATAGGACCTCAGTATCTATTTGTAAGAGAAGTAGTGCTATAGACTGCTCTTTCTCGATAACCTTCGTACACGTATGTGGACCCGCTACAAGAATACTTTAATGGTGACGTGAGATCTGATATTAACATCAAGTTGTATGCAACTGCAGAATTCATTTCAGTCTTTGACAGCAAAAAAATTTTTTAGTATAAATTCTGAAATATCGAAGTCTGCAGTCTGGATGTTGTGGACTTCATTGTGACCGTGCTACACTTCATTCTAAAACAATTTTCCGTTTTCTACGTTATTAGATGCAAGACTGCTTTACCTATGGCCATATGAGGTAAATGACGATTGTTGCCTAAGGAAATGATACACTTATTTCTTGATAAAGTATTTAGAGTACCTAACGTTTACTGTTTTAACATAACCGTAAACCAGAAAGAGACCGCAAACAGGTCTTTAGTTCTACTAATCTTTGAATATACAAATATGGAATCCACAGCAAGTATATCTAACAAATGAGGAAAAAATAGAAAGAAGAGATTCAGAAATTTGTCACGGATTTCTTTAGTCAGCACGAGATTGCCAAAGAAATCACATATAATCTACAATGGGAACCACTTTCCTCTTATGTATCATCTACAAGCGGTAAAGGAAAGGGAATATACTTATTTTCCTCAAGTACCAGTCCAATGGAGTGGATGAGATTTTACTTTTACGACGATGTGAGAAGGACACGCACTGTGTAGCATGTACTCTTTAAAACACCCACCATTTCCAACCGGTAATCATTGATCCAGTTTCCAGTGACTTCTCGGCAGAAGCCGTCCTTCACTTCAGTAAAAGATGACCAGTTTAGTGTCTCATGGTTAACTTCAGACGTGGTTTTCATTACAAAACCAGATTCCTGAAAGTTGTGTGTATAGACCACAATAACGTAAGTTAAGTGTCCAAGTGTTGTACCATGATAGTCGTTTACACAGATGTGAAAAATAGTCACTATGTGGGTGTTTTGCTAAAATAGATGGGCTAGAATACCATGCTGTCAAGAGATTCTAGGCAGTTGGTCGCGAAAGGAAATTCATTCAAAAGAGGAAAAAAAATTAGAAGGTGCCCCCTCATTCACTGTTGTTAACTTAGTCCACAAATGCAACTCTCGTTTGTTGATTTCTCACAAATACCATTTAAGAAAGTCAGTTGATTACCAAATTTTTGCAGCACTTACAAAGTCCGTGGTATAAGATGCTAACTAATATTGGTTTAGTGCAATCGTTTCCCAATTTTAAATGACTGGAAAAGGATTTCTTGTTATAATGTTTATTTTATGACCAATGAAACTTTCGGGACATCTTGGTCAGAAAATCGTATAAAGAACTAGTGCGACGAGTCTGTTTGTATGTTATCCGATTATAAATAAGCCTCTCATTGTTTTTATTATACTGTCTCATTCTTGCTCAGTATATTCTACTGTTTCGGTGTGCTACAGATATCCGTTTAATTGCCTTTGATAATCATATGCGACATTGTCTTTGTTAAGCTAATATGGATCGCAAATGCACCGTTTGTTCGTTGTTCGTGTAACTTCCTACATTTCTTCCACTTTGTCGATGCGTCCCTGGGATAAGACTACAAATTTATCTGAACTCACATCGGATCATCTAAAATATCTGGTGTATCTTACTAGCCACTTTGTTTTGGTGCTGATTATTTCATAATTTGTGATAGGCGTTTCTCACCTTCCTGACTATGGTAATTTGTGAAAGACTCCTTCGTTTGAAAAACCTTTTTATCGTTGTTACTCTGATCGAAAGAGCAAAATCTCTTAGCAGCCTACCGTTTTCGTCTACAGCTTTCTCCCCCATCGTTTCCACCACTCCTCAAACTCGTTACACTTGGCTCTAACATTTAGGTTCCGAGGAAGTATTATGTGGTGGTATTGGCATATTTAGTTAGTTTCTAGGAAGCTATTAGAAAAATTCTATGCCCTCATCCGCTTACCTTTTTCAGGTACAAAGACTCCCAACACTGCCACATTTCTTATATTCCTCCAGAATGGTAAACAAAAGGATTCCGTCGCTCGTATAATGTCTTTTACTTTCTCTCCACAGTTTTATAGGTGTTAGTTTCTACATCTTTACTAGCTCTCTATTGTGGAACTGATCCACAGCATTCTACATCATACGAAATCCCATTTTTGGCATGCATATGATGGTATACATCGCAGTAAGTTGACGAGAGAAGCTTCCTTGATCTCCATTCAACTGTCCAATCATCTCAACAATTCTCCAGAGCCGCCACAATAATTTTGAATACTATCACTCGCGCATTAATAACCATCCGGTTGAAATAATACTGAATAATAATGAATAGTAAAATACCACGCCACCACCGATTGTTTAAAGAATGGAAATCCTGTGTATAGATCACCTTTACATGTGTCATTACAAATGAACTACTCTGTTAAATATTCTTGGTTAAACAAGTAACCGAGAAAAAACTTAGAAAAGGTGTGATATTTTACATAACGTGTGTTGGGAGCCCCAAACTTCACGATATCATACAATGGACATTATATTGTTCGTAATTTGCGCTCAGTTCGAAGAAAATCTGTTCTATCACAGATCTCAATGTTTTGAACGTCATATGACATCAAATATGCCTAGTTCAGTGATATAATTTTGTGGGTACACTCAGTGTTATATGTGGATGCCGCCCATAAGAAGTGTTGCGAATGGAAGAGAAGTAAAGCAATATCACATTAAAACGTCATGTTTGAATTGAAATTTTACTTAATGGGAAGTAAAAATGTAATAAGTTATAACCTGTTTCCGTTCATAGCTTTGTGTGGGCTGATAGCGAGGAAAAATTGGGAAAAGCTTCAATTTTTTGGGCATAAAATTATTTGAAATTGCGTGTAAGAGGCTTCAATGAGTGATTGATGCATCGTGAGTTACGCAGCCACAAGACACGTATATTGTTGTTGTGGTCTTCAGTCCTGAGACTGGTTTGATGCTGCTCTCCATTCTACTCTATCCTGTGCAAGCTTCTTCATCACCCAGTACCTACTGCAGCCTACATCCTTCTGAATCTGCTTAGTGTATTCATCTCTTGGTCTCCCTCTACGATTTTTACCTTCCACGCTGCTCTACAATACTAAATTGGTGATCCCTCGATGTCTAAAAACATGTCCTACCAACCGATACCTTCTTCTAATCAAGTTGTGCCACAAGCTCCTCTTCTAACCACCTCTATTCAATACCTCCTCATTACTTATGTGATCTACCCATCTAATCTTCAGCATTCTTCTGTAGCACCACATTTCGAAAGCTTCTATTCTTTTCTTGTCTAAACTATGTATTGTCCACGTTTCACTTCCATACATGGCTACACTCCTTACAAATACTTTCAGAAACAACTTCCTGACATTTAAATCTATATTCGATGTTAAAAAATTTTTCTTCTTCAGATACGCTCTCCTTCCCATTCATTGCCAGTCTACATTTTATATCCTCTCTACTTCGACCATCATCAGTTATTTTGCTCCCCCGATAGCAAAACTCCTTTACTACTTTAAGTGTCTCATTACCTAATCTAATTCCCTCAGCATCACCCGACTTAGTTCGACTACATTCCATTATCCTCGTTTTGCTTCTGTTGATGTTCATCTTATACCCTCTTTTCAAGACGCTGTCCATTCCGTTCAACTGTTCTTCCAAGTCGTTTGCTGTCTCTGACAGAATTACGATGTCATCGGCGAACCACAAAGTTTTTATTTCTTCTCCATGGATTTTCATACCTACTCTGAACTTTTCTTTTGTTTCCTCTATTGCTTGCTTAATGTACGGATTGAATAACATCGGGGATACAACCCTGTCTCACTCCCTTCCTAACGACTGCTCCCCTTTCATACCCCTCGACTCTCATAACTGCCACTGCTTTCTGTACAAATTGTAAATAGCCTTTCGCTCCCTGTATTTTACCCCTGCTGCCTTCAGAATTTGAAAAAGAGTATTCCAATCAACATTGTCAAAAGCTTTCTCTAAGTCTACAAATGCTAGAAACGTAGGTTTGTCTTTCCTTAATCTTTCGTCTAAGTTAAGTCGTAGGGTCAGTATTCCCTCATGTGTTCCAACATTTCTACGGAATCCAAATTGAACTTCTCCGAGGTTGGCTTCTATCAGTTTTTCCATCGTCTGTAAAGAATTCGCGTTAGTATTTTGCAGCTGTGACTTATTAAACTGATAGTTCGGTAATTTTCACATCTGTCAACACCTGCTTTATTTGGGATTGGAATTATTATATTCTTCTTGTAGTCCGAGGGTATTTCGCCTGTCTCATACATCTTTCTCACCAGATGGTACAGTTTTGTCAGGACTGGCTCGCCCAAGGCTGTCAGTAGTTCTAATGGAATGTTGTCTACTCCCGGGGACTTGTTTCGAATCAGATCTTTCAGTGCTCTGTCAAACTCTTCACGCAGTATCATATCTCCCATTTCATCTTCATCTACATCCTCTTCCATTTCCATAATATTGTCCTCAAGTACATCGCTCTTGTATAGACCCTCTATATACTCCTTCCACCTCTCTGCTTTCCCTTCTTTGCTTAGAACTGGGTTTTCATCAAAGCTCTTGATATTCATGCAAGTGGTTCTCCTTCCTCCAAAGGTCTCTTTAATTTTCCTGTAGGCAGTATCTACCGTACCCCTAGTGAGATAAGCCTCCACATCCTTACATTTGTCCTGTAGCCATCCTTGCTTAGCCATTTTACACTTCCTGTCTATATCATTTTTGAGACGTTTGTATTCCTTTTTACCTGCTTCATTTACTGCATTTTTATATTTTCTCCTTTCATCAATCAAATTCAATATTACTTCTGTCACCCAAGGGTTTCTACCAGCCCTCGTCTTTTTACCTATTTGATCCTCCGCTACCTTCACTATTTCATCCTTCAAAGCTACCCATTCCTCTTCCACTGTATTTCTTTCCCCCATTCCTGTCAATTGTTCCTTTATGCTCTCCCTGAAACTCTGTACAACCTCTGGTTCTTTCAGTGTATCCAGGTCCCATCTCCTTAAATTTCCAACTTTTTCTAGTTTCTTCAGTTTTAATCTACAGTTCATAACCAATAGATTGTGGTCAAAGTCCACATCTGCCCCTGGAAATGTCTTACAGTTGAAAACCTGGTTCCTAAATTCCTGTCTTACCATTATATAATCTGTCTGATACCTTTTAGTATCTCCAGGGTTATTCCATGTATACAACCTTCTTTCATGATTCTTAAACCAAGTGTTAGCTATGATAAGTTATGCTCCGCACAAAATTCCACCAGGCAGCTTCCTCTTTCAATTCTCTCCCCCAATCCATATTCAACCACTATGTTTCCTTCTCTCCCTTTTTCTACTCTCGAATTCCAGTCACCCATGACTATTAAATTTTCGTCTCCCTTCACTACCTGAATAATTTCTTTTATCTCATCATACATTTCACCAATTTCTTCATCATCTGCAGACCTAGTTGGCATATAAATTTGTACTACTGTAGTAGGCGTGGACTTCGTGTCTATTTTGGCCACAAAACTGCTTTGACTCTGCTGTTTGTGGTAGGTTACCTGTAATCCTATTTTTTTGTTCATTATTAAACCTACTCCTGCATTACCCTTATTTGATTTTGTATTTATAACCCTGTATTCACCAGACCAAAAGTGTTGTTCCTCCAGCCACCGAACTTCACTAATTCCCACTATATCTAACTTTAACCTTTCCATTTCCCTCTTTAAATTTTCTAACCTACCTGCCCGATTAAGGGATCTGACATTCCAAGCTCCGATCCGTAGAACACCAGTTTTCTTTCTCCTTATAACGACGTCCTCTTGAGTAGTCTCCACCCGGAGATCCGAATGGGGGACTATTTAACCTCCGGAATATTTTACCCAAGAGGACGCCATCACCATTTAACCATACAGTAAAGCTGCATGCCCTCGGGAAAAATTACAGCTGTAGTTTCCCCTTGCTTTCAGTCGTTCACAGTACCAGAACAGCAAGGCCATTGTGGTTAGTGTTACAAGGCCAGATGAGTCAATCATCCAGACTGTTGCCCCTGCAACTACTGAAAAGGCTGCTGCCCCTCTTCAGGAACCACACGCTTGTCTGGCCTCTCAACAGATACCCCTCCCTTCTGGTTGCACCTACGGTACGGCTATCTGTATCGCTGAGGCATGCAAGCCTCCCCATCTACGGCAAGGTCTATGGTTCATGGGGGGGAAAGACACGTATACAGTTTCTATATTAAATACTTGACTTATTGTGATAAACTTTTACTTAGTATTGTACCTCCTAATGAGAAGACTATGACAGCATTTTAAATAAGGTTATTAATTATATTAGACATCGAAAGTAAAACTTTTATTGCCCTGAAGCCGTTAAATGGACATCTTCCTACTGTAGTTAGCTACCATTTTAGCCACTTAGTAGTATAGAGTAATATTATGTGCACCTGATAGGAAGAGAACTGTGCCAGTGGTGACAAAATGACGAAAACTTGGATCATTTGGCAATGCTACCAGGGAAATGAATCTAGGATATGATATCTCACAGACAAAGTGACTCACTGATTCAGTAACACCGCCTCACATCTACTTTCTTTTGGTGTAATGGTTTACTGTGTATTCAATATTACACATTCACAGCCTTCAGTTAGCATGCAGTTCTCAATCAATGACTGGGTAAAATGCTCAAGGTGAACTGCTCTTTCATCACAGTGATAAATCATTATAAACGTTTGTAGATCGGTACATACATTACCATCTTTCTGTATCAGCTATTCTGACTTGGTGTTCTCCACTCCTTTTAGCGGTCTGATTTTTCTCCACGTACGTGACCTCAACAAGTTTCTTTAGAAAAAGAGCTGGTGAGCAATAACATCCGATTAATAGTGAAAGTGCCCAAGATCTACCTGGAGGATTTTTAATTGGTTTCCGACATGTTGAACACAGCTAGGATTGGGATCCTATAGTTGAATTTGTCTAGCAATGGTAAGCCTCTTTGAAGTCTGTCTTTATCAAAGGGTTTAGATTAAACTTAAAATGAGGTGTAAATAGCAGGAAATCATATTGTGCTGAGGACAATAATTACGGAGAAACGAAAGGTCGTTTGGCGTAGGGGAGTTTTCTGAGGTGTTTTATGGTGGTGTTATTCTTGTTTATCACCTCCAGAACGTTGGTGACAGTAAGCAGTGAAAGAAATTAAATCGTTTGTACAAAGATACAGCAAAGGACATATTTCTGTAAATAACTAGCACATAGGTGGTCTGTGACGTGTACGGATTGTATATGTGTGGTTGTTCTTCACATACTGTTAAGAAACTCTTTCATTGGCAAAATAAATTATCAGTTACAGTCCAGTCCACAACGACTGCTGTTAGAAAGTAGTTCTAGTTCACCATAAAGGACTGGTGTCATACGGATAGACTAAATAAATTCCAGCACAGACTGCAGTCTACATTGTGCTTTATGTACTCCCTAATTTTACTCTGGTGGTGTATGCATAAATGTCAGTCGAAACTAAGGCTTACTTCTTTTTATTTAATGACTTGGTGCCATTGAACCTTTCAGCAAAAAGACCGTGAAAATATGTTACCAGTTACCACTTCATGCAGCAGCTTGTCTTAAGGATTACTGCTAGATGATTCTCATATAAATACAGTGATAGCCTAGAGGTGTCGTTAACATGAATCCATCAGCAAAAAGTTAAGAGCAAACTGCAGTAGCTGCAAGGCATTGATTTTCAAATGTGCTACACGTTCAGTTAGGAGAAACCTTTATAGCTGATTCTTTTTCTTTCTGTCATAACGTACTTCAAGTTGAATAGCTCATCAGGAGGCTTTCATTTTTATCGACACAGAACCAACAGTGTTTGTAATTATTATGTGTTGAAGTTAAATACCTTTCTTGTGATTAATGCACACTGAAAACTAGTTTTACTTAAGAATGTTGTATTAATGGCTTTACTGGCTATTGAGTTCCTTTTGACACTACCTGTTTTTATTTAATTTATCAGTGCATTTGTTCAGTCAATAAACGTTGTTTACTTGCACAGCTTACTTATATGACATGTCGCTTTTTATTACTTGTCTTACGGAATACACCAGTTGATGCTCGTATTTTGCAGTCAATGCAGTCAGTGCTCTGCTGTCGTCTTTTCCTTACTGTTCCTCTTTTTTGAGGGTAGTGCCAATTACAGCGTTCTTAAGACATAACTTTATTAAAGAAATATGCCACCTTTGCTTAACACTCACCCTATAGCCAAAATAAGTGCTTAAAAATGTGAATTGTGTCTAGTGAAAGAGTTTCTCAATTTCTATGATACTTACGAAAGTAAAACAATAACATTTAAGACGGTCGTTTCATTATGATGTTCAGCATGTAGTCAGTGCATCTGAGGCTTATTGCCATCTTCATTCAAACCTTTGCATACGGTTATTAAATAGGTTTTCAAAGCCATTAACTTATACATTCGATATTTAGACCCTGGGCCAATTAAACAGCTGCATCTTGGAGCTGCAAGTAGTGCTCTTCACTTCAAAGCACGCTCAGGTAATGCATTGGCTGTGAAGACCTCATATTGTGATTAGTATGACTGCAGCATATGTCACGCATCTCTTTGATATTCAGTTTAGTTCCAGAAGCGGCACAGAACTATCCTGCTAAAGTAATTTCATATTTTTTGTCAATGTCCTTAACAAATATCATGTAAAGTGTAATGTAAGTTTTCGGATTTACTGTTTGAAATCAGGAAGGCCATTACACACAGAATACGCAACATATCTTAAATTTTAAATCACAGAATTCGGTCTTGGCCGTCACTGTGGCATAACAAAGGACCTATTACAGCAGAGGTTCGCTATCTCGGTGATTTTTGTGACCACTATCCATATCCATGATTGCATTATCTGGTGGTTAGAAACTGGCCTGAGGAGTAGCACCATGCCTCTGCATTTTTACCCTTCGAACTGGAACTGCTGGACAAAAAATCGGTGGAGGAATCTCAATAATACCTCTGTGTCTTGGAATCTTGATTCAGTACCTTGTTGATCTGAAGGTGAAAAATGAAATTAATGAATCACACGTTTGCTAATACTAGTATATTTATGGTTCAGCCAACAAAACTTTAAGTATTTGGTGAACATACAATTTAATTAATTTCTGAGTGGTGGTGAACGTAATTTTTCCAATTGGTAGACACCTTAACTTCGTCTGTAGCAGACAGAGACCACGTTACGAAGGCAATAAACAATAGTCTCAGACGATCACTCCACGGTAGCAATCTCAGTGGGTGGATTGAGCGTTATTAAATATTTGATATCAAAATAGGTTCACTTTTTCTCTTGAGTTTTCCTATTTATAACTGTCCACAAATGACTTCCTTATCTTCAAAACTCAAGGTCAGATTGGAGAGCGTCAGAGTAGTCTTGGTGTGGTCGGATGTGGAGTTTCATTCAACGAAGCAATAACGCCAGTATGGAAAAATTTTTTTGGCAGACCTGTATCGAAAACCATAGGAGCTAACAAAAAAGATTAGACAATGGCCGCAGCCTTGCCTTCATTCGTGTGATGTGAAAAAAAGGTGTCCCACCTATGATGCTAATGAAGTAATATTAATGAGTTACACGTTGTAATACCCAAGAACAAATTGTAAGTGGTGACTTCCAAAAGTTTTGGTAGATGAATATGTATAACTTTACAGCTGACACCTACGATATTTCTTGACTCAATCACACAGAAAAAACTTCTACACGAATAATGTAGCATCTGACTTCACTTAGAGTCTCAATGACTTATGCGATAAACACGCACTTCCAGAAACATTAAAGATATGGAGGAAACATGCTCCATGTCTTACAGACCACTACAGAGACCTTTTGAATGTCAGATATGCAGCAGACAGGACCCAAAATAGGCACCCAACCTCTAAAAATTCTTTCAGCTACATGCAACTTTGTAACCGAGTCAGTCAGTGTGTGAGGAATGCAAAGCACAGATATACCCACTGGCTAACTAAGTACTTTCACAGACACGCCGTCCTGTGAAAAAGTCGACGAGGTCTATGAACAGACAAACGCAAATCTACAACAGTACCTCCTTCTCTCATTGTATTCCAAATGAGCATTTCGCCATGTCGTAGTCGTTATTTGACCAAGTCAAAAGGGTGCAACAATCGATCCCCTTACAACAACAGTGATTAGAACAAACAGAAAATTTGTTCTGTAGCCAGTAAATTGTAACACGGGTAGGTAGTCAATTGCCTGAATCCGTTGGGCCGCTGCAGGACACGATAAAGTAACAGCACAGATGCTCAATTTTCTCGTTGATCCACTACTGCCAAAACTAACTAATATTTTAACCATTCACTGACATCCAGTATCTTCCGAACAGCATGGAGCAGAGACCCATAAGCACACTAACCAAGAAAGATTCGGCAATCAAACTTCCAACTACAGGCTGCTTTGCTTTATATTGTTGTGGTCTTCAGTCCAGTGAGTGGTTTGATGCAGCTCTCCGCGCTACTCTATCCTGTGCAAGCTTCTGCATCTCCCAGTACCTACTGCAGCTCACATCCTTCTTAATCTGCTTAGTGTGTTCATCTCTTGGTCTCCCTCTACATTTTAACCATCACGGTGCCCTCCAATACTAAATTGGTGATCCCCTGAAGACTCAGAACATGTCCTACAAACCATTCTCCTCTTCTAGTCAAGTTGTGCCACAAATTCCTCTTCTCAAAAATTCTGTTCAGAACCTCCTCATTAGTTCCTTGATCTACTCATCTAATATTCAGCATTCTTCAGTAGCACCATATTTCGAAAGCTTCTGTTCTCTTCTTGTCTAGACTATTTATCGTCCATATTTCACTTCCATACATGGCTACACTGCATGCAAATACTTTCAGAAAAGACCTCCTTACAATTAAATCTATACTCAATGTTAACAAACTTCTTTTCTTCAGAAAAAGATTTTCTTGCCATTGCCAGTTCACATTTTACATCCTCTCTACTTCGACCATCACCAGTTATTTTGTTCCCAAAATAACAAAACTAAACTGCTACTTTATGTGACTCATTTCCTAATATAAGTCCCTCAGCTATATTCCATTATCTTCGTTTTGTTTTTGTTGATGTCCATCTTATACCCTCCTTTCAAGACACTGTCCATTCCGTTCAACTGCTCTTCCAGATCTTTTGCTGTCTCTGACACAATTACAATGTCGTCGGCAAGCCTCGAAGTTTTTATTTTTTCTCCATGGATTTTAATTCCTACTCCGAATTTTGCTTTTCTTTTCTTTACTGCTTGCTCAATATATAGATAGAATAACATCGGAAATAGGCTACAACCCTGTCCACTACCTTTCGAACCACTGCTTCCTTTCATGCCCCTCGACTCCTATAACTGCCATCTGGTTTCTGTACTAATTGTGAATAGCCTTTTGCTACTGTATTTGACTCCTGCCACCTTCAGAAATTGAATGAAAGTATTGCAATCAACATTGTCAAAAGCTTTCCCTAAGTCTACAATTGCTAGAAACGTAGGTTTGCCTTTCCTTAATCTATCTTCGAAGATAAGTCGTAGAGTAAGTATTGCCTCACGTGTTCCAACATTTCTACGAAATCCAAACTGATCTTCCCCATGGTCAGCTTTTTCCAGATTTTCCTTTCGTCTGTAAAGAAATCGTGTAAGTAATTTGCAGCCGTGACTTATTAAACTGACAATTCGGTAATTTTCACACCTGTCAACACCTGCTTTCTTTGGGATTGGAACTGTTATATTCTTCTTGAAGTATTTCGCCTGTCTCATACATCTTGCTCACCAGATGGTAGAGTTTTGTCAGGGCTGTCTCTCCCAAGATTATCAGTAGTTCTAATGGAATGTTGTCTACTCACGGGACCTTGTTTCGGCTTATTTCTTTCAGTGCTCTGTCAAACTATTCACGCAGTATCATATCTCCCATTTCATCTTCACATACGTCCTCCTCCATCTCCACAATACTGCCCTCAAGTACATCGCCCTTGTACAGACCCTTTACATACTCCTTCCATTTTTCTGCTTTCCCTTCTTTGCTTAGTACTGGTTTTCCATCTGAGCTCTTGATGCTCATACAACCGGTTCTCATTTCTCCAAAGGTCTCTTTAATTTGCCTGTAGGTAGTATCTATCATAACCCTAGTGATATATGCCTCTACATGCTTACATTTGTCCTCTAGCCATCCCTTCTGATTCATTTTGCACTTCCTGCGAATCTCATTTTTGAGATGCTTGTATTCCTTTTTGCGTGCTTCATTCACCGCATTTTTATATTTTCTCCTTTCATCAATTAAATCCAATACTTCTTCTGTTACCAAAGGATTTCTACTAGCTCTCGTCTATTTACCTAATTGTACCTCTGCTGCCTTCACTATTTCATAATTCAAAGCTACTCATTCTTCGTCTACTGTATTTATTTTCCTCGTTCTCGTCAATCGTTCCCTAATGCTCTCCCTGAAACTCTCTACAACATCTCGTTCTTTCAGTTTATCCAGGCGCCATCTCCTTAAATTCCTGCCTTATTTTTCTTTATACCACCATTGTCCAAGGCTTAAGGATACACAGTTCACAAATAGTTTACTAGTTACTTAATACGAAACAACCATTTAGATAAATAACAGTCTCATTTCTTGCAAATTCGCAGCATGAAGACTGCTCTTACAAAACTGCAGGCGAACTGAAACACGCTGAGGACAAACAGTTGGAGACTATTATGTGCTTTTTGTAATTCAGTAAAGTTTTCGACACTGTCGGTTTTGACATACTGTTTGCTAAAATCGCAAGTAAAAATTTTTCTTGCGGCGCTGTACAACGGTTCCAATCAATATTTCCATCTCGACAACAGTGCGCAATTTTTTGAACAAAAAGGACGCAATAATGGGATGTAGTATCAGGGGTTCCACAAGGATCAGTGTTGGGTACCATTATTCTTCTCATTATTTGTTAATGGTGTGCCAACTATTCTCTCCCACTGAAACTTTCACCTGTCAGTTATTTTCAAGTATAAGACCAAAAACCAGTGCATAACCATACTGCATGTAAATGCCGATTTACTGACACCACAGAGTGGGCGCATAGCATAGGTTTGAAATTTAACTCATCTAAAACGTAAACAATCTTGGTCCCTCACTAAAGAGTTATGAGAACTTAATTCAAAGAATCTCTTCCACCATTATTCCTAAACAGCACAAAAGTAACCTTACCTTCTCTTGCAAAGAGCTTGGGGATATTTTTGGACCAACTCTTAGACAGGACTGAACGCACAGCAGCAGTGTGGAAGATAGTGTCACAAAAATTAAAAACTATTGCCTTTCGAACTTAAAAAGAAGCTTCCCATACTTGACTATGGTCAGGTCATTCTCTCCAGACTTTTGTACGAAAACTCACTCTTGCTGGAAATGGCGATGAATGCTTCTGAGCGACAAATTTAGGACCTATGCTGTTTTGGCAATATTACGCAACCTACGAAGAATTATCACGGCTAAGTGAAAATAAGCGTGCAGACTATCATGCTGTAAGTTTTCTTTATCGACTTCTCAATCATTGAGCTTCCTCTACAGTACAATCAGAACAGTACAGTAGAAAAGCTCGTTTCATCAATGTAAAATTACCTCTATACATTTCACTGCCATGAACTCTAAATCATATTCTGCATCAGGAACCACACTCTGAACCATCTTTATCAAGATATCAGAGAAATTAAATCCCTTACAAAATTCAAAATACAACTAATGATCCACACTGTATCACAATAGCCCTATCTTCCACATTCTGTCCAGCACACTCTCGTCAACACTTCTCACCCACAACTTTTGACTGCCCCTTGTCGGCAGCCTCCTTTGTTTATATTCTGCTCTATCCTACCTAACAGGAAATGTCACCGTCATTTCAATCTCCTCCTCTTCCGTTATACATTCCGTTTCTGTTTATCCTAAACACGACTTGAAGTGTGCTGTAGCAGTCAGCAGCAATTTAAATGCCCTATACTATAACTATTATTACTATTGTGGCTTTAATGCTACTTATTACTATTATTTTTATTATTATTATTGGGAATATTTCGTAATGTCATTGCTTTTTGTTGTTCCTGTTCAGACTCAGAGAGGGTCTTAAGGTTCTAACCTGGTAAGGCTAACAAGCAATAAACAAATAAATGTACTACTTCCACATCTATATGAATAAGAATAGTTCCATTTACTTCCTAAGTCCTATCACTTAACTAGAAATATACTACGATCTACAAAATTCCCAAATTTATCACTGCGACGTCATATCAGTAAAGAAATATCTTAGAACCGTTGTTCAAAGCAATATAATCCAACAATCGCAAAAAAATCAAACATATCTGTTCTCACGGAAACGGTATAGTTCAATTTCTCTATTAGGTACCTCCGATCCACATTTATTTATTCGATATCGTTTCCTTCTGCTAATAACACCTGTAACTCCTAAGTCTCCACACCCTATATTTCGAACTAAAAACTACTACGGAAGATTCCTCCGTAAATTCTCGTGACTCAGCAGTAAATAATAAGAAATGAGTTCACAAGTTGAAATCTGTTGGTGCGAGTGAGAGAGTTTCTGTGTGAGTGAGTTTGTATGTTAGTGACTGCATTTGTGTGAGAGAGAGAGCTGGATAGAGATACGGAGTGGAAAGAGAAAGTTTGGATGGCGAAAGAGAGTGAGCGAAGGGAAACAAGAAAGGAGACAGGTAGCAAGTGGCACGGAGGAGGGTTAAAGTGCTAAACAAAGGATTCAAAAATACACTCCTGGAAATGGAAAAAAGAACACATTGACACCGGTGTGTCAGACCCACCATACTTGCTCCGGACACTGCGAGAGGGCTGTACAAGCAATGATCACACGCACGGCACAGCGGACACACCAGGAACCGCGGTGTTGGCCGTCGAATGGCGCTAGCTGCGCAGCATTTGTGCACCGCCGCCGTCAGTGTCAGCCAGTTTGCCGTGGCATACGGAGCTCCATCGCAGTCTTTAACACTGGTAGCATGCCGCGACAGCATGGACGTGAACCGTATGTGCAGTTGACGGACTTTGAGCGAGGGCGTATAGTGGGCATGCGGGAGGCCGGGTGGACGTACCGCCGAATTGCTCAACACGTGGGGCGTGAGGTCTCCACAGTACATCGATGTTGTCGCCATTGGTCGGCGGAAGGTGCACGTGCCCGTCGACCTGGGACCGGACCGCAGCGACGCACGGATGCACGCCAAGACCGTAGGATCCTACTCAGTGCCGTAGGGGACCGCACCGCCACTTCCCAGCAAATTAGGGACACTGTTGCTCCTGGGGTATCGGCGAGGACCATTCGCAACCGTCTCCATGAAGCTAGGCTACGGTCCCGCACACCGTTAGGCCGTCTTCCGCTCACGCCCCAACATCGTGCAGCCCGCCTCCAGTGGTGTCGCGACAGGCGTGAATGGAGGGACGAATGGAGACGTGTCGTCTTCAGCGATGAGAGTCGCTTCTGCCTTGGTGCCAATGATGGTCGTATGCGTGTTTGGCACCGTGCAGGTGAGCGCCACAATCAGGACTGCATACGACCGAGGCACACAGGGCCAACACCCAGCATCATGGTGTGGGGAGCGATCTCCTACACTGTCCGTACACCACTGGTGATCGTCGAGGGGACACTGAATAGTGCACGGTACATCCAAACCGTCATCGAACCCATCGTTCTACCATTCCTAGACCGGCAAGGGAACTTGCTGTTCCAACAGGACAATGCACGTCCGCATGTATTCCGTGCCACCCAACGTGCTCTAGAAGGTGTAAGTCAACTACCCAGGCCAGCAAGATCTCCGGATCTGTCCCCCATTGAGCATGTTTGGGACTGGATGAAGCGTCGTCTCACGCGGTCTGCACGTCCAGCACGAACGCTGGACCAACTGAGGCGCCAGGTGGAAATGGCATGGCAAGCCGTTCCACAGGACTACATCCAGCATCTCTACGATCGTCTCCATGGGAGAATAGCAGCCTGCATTGCTGCGAAAGTTGGATATACACTGTACTAGTGCCGACATTGTGCATGCTCTGTTGCCTGTGTCTATGTGCCTGTGGTTCTGTCAGTGTGATCATGTGATGTATCTGACCCCAGGAATGTGTCAATAAAGTTTCCCCTTCCTGGGACAATGAATTCACGGTGTTCTTATTTCAATTTCCAGGAGTGTAATTACAGTAAAGGTAGAAGTGTGTCATAAGTTCATTTACGTAATGCGAGAGATAAAACGATACAAATCACAGATGTCTGGAAAAGATTGCGTAATGAAAAATAGAATAATGATAGGGAGGAAAGTAAAAGAGAATTGTGTGAGTAAAAGACTGACAGGGAGAAATTAAAATAAATGTATAATAAATGTTTAATTTAAACGAAAACTGCTCGAAATTATTATTACTTTTGAGAGGATCGGGTAAGAGAGACAGTGAGAGGATGAAGAGAAACTAGAATTTGGTTATTTCTTTTAAGAATAATTGTCTAAAACTTTATTTTAATCGTGGAATACTTTTCTGACTTAAGACACACTACCTTCCGCTAAGCTCTGAAGAAGTATTTGAATTACAGTGTAGCCTGTATGCAGTAGACCAACCAGTGCACATTGCATAGCATACTCTGGATAAATATTGCGCCAAATTTCGCGGTTGGTTTCTGAATAGTGAATTCGTTCACTCAAACGATAAAATGGCTAAAAATTTTAGGATCAGTGATCCATTCCCGAAACCATTACGTCGCGGAGAGAGCGTTCAATACGCTCACTTGGGTGCATACTCTAGCGTCAGGTAATTAATTGGCATAATCTGCATTCCAAAACGTGCAAAGCTATAATTTCATTTTGAGAAAGCCCAGGCTACTTTAGCGAGAAACGGATACGTAGTATAGGTCTTTCATTAGTTATTTCCAGCCAGATACACAAGCTAGAACAGTGAATAGAGAGCTGTCACATATGTTAAGTCCCATAGTGCTCAGAGCCATTTGAACCATTTGAGAGCTGTCACAAAGGCATTCCTAAAACAATTGTAGCGTTGTGCCTTTCACGTGTTGATAGCCAGTGGCTGTTTCCACTATTATAATGTTCAATATGATCCATAATCTGTCTCGTAGCCAATAGGCTTTCTCGACGTCCCTCCTCTTGGCAGTTAATTAAGCAATCCTCACACACTGGTTGAAGGCGGCATAGAGTGGGCGTAGGGTATCGTACTGAGTGATTCAGTTACCCATGAACCGGTTTTTCTGCTGCTATTACCAAATAGTAGGAATTTACTGCCATTTTGTCTACACGTGCCCATTTTTTATCTGTCGAGAGTATAGTTGTTTCTGCCTTATTCACACCTCACCATCTGTAACTACACAGTAACTTGGAATAACTGGCCGGCCGCTGTGGCTGAGCGGCTCTAAGCGCTTCAGTCCAGAACCGCGCTGCTGCTACGGTCGCAGGTTTGAATCCTGCCTCGGGCATGAATGTGTGTGATGTCCTTAGGTTAGTTAGGTTTAAGTAGTTCTAAGTCTAGGGGACAAATGACCTCATGTGTTAAGTCCCCTAGTGCTTAGAGCCATTTGAACCATTTTTGACCGAGCGAGGTGGCGCAGTGGCTGGCACACTGGACTCGCATTAGGGAGGACGACGGTTCAATCCCGCGTCCGGCCATCAAGATTTAGGTTTTCCGTGATTTCCCTAAATCTCTCCAGGCAAATGCCGGGATGGTTCCTTTGAAACGGCACGGCCGACTTCCTTCCCCTTCCTTCCCTAATCCGATGAGACCGATGACCTCGCTGTCTGGTCTCCTCCCCCAGATACAACCCAACAACAACAACCATTTTAGGACTAAATGTTGACTCCGAATTAACCCCGTTGTACAAACTGTTAATCTCAATGTAAAGCCCATAGGGGATTAAAACTTCTAACATCTGCAAAAGACTATATCTTGTCTTCCTATCATAGCTACAAACCGAAGATTTCACAATTCGTTACAGGTGAAAGTTACGTGGGCTGATGGCTCCATGGATTCATCCTACAAATCCAAAGGGCCTACGACTAAATTCTCGATTAATGCTCCATTTCAATTATGCACTCTCCCTTGCATTCCGTACTCACCTTCATTTTTCCACTCACGTGCCCTGCCAGCTGATTGAATTCCCTTCTCTCTTTAAAATATTTGGACATGTCCACATGTTGTAAGTCTCTCGTAACTTTTAAGAACAAGCTGTCTTAATTTACTTAAGGCTTTCCATCAACAGGCATTTATCATGCCCACGTCATGATGCCCTTCCATCCTTAGTAGCAACTGTAATTGCTTCCTGTTACACAACCGCTCCATTTTCCGTCAGCCACCTTTAATTAAATCCTAATTCAAGCACTCAGTTCCAGCTTTCATGTCCAACTCACACTCTGCCCAAACCATCCAAATCCTCATTTTGCATTTTGTCATTTCTTTGTCCTCTCCTCCTTAGCACATTTATTGACTACTATGCAGCATACACAATAATATTTATTGCATGTTAGCCGAAAGTTAAGTCATCAGCTACAACACAGCAATCGACACATCAGCGAGAACTGTGATTTACGTACAAACGTCATCAAAACATATCATCATAGACGAAGGAAGGAATCTTAAGTTTCCATGATTAGTCGATTACATGGAACACCCGCTCTGATAGGACATGTGTGAAAAAGAAAATCAGTTTATTATTTTCAAGTAATTCACTTCAGCATTCAGTGCAATGTATTTAGGGAAATCTAGGAGAAACTGAATGTGGGCGATAAAACTTGTTTTAAATCCGTCTCTACAGAATATAATTTAGGTTTGGTTATTTCTAGTTACGCTACGATCAGAATTTAACAGAAGGAGTTCTTTTTTCCTACGCTTCTGTGAGCGATGTGTTCTAGAGAAGAAATTAGTGCAAGTCAGGTAAATTACATGTAAACAATGGCTAGAACGTTTGCTAAAAACATAAAAGTGCGATTGAATACCAAGGAAGGTCGTAAGTTAACTGATGTAGTGTCAAAAACACATTGCTGATAGTTTCTGTGTACGGAACAAATAATCCTCTTCTTCACCGTGCATTACGTGTTTGGCCATCAGCAAATCCAACAATTTTATTTTCCTTTCTCCCACACGATCCAGCAGTACTGCATAGTACGCACATTGGTAATTTAGTTAAAGTAACACTGTTTTGTTTGAACACTCTTCCCAGCCAGCATGAATGTACTGAGTAGTTAATGTTCTCCCGGTATCATTTTCTGCGGAAACACAAATGCGAAACGCATTCACTACCGACGTAGAACGTTCTATCCATTTCACGCGGCGCAAAATTTCTACTCATAGGAAACCCGTCTTAATGCACGAAGATGTGGGTATAAATAGCGCGCGAGCCTGTTGCGATGCCAGTCCGCCGAGCGTAAGCAAAGCCTATCGATAAGTGTTACTACCAATATTTTACTTGTAGAAATTTCTGTGCGGAGGAAGCTGGCAAAATGTTTAACCAATGTGCCGATTCTATCGACTCTATAGAAAGATCTGCACCAGATGAGACAGGCAACTACCCCGTTGAAATACCGTGCAGTTTCCACAACAGCAACCGACTCTACGCCAAGAGCCAGAGAAGTAAGCAGTTATTACGCCTCGAAATCGATAAACAACAGCGTGCTTGGATTGTTTAAAAAAGAATCCAGCTGCACTAATTTTCCAGTTACTGATAATGGTACATAACTATAGAAAAATAATTATCAGTGCATGAAGAAGCCACTCACAGGGGGACCGCACGTACTAGTCACCACCAGTTCCGTCGAGATATCGGATTCATGCAGGGCCATGAATGGCAAATTTGTGTGACCTAACTAAGGTGGTTTACAACCAACATTGTTTCGAACACTAAGTGTCGTACATTTTGAAGCAGAAATATTGGCTTTGAGTCCGATTGCTTACGTTAGCAATTAGTAACAGGCATTTTGTAAACATGCGGTTTACACGACGTGCATAGTAGTGTTCTGTACAGGATGGTGTTAGCGTATGAGGGGTTATTTGACTACAGCAGACCACATATCATGTGTAAACGGATCTTTCTTCTGCTGTAACTACTCTGCCGAAAGCAGCATGGTATTGCGAAGTCTGGCAAACGGGAATTCCGTCATAAGAGGCCAGTAAAGCCCGTTTGTCGAACTGTAATACCTAATTTCCAGAGGACTGGCTACAATGAGAGACTACTAATGAAGGCAATGTTGCCTTCAGCATGGCACATACTTTCACCTGGGGCGCACAGAGAAGTCAGCGGCCGCTGAACACAGGTTGGCAGAAAGCCATGTGCTGGATTACCGAGAGACAAGGTCTCTGGATTTGGGGTCACCCTTATAGGGGCATCTGCAGAAACTAGGACTAGCGCTAACCTCGGAAACAGAGACGGTGGCCATCAGCTAAGCTGTGCTAGGAACCTATTACTGGTCACAGTACTCAGCAAGCTCTTCTAACTGAGAACCTCAGAGGTGGCACTCGACATGGAACTCGAATGACCACTCCGGGACTCGAGCGACGCCCCTCCCTCCCTACTCCCACCAGTCTTGCTGTAGTAGGAATGGATACTATCTGTGTTAAGCCAACCCAGACATGGTTAACATACTTTACCACAATTTGGGAGTGGTAGTCACCTAAACGAAGCGCTCTTTCGACGAACTCACCCGACTGGATAAATGAGTAGGTGGAGGTAGGTTAAAGTGGCCGCTCTAAGGGAAACTCAATTTTTACCAGTCCGTGGTTATAAATAGGAACCATGAATCTACGACCTATGTATAAGGTATCACACCAAACGTTTTAAAAGAAACAAATAATAATATTTAGGAACCGCACGCATTCCTTTGTAGTCCTACTTAGCGGCCATTTTTCCTGCATAAGGGGGTAATGCTGCCAGCACCTCGCCAGTTTCGCGTATAGATTATTAGTACAAAAAGGATGTGGTATTTTGTTCCTTTCCGCCAAATGGAATGTTAATCTCCGTAGGTCATTCTCTGTAAATCCATAAAGCTCTGTTTTCCACTTCAAGAATGTATGTAGGAGTTTCTTGTTTTCATTCTTCACTAAACATACTCCTCACGCTTCACATTATCTTTTTAAAACCTATTACATCCATATTTCTTCCCATAAATCATCTTCGCAACATGTTAGGCGGAACATTAAATTGCTTTAGTGCAGCACAAGACGATATTTTATTAATCTTCACCGTCTGAATTGCGTTTCCAGCGTAACATGATCCGACGTTTATTCCCACAATTTCTGGACGTATTTTCAAGGCATCTTGTTACACTAGTATCTAAACCGATACCAAGCAGCTGCAGCAGAACGTTTTCATCGGATTGTAGTCCTACGCCAAATACCAAATATAACAGAATAGAAATAGGGCTAAATATAATTAATTACTTCATTTTATTTCGTCACAAAGTGTTAGAACAACGGATGATAGTTCACTATATAATAGGATTTAGAACTGGGGTTGTGGTATTATTCGTGACAAACCGAAGTGACACTCATCAGGATAAATTATTTAAAAAGAAACCGTTCGGAAAAGTGACTAAACTGTCCACCTTTCCCAACGAATGGTGTGGCCATTATCCTGACTGGATGTCATGTCGGCTTTACAGATGAAACTGTCAAACAGAAAGAAAAGACAAGGAACTACCTTTTTAAACCAGAAGATGCTGCTAAAACATTGATGTCGTAGAAATGAATAACTTAACTTATAAGTGAGGTAGTAAGAATAATATAACAGACTTACTTGCAACAAACGAATGAAATTGGAATGATGATGTATTTTAGAACTAATCTGACCATTACTCCGCAGGCAGCAGCACCGTTCAGGACAAAAAAGGTTGTAATAGCACTTTCGCAGTCCTGGCCACTTTACCCCACGCAAATCGCTGGGTTAGACAATGACCTCATATCTAGAAAGACATTTGCTGCGGCTGTAAAATCGACGCTGATGAACAATGACAAAAAAATACGCACTACAATGTAATTATCCGAATGAGACCCAAACTGATACATGTGGTGTACATATACAGACAGACAAATGATTACAATTTCAATAATATCGGATTATTTGTTCAATAGGATGAGCTTCACAACTTCAGCTATTCTACAATGCGTTGGTCCACCTCTGGCCCTTATGAAAGTAGTTATTTGTCTTGTCACCGATTCATAGAGTTACTGGATGTCCTGATGAGCATTATCATGGCAAATTCAGTCCAACTGGCGAGCAAGATTGTCAAAATCTCTTGGTGGTTGGAGTACCCTTTCCATAATGCTCCACGTGGTCTCAATGGGTTAGAAATCCGGAAAACTTTTCTGGCCAAGGTCGGGTTTTGCCTAGCATAAATGACAGCAGTGTAAATTCTGGCCTTGTGCTGGTGAGCATCGTTTTGCTGAAACGTAGGCAGTGGATGTGTTGCCATGAAGAACAACAGAGTTGGCCGTATAACATCGTCGACCCACCGTGTGCTGTAATAGCACCGTGGGTGACAACCAATGGGGTCTCACTATGAAAAGAAATGGCAACCCAGACCAGCACTCCCGGCTGTCGGGCCATATGGCGGGCGACAGTGTGGTTGATATTCTGCCGCTGTTTGGGGCGTCTCCAGACACGTCTTCGCTGGTCATTGGGACTCAGTTTGAAGCAGGACTCTTCAATGAAGGCAATTCTGTTCCAGTCAGTTAGTCTCCTGGCCCTCACAGCAGTTTGGGAGTTCAGCGATCTAGCATGCCAAATGAACAGAATTTGGCACGATACCCTCAGGAAGACATCCTAGAGCTCTGTCAATCAATGCTAAGCGAATAACTCCTTGCGTAAGGTCCAGAGGTGGACCAACACTTTATTGATATGTTCAGTTTGTAAGTATCTTTCTAGTCAACAAATCAACCAATATTTCTGAAATTGTAATCATTTCTTGATCTGTACTTGTACGCCGAATGTATCTATATATGTTCCATTTGGAGAGTTCCTTCGTGGTGCGACAACTTAATGTTCAACAGTCAATTACCTGAACAAATCGTGTATTCTTACACTAACAAGTAAAACAAATGCCCAATTTATTCAACATTTACAACTGAGGATCGAAAATCATTGCAAGAAAGGTAGTAAGACATTCTGTATTTTACCCACTATGTCCTTATAAATACCTGTAAGAATCCATACACGCTGTTGAATTCTTTACTGGTGATACGACGCAGAAATACACAAAACACACAAATACGTCATGAATTATTACTGCCTTCGTCTGACATTGGGTAGGTGTAACAGTTTCGAACCAGAAATTGGAACAGCGCTAGAAGCAAACGCGTCGTAACATTGCTCAAAGGGCGTTGGAGATTACGTATATGGAGAAACAATAAAACTCACTGAAATAAAGAATTTAAAGAACGTATTTGGTTTTCTTGTCATAAAAGAACAAATTAATCGTAAAATCACTCTGATTGTATTCCATGTAACATTTCGTATTAATAATATAAAGTAATGTACACCAAACAATGCCAATTCTTGATAAGTAGCGAAGGATAACGTCAGATTAACGAATACAGCTAGTCTAAAGCTACAACAAGTCTACCGTAACTTTTAGGACGTGGTTCAGTCGTAGTATTCCAGATACGACACACAGAGAACTCGTTCCACACAGTTATTGTGAAAGTAACACCCACATATAACAGATAACTAATAATTTTGATCTCATGTATCATCAAACAGATTGGCTGTATTAGAAGAATATTACAAACAGTTTTTAATTACTTTAAAATACCATTTACGTGACATATATACATGTATAATAGACGAGATGTCTAAACTTATCTCTAATAAGAATGTTAATCACTCTATGTCGTATTTATCTGCTTATAAATATATTTGTAACCTGTTGTGTTCAAAAACTTGTTTTTATTTCATAGAAATTTTGCGATATTGTCCCAGTAGAGGCTCAATAGTAGCGTGGTGTAGTCGTTATGGTACGAAACTATTGAATAGAGGGTTGTGACTTCAAAACTCACGTGGACTGTATCATTTTAATTTCTGTATTCCGTTCGAGTACAATCTAGAAGTGTCCACAAACGTCAAGACTCATTGTACTGGAATGTTTTGTGGCTGTATATATACTGTCGGTGTTCTGGCCGGAGGCAGTCCGCTCCGCGCTCTTGTATGTGCAGGTGCTGAATAAACCTTCGTTAAGTGAAGTTAGTGTTCGTCAATCATCTAATGACTCCTTTTTCTAAGTGACAATATTGTGTCTAAAATCTAAAACAATAGTAATAACGAAAACAGCGCAAAGTTAAGAAATAGCAGCGAACGGTTACGATAGATAGTGTTCACGGATGTTTTAACGATGTATATCGAGCTATTTAAAGTCAAGTATGTGTGTAGCCACAAGTTTCTGCCAGTTCAGAGCCTAAGCATTAATACTCAGATGTTACATACACTGAATAGAACTAACAGGAAACTACTTACTAACTAACATTGAAAACGTACCACGCGCTGTACTCATTGCAAAGATTATATAGCTCATAGGTATGATTTAAGGATTGTTTACTGAGATTGCTGTTAACCTTTCCTGTAGGTGGTAGTTGACTTAAATTCCGCTTAAAACAGCTAACAATGAAATCCCTACTTCTTTCACTTAGAAGGAGGTCGGTGTGACAACAGATGCGAACGTCGACTGGACACTCGTCAAGATGAAACAATAGAAATCCAGCGCACAGTCGTAACACATTCATTAGGAATAATTTTTATGTGAACTTGATGTTACCAAGAAGGTGATTAATCACAGGATATGGTAGTACCCTAATCGCTCATAACCAGTATTAATCCCATTGGCGGATGTTTCGCCAGACACTGAGAATGGTAATTGTTAAAAATAGAGCATGTACAATGGTTTTCTGAGTGTAATATCAAACTTGCCGGCAATGTCGTGTGGAAATAAAGAATTACGGCATAAGATAAGGTTGACATTACATGTCAGTCTGGTACAGGCCTTTCAACGCCCTCAACGCAGTTGCAACACCGGCTCCCGACATGTCACCGAAGTTAAGCGCAGTCTGGCTTAACTAGCACTTGTATTGACGACCGTCCTGCTCTGCTGAGGACTGCTGGCAAGCAGAGTGCACTCAGCCCTTGTGAGACCAATTGAGGAAATACTTGACTGAGAAATTCCGGTTCCTATCACGAAAATTGACAACGACCTAGAGATCAGTGTACTGACCGTATGCCCCTCTATATCCACATCCAGTGATGTCTGCGGGTGAGGATGACACGGCGGTCGGTAGCTACAGTTGAGCCTTCAAGGACTTTCCGGATGGCGAGAGTGATACAGACCTGAAGTTTTCCGGCGTCACGTTTTGAGAGCAGACATTATGTAAACTACGTTAAATCTCTTCATTCATACCTGTAACAGTCGAATGCAAATCCGTGACTTAATGTACACATTTTAAATATTGACACAAATACGAGAGGTAGACTACCTCAGACCATATCTTCCGGAATATTCCAATGGTGAACTGTAGAAGTTCTCTCATTTTGATTGGAGGATAATTGTGTACAGATTCATTCGCTTCTGTTACTAGGTCAAGTTGAAGAGTAAGGTGCATTACGTGTCAAACTGACACCTCCGTTTTTGTGTGTAGGATTCGTTTCTAAAAGATTTCGAACTCAAATCAGGATATTTATTCCTCGCTATGGGCTGCGTGTGTTTCTTCGTTGAAAACATTACAAATAATAAATAAGAGACACTATCGTGGGGGTTAAATGCTTTTGTAGAGGAACTAATTTGAATTAGGGTTGCAGTAAGTATTGTTTGCATATCATTTCAAGTTACTCTATTAAGTTCTTTTGGCCACAACCTTTCTTACACTCCTAATTCCCATGCCGTGATTAACTGCATATTTGGAAATAGTGCCACATAAAGAATCCAGTAGCTGAAATTCAAATTCATTCTACATCAATTTTTTTCCGCTTCATAAATTAATTACAGTCAAGCGTCAGACTTCACAAGGAAAACGTTGCACATCAGGGAATGTAAAAAGAAAACTCGGCTCTCTGGCCGGCCTGAGACCGCGTAATCCACGCGTCATGGCGAACGGACTGCCCCGACCAGATACACGCTGGAAACACGTTACCATTTTTCAGCCTTTAGAGTCCCGGCAAGGCGCACGTTTTCCTCGTTCCCTAAGCAGGTGCCTGAGCAGCCAATGGGAGGCCGAGTCAGCGACTCGCCTCTGAGTAACCGGTTTCTAGCGGAAGGATGCAGCCTGACATAACTTTTCATGGGTTCTCGCTCCGAACACAGGTCTCTGTTTTGCTACACGGCTCTCTGCAAAAACGAAACGTGGATCTAACTCTTATCCCTCGGTTTTGGTTCTGAAGCAATGTCTCGTGCGCGAAGACTGGCATCACGCGTAATGTCTCAGATCCTTCCTCGAGTACGTTTTACGTCTTCTGTAGTACAACTAAAGAGGCACTGCAGTTAAATAACACCAGTCTCTCATTTCCGTGCTAAGGGAACCGTTGATGAGCCAATGTAATTTCTGTCTACGAAACCAAAGTCTCGCCCACATCTGCGATACACTATGTCAGAGTCGTTTGTC
Source organism: Schistocerca cancellata (assembly GCF_023864275.1). Classification (NCBI taxonomy): domain Eukaryota; kingdom Metazoa; phylum Arthropoda; class Insecta; order Orthoptera; family Acrididae; genus Schistocerca; species Schistocerca cancellata. The sequence continues at coordinate 382,585,913 of NC_064631.1, forward strand.
AGCATAGGATCTATCCTCTTCTGAGACTCTTAGCAGGTATCTGAAGTTTTTAAGGAAAATAAGGTTTACATTTTACGATCTTCATAACCACAAAGTGGGAGCATGTTTGTGAAAGCGGAAGAGCTAGAAAAAAGACACTATTTATTTTTTAACTATTCCAGTATAGTGAAGGGCTTATTTACAGGACCGAGTTTTCTTTTCGTGAAACGCCGCGAGCAACGAGGATAGTGGGCTAGGGGCGCTACATTAGTTGTGTGAGGATAAGTTGAAAATTTGTGGCTGGAAGGAGAAGTGCTATGGTAGTCCGTGCAGCTACAACGAGCATTGTGTCCGGATGGCTTAGTGGCTACAGCATCTACCCAGTAACCAAGATATTCCGGTTCGAATTCCAGCCTGGCACAAATTTTCGACTTTACCCATTGATTTATATTAATGCCCACACGCGGATAATGTCGGTAATTTCTTTGTGTGTTGCTTCTAAAACACTTGAGATACAGAGAATTGGTTTCCATGATACTGAGACCGATCATACATCACCCATTTCAAGCATTCGATTACCTTATCTATTTGGATAGTGCTTAAGTTCGTAGCGTTTCTGTTTTGAATTTTGGAATTCCTGTTGCTATGTATTCATTTGTCGACTGTCATTCTTTATTTGAAGTTCACTGTTGCTATTTTTACATACTGTAATTTTTTTGTCATTTGAAGTTACTGAGTGGAGCTATGGACGCTATAAAATGGGGTACCAATTGGGGAAATCAGAACAATTCCCACTTATTCCTCTGATTAGTGAGTGCCAAGTGGAGAAATCAGATCAATTCCAACTAATTCCTCTGTTTAGTCTCAATAGAGGGCACATAACAGCGGAGGCAGCCAGAAACAAATGTGGCATGTATGAGAAGAGCATAATTTTACAGAGCGCGGCTACAAAATTGTTTTTTCGTTTTAAGAATGATCGATTTTACGTTAGTGACTCTCAAAGTTCAGGAAGACCTTCGGGATTTGATGAACATCATTTGAAGCCTTTAATCTGCAATGATGCACGTCGTGTACTCGAGAACTGGCAAATGTGATGAGCTGGAATCATTCCACTATCGCGCGACATTTGCATACAACGAAGGAGGTTCAGAGATCGGGTGTATGGGTACTACATGCTCTAAGAATCAGAAAAACCAGCGGCACAGCATATATGCATCTCTGCTTGCTCATCATCAGTTGGGGTTTGAACAAGACAGACCATTCATATCCAGTATCGTTACAGGTGACAAGAAACGGTGTCTTTATGCTAACATAAGTAAAAGAAAGGAAAGGTAGAGCCCTAACCAAGCTTAGTATTCTAGGAGAAAGAGATGATCGCATCCACAAAACTTAATGTTATGCATCTGGTACAACATTGACAGTGTGGTTGTCTGCGAATTGTTGCTCCGAGACGTAACAATCACTGCTGACATTAATTGCCGACAACTGAAACATCTTGGAGAGGAAGTCGAAGAGTATCTACGAGGAAGATTGCATGAAGTGGTGCTACAACACGATAACGCCCGCCAGCATTCGACTAGGCTGACAAAACCACTATGCAGGAGTTGGATTGGTAAGTCAATTCCGCACTTACCTTATTCACCTGATGTAGCGTCCTCGAATCACCTTTTCCACTCTGTATTGAACGATCTTCAATGAACGTACTTTCTGGATGAGTCTTAATGGATCAATGGAAACTTGCAGGCTACTCGAGTGAATCACAGTTTTGCTACCCTAGGTCGATTGTCGGCCCCAGAAAAGCCGTCATAGAAGTGAACGTCGGCTTGAAACATACTGCGAGCCACGGATGCAGGCTGGTGGGAGCAGCATTATGCTTTGGGGGACATTCTCTGCACTTGCGTGGGTACACTCCGAACCTGCTCGACGTGTTGTTCGCCTGAAAACCACATGAGTTGTGCAGTCACGGAATCTAAAAGTACTCTAGCGTGGTACATAGCTGCACCAAAGTCATAAATATCGTTAACGTTAGTAACACTGTTCCCTGCCATTCTGTAATAGTTCTTCAGATGCAACTACATTATCAAATGTATCCATAAATTATTGTAAGAGCATGGTGAAAGGAAGTTAATATCATTCATAGCCATTTTGTGGCCTATTTCCGTTAGTATCAAAGAAAAATTACACTGATGACCCGAAGCATTATCACCATCTGCTTAATAGCTTGTATTAACGTTTTACCACTGGGCTGCGAATTTTCGTACGGCTTATGGCGCCCGATGGCGAGGAGGATGGATTAAATTGGATTTCATCAGGCGAATTTGGTCGCCGAGACATCAACGTGAATTCACTATAATGCTCCTCAAGCCACCGTAGCGCGGTTCTGCATCCTAGGTATTGACAATTATACTGCTGAAAATTGACATCACTGTCGGGCGAGACATAAGGCATGAAGGGTAGCCAGCAGTTGTCAGCATGTTTCCGATTACTACCACAGTACCCACGTAAGCGCACAGAATGTCTCTTAAAACATAATGCTGCTCCCACCAGCCTGCATCCGTGGCTCGCAGTATGTTTCAAGCCGACGTTCACTTCTATGACGGCTTTTCTGGGGCCGACTATCGACCTAGAGTAGCAAAACTGTGATTCACTCGAGTAGCCTGCAAGTTTCCACTGATCGTCGGCTGACTCCCGATGGTCTCGTGCCCACTGCAATCATAACTGACAGCGTCGTTTGCTCAAGTAGGTGTGGTCTGCTTCGGAATTCCGTGTTATTACTGTCCGGTGAACGATGTACTCCGAAATATTTGTGCGTGCATCAGCACTGTGCCCTTTTGACAGAGACGCCAAAGTCACCATCTATCCTACTTCACAGTGCAGACAAGTCTCTGAACCCCACGTTCTGTGAAGAATCGTGGAAGTCCAGCAATTTACCGCCTAGTGCTAGTTTCACTGTCCTACCTCTTTCCGTTGAGGCTGACGACAGTAACACGTAAACATTCGACAAGCTTCATTGTTTTTCGAGACACTCGTTCACAGGTTCTGCATAATAACCAGTTGCCCTTTGTAAAAGTCGCTTATATCAGTGGATTTTCTCATTTCTAACCAATATCTTTGCTATTGTAATCCCCGTCCGTGTCTGCTCCGCTTACATATTTTTGCTATCGCGTCATGTGGCCCCAATGGCGCGAATTTTGAGGCTGTTCAGTGTATATCGGCACGCGTTCTAATCTCTCCCATGATGCATGTGCGAGGTGTAAGAGGGTGACTGCAGAATGTGACACCGCCTGTCGCGAATGCCGTTTCTCTAACGCAGGATTCGTGACATTCAAATCACAAATGTTTACTTAGGGTTCCCTGAATGTTTCTGGTTCACTTCGGTGTCAGCTACATTGTCCAATTGCGATCCCAGCAGAGTGCATCTTAATTCGTTGGTTATATGCTTTTATTTCTTCATGAAATGGAATCAGAATGCTTGAGCTATCCAGATTTCACCGCACTGTGGTTTCACATGTGATTTCCGTTACAGATGAACGCACTTTGACTTACTCCTATCATAAACAATACGTCGTCCAGTGACGCTTGTGAAACGTTAAATTCATCTTGTGTAATGACCTAGGGCGGACCGTAACTAAACGCTCTAATGAGGAGCTACCCAAAAATATATCGCAAAATAAATTATTCAACAACATATTACAGAGTTAAAATTATCAGGTTGCGTTTCGCATATTTACCACACGGATTGAAATAATGCCGTCAACGTCTTTGCAATGGCTTGTATGTGATAGAAAAGGATGTGTTTCGAACAGGTAGTACCTAGTCTTAAGGCTGCGCCTTGAAATGCCGCATAGCTCTATGCATTAGAGGTTAGGGGGCGTGGCTTCTACAGAATAAAGCTGTTATGGCCGTTCCGAAGGTTCTGGCCTTTCAATCTAGGGATACCTTACGAGGCTCTATCCAATTTTCACGTTCTACTTAGAAGGGGACTGTCTGATTTGCCACGTCGATTCTCAAGAAATTTCGACCATAATTGTGAATGAAGTTGCGAATCTGATAAATGTAAACAATCTCTGTTGTATTGATATAATCATATTCTTTGTAAGTCTATGCTTTCAGACCAAAACTGCTAAAGTAGGTCAGAGAGTAGCAGTGTGTAGGGTGCATTGGACAGTCTGCACACGTACTCGAATTGAAAAGGATTCCGTATAGTGGAGGCAGCAATATTTGAAAAGGGTTTTTTAGTAATATGTATTCAGGAAAAAAATTTGAGGAAATGAGATGATATGAATTCAAGAATGAGGAAAGTCAATTTGAAGGTAATCCAGTCTTCGATTAATTTTTTTATTATTTATTTGTCCATATAAATCTCTTTTTCAGTTCATATATCGTACACAGGATATTCGACAGAAGACTTTTTAGTTTTTGCTTTTACAACATGAAACATACATAACTTAAATTTTTATAACCAATTGGATCTATACAATTAACAATTGAAAATTATGTTAAACACTGTATCTTTTACAACTTATTTCTACAATTTAAGGCAAGAATTACATTTTATCTCGTATAAGATACTGTGAGATTGAAGCTGTCACAGAAATTTTACAATTATTTAGTTTAGTAAGGAATTTTATGTGTTTTGGTAATCTGTTGTATAGTTTTGTTCCTGCATGATATCCACCTTTTTGGCATAATGTGGTGTTTCAATGACTAATATGTATCTCACTGTCTGACCTGGTACTGCAATCATCGACACTTTTGTTTTGAGGAAAAAGGCTTTCTTTTCTCAGTACACTTTTTTATCATGCATGACTATTTCCAATACATAAGTCCCAAGAAGAGCTAAGATCTTTGGATCTTTAAAAAAAGGTTTGCATTGTTTTCTGCTGCTCGCGTGTTTCATTATTTTTGTGATTGTTATTTGTTTCCTGAGAACTGTTAGGACTTGGTGTACACTTCCACAGAAAATGATACCATACTTCGGTATTGAGTGTACACGAGCAAAGTGTACAGCCCTAATACTGTAGCAAATAATTCATACTACATAGCTCAGTGTTTCTACTACCCGTCAGGTTAGCTGAGAGTGCTCATGTGCTGCATCCTTTACTCAGGTAGGTGCGCCAGCCCCTGATTGAATCTGCCTTGCGGATCAACGACGAGGGCAGGTCTGGTAGCCAGCCTGGATGTGGTTTTAGGCGGTTTTGCACATCCCACTAGGTGCATACCAGACTGGGCCTCACGTCCCGCCTCAGTTACACGACTCACAGACATTTGCAAAACGTTCGCAATATTTCATGATTTTCACTATATGAAGATAGCTGGGGTACACTAATTCCATCCCAGGGGGTACTTGATAGCAAAACACGTAGAGTGGAGCACTTGGATTTTTATAATAGTTGAATCAAGTATCAAAGAAAGCAACTGTACATACTCGCATTGCACATCGCGCATTGTATGCAGAGAAGCATTTTTGTGAAAACTGTGAAGATATCGTCCTGCAATGCACATCCCAAATACGGCAAATGAAGTTTGGTTTTGGACAGTCTAATCATTATCCTGATAGTGAGAGATTGCAGGGCAGACGATCTATCTATGTGTACAGGTATACTCATAAATTTAATTACCATCATAGCTCACAACCATTGTAAGGCGCAGTGATTGTCAGAGTGTCTTTGTGAAAATACTAGTATTCATTTTGGGGTTTAGTAACAATGAAAGTTTTTAGTAAAGTGCTATCTTGTGAGTTTTCAAGCAGTTTTATCAGAAAGTCAAATGTGTTAAATTTTATGCTCTTTTCCTTTGTAATTAAAATAATAGTTCTGGTACAGAGATTGCAAGATTCAAGAAAGAGATTGTTGTAATTAAAGCCTACATTTTTGTCCAAATCAATTCTTTTCTAGTCAGATAGCAAATTTAAATTTCATTAGAAATGGAGTCCTTTATTGCAGACGAATTGTTTGATTGCTGGCTAGTCTCGATTTCACATCGTCCAGGGCGAAGTGCATGTGTTTACAATCTAAATTTAATTTTAATGCAGCTCTGTTACCCTGCACAGAGACATACATATTTCGATATCAAAATAAATTTTATATGTTTCTCGGGTGCCATCCAGATACTTACAAACACGAGTTTTAAGTGCAACAAATTACTTTTACCTGTGGACCTGTTCCGTCAGGGTGTGTAATTACTTGATTGGCTGCTGATTTTCGCCGTCGGATAAAGTTTTCTTTTCTGCTTTGAAAACTGAGTCTGTAGAATGTAATTTGCGATAACCGCCAGCTTCTATAGTTAAGGATTCAAGATTTGCATCCACAACTGTTGACCAAACTGAGCCACCTCTACCCCTTCCCATGGTAGTGGGGAAGTTGGGAACAATGATTTTTTGCTAAGTAGACTGAAGGAATTATCACAGCAAAATAAAGAACAGGACTGAGAATTTGAAGAAAGTGGTAGGTGACTGGACAAAAAAAATTGAAGGAGAATTAGGGGACTGTGCCAAACAAATTAATAGAATAATGTAGAGAGGAATTTTATGTTGACTTGAAAGAGAAAATTGAAAAGGTTAAGCAAGATATATGTGAATAGTTTAACTCTGTAATGAATAAGGCACATGTGGTAAATGCTTCGTTTGTCGATAAAGAGAATTCCTCCATTCATACCATAGAAATCATACATTGTGAACCGATTAGTGAACAGAATGAACAGTGTGAGCCTATTAATAATCAGCATGAAGAACAGATGTCAATTGAAACCAACCATAATCCCGTTAATATAGAGACTGTTGAGGACAAAGTACTAAACTTAAAGGAAATCAGTGTTTTTGACTGGGCAACTAATTACATGCCTTAGTCAGATGATGTCAGTGAATGTGAAACAGATGTACAGCCACAAGCAGTATAGAACATAAGTAATTATAAATTAGTGGATTTTGTTGACACTTTACTAGGAAAAATATTTTGTGACCTGAATTCAGAGGTGAGACGAATAAATGTTGTCCAGTTTAATGATATTAGAGATACCTTATTGGAAGAGAAAGCAGACAATCAGAACATCTTAATGTATCCTGTAGTATCATTTTGTGCTGGAAAAGTTTCTTTATCAGCAGTTTTGTACTACGATTGTACCATTTTGGTTATCAGGGGGGCAGCTTTCAGCAGAAGACAGGGATTAATTGTTTGTCCAACATACACATTGCAGCGAAGCAAAATTAAGGATGCTTCTACTGGTAAAACTGTAGAGGTCAAGACGCAGACTCGTTTAGACGTTATTTGCTGTCATCAGTTATCTGTCAGCTTCTTAATTGTGCCCATTCTTAGTGGACAGGTGATATTAGATGTCGGTTTCTTGACGGAATGAAAGGTTACCCCAAACCTTAATGATGCTAAGGTGAAAGCTGAAGTCGATAAGAGGTTGGTCTAGTTGCAATTCGATAACTGGATTTCAAGGGCAGAAGAAGACATAAACATTTTAAAATTCTTATCTTCGTAAAAATCACAACCTCCCCCTGAAGCTATCAGTCATAAATCAGCACATTTCATGAGATAGAACAGTCATTTTACATCTCTGAAGTTGTTTGTGATAAAGTAGGCAATGTAGAGGATGCTTCTGAAGTAAATAGGCAAAAGTTGTACGATACTTTATAGTCATAATCTGAAGTCTTTGTCAAGAAACCTGACATCATACAAAATTATCTATATGAATGTAAAGTCAAGGAACATACGAAGTTTTTTCTTCCTCCTTATGTTGTGCCAATGGTATACAGAAAAAGAGTAAAAATGAGATCCAAGGTAGGTAGAGGATCCATGTCTGTATGATAGGTACATCAGGTGGCGACTGATGCCTCCTCGAGTTGGTTGCTATTAGTCCTTGTTTTAATTCATGGTGTGCTCTGATTCTTCTACTGTTCTATTTCGGCAACATGTGTAAATAACTTTCTTACTATCCTAGTGTAAGTATAGTGATGTAGGTTTTCAAAATGGTTGAACTACCACAACAAAAAGTTATTTACCTACCTCTTGATAAATATAAATTTTGGTTCAAAATGAAATAGGGGTAGTCAAAATCAAATAGGGGTAATGCAGGAGAGGGTTTAGTAATGAATAAAAAAGAAGAGCGCTGCTAAGCTACTACAAAGATCATACTGAACAAATCATTGCAGCCAAGATAGATACAAAGCCCATGCCCACCATATTAGTACAAGTACATGTGCCAACGAGCTCCGCAGACACTGAAGAGATTGAAGAAATGTAAGATGTAATAAAATAACTTATTTAGATAGTGAAGCAAGACCAAAATTTACTAGTCATAAGGGACTGGTACTCGATAGTAGGAAAAGGAAGAGGACGAAAAGCAGTAGGTGAATATGGACTGGAGCTAAGGAATAAAAGAGGAAACTGCCTGGTAGAATCTTACACAGAGCATAACTTAATCGTAGCTAACACATGGTTTAAGAGACATGAAATAAATTTGTATACGTGGAAGAGGCCTGGAGACACTGGAAGGTTTCAGATAGTTTATATAATGGTAACACAGACATTTAGGAACCAGGTTTTAAATTGTAAGACTTTTCCCAGGCAGATGCGGACTCTGACCAAAATCTAGTGGTTATGGAATGTAAAATTGAAGAAACAGCACAAAAGAGAATTTAAAAAGATGGGACCTGGATAAACTGAAAGAAGCACAGGTTGTAGACAACGATTGACAAGAATGCGGGGAAAGAAATACAGTAGAAGAAGGTAGAGTAGCTTTGAGAGATGAAATAATGACGGCAGCAGAGAATCAAGCAGGTAAAAAGACGTGGGCTAGTGGAAATCCTTGGGTAACAAAAGACGTATTGAATTTAATTGATGAAAGGAGAAAAAATAAAAATGCGGTCAATTAAGCAGGCATAAAGGAATATGAACGTCTCAAAAATGAGATTGACAGGAAGTGCAAAATGGCTAAACAGATATGGTTAGAGGAGAAATGTAAGGATGAAGTTTTGCATGACAGTAAAAAGGTGATGTATTTTCTCACTTTGTTTGAATCGGCTACAATACTCACTTGTGTCCATAAGATTTTCTTAAACATTTGAGTAAACGATTCTAACTGTCTTGTACCATTCATGCAATTTGTCTATCTTTTTTACTTCATTTCAATTGACAGGTTTCTTTCAGAGATTTGTACAGCTAATTGCAAAGAGTTCACAATGCTTTGCACCTTACTGTAGAACTTTATGTATTTATGTAACCGTATTTGACTGAACTAGATTATTGATCTACCACACAGAGCATCTTGTTATGCCATGTCTTCAGTGTCATGATAAATATGTAAAATAATTTATTAGTGGAAACTTTGTACACTTGCTTGCGGGTCTGTACTGTTACTTGCATTTGAACGTATGTACAATATTACTATCACTTTGAACCTGTTCACTAATATACATTGTCACTCATCGTAGCTATTTGTAACTACACATACTTTACCATGATTTTGCTATTTTGGAGAAACTTTTTGAGTGCTTACCGCGGTTGCATCAGCAGAAAGCACTGTGTTCTTGTTTAATGAGGGAGTGGTATTGAAAGGGGGCTATCCTAATTGTCACATCAATTTGCAAGAAGTTTTGTCCATAACTTTGAATGGAATCGCGAATCTAATAAATGTACCGAACCCCTGCAGTATCAATGTAATGATACTCTTTGTAAATCTGTGTTTTGAGACCAAAAATGTTAGAGTAAGTCAGAGAGGAGTAGTGTGTAGGATGTGTTGGATCGTATGCCCATGCACCGGTTTGAAGGGGATGGAAGCTGGCCTGCAGTGTAGCTGAAGGAGCATTATTGTAAAAGGATTTTGTAATAATGAGTTTTGAGGAAGTATTTTGAGGAAATGAGCTGATATGATTGCAAGTTTGAGTAAAACTAATTTTTAGGCAATCCAGTGTTTTTATGTTTGTATCTTTGTAGTTTCTTAGTGTTAGAAGATTGTGTATGGTTAAAATTCGGTGTATAAGTTTTATAGAGAAGCACGAAGACTTTTCCGTTAGCTGAAACAAGTGTCAAGAAAAGCAGTTGTACACAAGAAAGTTATTAAGAAAAAGTTTTGCGAACTTTTACAGATGTGAGAACTTTATGATGAAGTGTATTGTTGTCATAGTTTAATGAAACATAGTTAAACTAAGTGGCTTGTTCTCATTTCTTAGTCGTTAAGACCAGTACCCCATTTCCATTTACTTTCATCACTGAGTTTGCACACTCAAATTGCACGTCGCGAATTTTGAGAGGCAGTTTTGTGAAAACTGTTAAGACATCATCTTGCAATGTATATCCCAAATACGACAAATGAAGTTCCGTTTAAGGTAGTCCCATTGTTATCCTGATAGCAAGCGACAGGTTGCAGAGATGACGAGCAATCAGGGCGCTGAGGTATGCCAATAATTTTAATTACCATCAAAGCTCATGTCCATTGTAAGACACGCTGATTGCCAGAGTGTTTTGTAAAAATGTTAGTATCAGTTCTGGGACTTATAACCAGTAAAAGATTTCATTAAAGTGCTATCTTGTTCGTTTATCTTGTTATCAGGAAAGCAGATGTGTTAAATTTGATGTTCATTTGCTGTGTAACTAGAATAAAAGTTCTGGTACAGTGATTGTTTGCAGGCTAAAGATAAAGATTAGCTACATTCGGGGCCAATATTTTACCCTGAGTCATTTGTTTTGCAGTCCGATAGGATATGTAAATATCATTGGAACCGTATTGCTTTCTCGCAGACGAATTGCTTCAATTACCGGCTAGCTATAATTTCACATCGTCTAGCTTGCGCTGCATGTATTTACAACCAAAATTAAATTTTAACACAGGTGTGTTGCACGGCACTGAGACGTACATATTTCAATATTAGAAAGACTTTCTCAGATGCCATCCAGACACAAACACGAGTTTACGTATTACGTGAATGTTATACACTGTTTTGTTAAAAAGGGAATTAACAGAGTTGCTGACGTTCGCTCTCGAATTCATGTCTGTGTATGTCTCTGTTCCGCTATGATGCGCCATTATTTGACGTTTAGCATTATCGTTTTGATATCGTTTTAATAGTTTTGTGTTTCTGTTGTTTACTATTGTATCCATTGTTAAAATAAGTTTGCAGGTGTCTCATCAGAGTGCACTACGATACAGTAATATTGAGTATCACTACCTAGCGAGAGTTCCACGAATGATTAGAGGAAAAAGACCGCGATAATTTTCCGTTACTTTAGTTTCCTTGCTTCTTGCCTGCTTCTTTGGGTAACGTTCGTTATGAGAAAGTTTCTTTTTGTGAGTGTGGTGCCCAAGTTTAGTGAGTTTTACTTTCTTCTGAATAAATGGAGCATACCACGAGTTCCAAAACAGCACACCATGAATTCTGCTTGCAATTTACCAGGTAAAAATTTTGAACATGCAGACAGGATGAAAGTGAATGAAAGTGGTTTGCAATGAAACGATGTAAACATAAATCAAAAATAAAAACATTGTAAATACAGGTAACGGTATATACTCAGTTTTAACACAGCAATGTTCGACAATACAAAGTGGTTGTGTGGTTGTCAAGCGCAAAAATGCATTTTTCTCTTTCACCTGTCTTGTGACAAATAGTTGTCATAGTACCTGTACTGAGAATGGCATCACATACTTAAAACATTTTGCACTCCAAGGAAAAAAAACACAAGTCCAGTAAAAAACAGTTTAATATTTAATTGAATTATCAGTGCTGTGGGAATGTGGACATTATGCGCCATCTAGATAGTGTTAATATCCTTAATACAAAGAAATATAACGAAAATGTGGCAAAAACTGATATACCTTGAGTAAACTGGTGGACATCATAACATTTTACGGTAAATTCGAGTTTATCTTAGTGAACCATGACGAAACACGAAGTTCCAAGAATCCAGGAATCTTTCGAGATCTAGTTGAGCTGACGCGATAACTGGACGGATTCTCGATAAGGCCATCGAAAAATCGGGTTTTCTTAGGCCTGCCAACGAACTGCTGAAATCCTTCGATGAGATACGCCTCAGTCGTGTCAGGAGTGACCTGTCGAAGACAAATTATCTCGCAGTTGAAGCTGACGAAAAGCTGACTGTGGAAATTTCTCACAACTGGTTGTAATAATTCGGTATATGCAATTGAGGAAACTAAGTGAAAGATTTCTTTCTTTTGTACGACCCAAGGTTCACGCTGGAAACTGTATTACTGTAGGTGTTCTTAGAGAGCTAGAGGAAATGAAGTTAAAAGAAACACATGAGAAACTGATAGCTCAGCATTAAGATGCTGCACCTTTCGCGAGTGGCCATTAAAGTGGAGTTCAAATCAAAGAAGTATCCAAATCCTCGCTTCATTCACTGTTATTCACATCAGTTAAATTTAATTGTTGAGCGGCGTGTAACAAACTAACAAAAGCTGATTTTTTTGAGCAACTTGGAAGGAATTTATAAGTTTATTTTTTCAGTCTTCTGAAGACACAGTCTTTCGCAATGATATAGTGTAAAACATATTCCTAATTGTCCTCAGTTAATCGAACGGAATTTCAAATCAAGGAGCGTAATCACTGTGTACGAGTACCAAAAGGAAATTGTTGAGCACGGGGATAAAATAATTGATGATGATACAAACAGTCACTAAACAAGGCTATCGAATCGAATGGTTTCCTTGAAAGTGAAGACTACCGGTTCTGGTTACACCTTTTTTTTTAGTAATGTTATGCCACGTTGTGTTCAATAAGTTACAGCAGAGAAATATTGAGGCATTGTTAACTTTTACATATGTATCTCATTTTGCGGCTTGCGTACAGTATGTTACGGCCTCAAGTGACGTTGACGGTAACTGGCAACAATAAGAGCCAACTGCAAAACGGGGACCTTTCATTGAATCAAGAATGGTGTGTACGTGAAACGTCTGCAGCCGCATCGTGACTCTGATCGGTTTTGTTTTACTAATCACTTGTCAATTACATAAATGCTCCCCATCCAAGCCACGCACTTACTGTGACTTACGTGACCATTACGGACGCAATATCAAAAGAAGTACGGAAGTACGTTATTTTCGAAACATAAATTTGCCTTCCCTATAAAAGTTGAAGGGAACAGTGTTAAGGCTTACACCATGATTTGAATGCTTCCACATCCGACATGATTTTGTGAAAGCGTCAGCTGCTTTGACTTGGTTGAACTTCCTTTATGAAAACAGTTTGGCAAAAGCTTTTCCTTTAAGTGATAAACTTCTGCAGATAACAATAACCCTTTTTATGACGATAGAAGAGACAGAACATTGTTTCTCTACGTTAAAGCGGGCGAAAACATTCATGCGTAATGCTATGAACAGTACAGACTTCGCGCACTTTCCACGTGTCCTCTCGAAAACGAGCTAGCGAATCAGCCTAATTTCAATGAAATGGTCATAGACCACTTTGCAGCGCAGAAGGGAAGATGAGCTGATTTCATCCATGAATTAAGGTTAGTAGAAGTGCATTAATAGGTAATAACTAGCAATTCCTCTCTTGTTACTATCAATTTAGTTTACGCAGCTGAGGCATAAGAAGGGTAGTTACATGTTTTTAGCCACCGACGTCACATTTTCCAAAACGCTTTAAGTGTCACATTTTCCGACACGTTGGTACAAGAGACCGAACTAAAAACAACGCATTTTTGAGAGATCCTTATTGCGTTATATCGATTAAAATGCATATTTTCGTAATACACGAATACAAATACGGTACTTAAATATTAACATGGTGATTGCTCGGGTTGCTCATGACAATCAATCGGAGCACAAGACGCATGACGTTACGGTAGCATCACTGTTTCGTCACGCGATCTCGTAAAGGCCGTGCTTTGAGTACACAAAACAACGCCTAATGTTCAGATATAAAAACACCACAAACATTTAGCATGCAGCGAACCTAACATACAAAGCACTAATGTTCTCTCCAGTTACGATTTTTTATGGCAAACAGTCAAGAAATGTGACGTCGGGGGCTAAATGAGGTACGGTATCTATAGATTTTACCTTGGAGTTAGCTTGTGATACAATTCAATAGTTGATTATGGAATGGAAAGAAGATACAGTAAGTGAACGTTTGCCTAGAGTGTGATACTGTGATACTGCCGCCCCCCTTGAAATCTTGGTTGTGGTTACAGACTGATCTGTAGTGTAGCCCATGGTCTATAAGTTCCATTCGATAAATGCCGCAGCCACGGCCTGTATGGAAACCAGCAGCCTGTGCCTGATAATAAAAGTAAGTGGAAGAGAGAGACAAGGATGATGGAGAGACAGTAGGGTATACCAATACGTTTGTAACAGTTCTCGTCAGTGGCGAAGCGCCGGTATTCTGCTGTCTGATCGTGAGGGAATGCTGAACGGTGATCCAGTGAAAAGGAAATGGAAGCTCTTGTACTGAGCTGCAGACAGGCCAATCTCATATTAAATGATTTCAACTGTGTGGCCCAAAGTCACGGAACTTTTGCCCTGTTCAAAGATGTACCATTTTTGATATCCGAAAGGCGCGGCAATACACTGACGAGCAAGAGAAAAAAAATATGGCTTCTTGCTTGGTGTCTTACGTAAAGCTGTAAGGAAAGTATTCAAATGGAGGAGAAGCGAATGACACTGATTCCAGCGACGATAAAGGCCGCAAACAGGGAACTCCACAGACACAGGCCTCTGTGATCAAGGCTAGACTGTTAACGGCCGGTGCTGGAGAACGAGCCGATCGCGAACAGCGATGCTGGTCGACTTTAACGTGCTATTGTATTGTGCCAGATGTCACGACGAAGAGTACAACGCTGTTTATCAGCACATTGTTCAGCGCACTTGGCTGAACTCGCAGCTCCACAACCCCAGCGTGTTCCCTTGTTGGTCCAATGGAGAAGCGTTGCACGATCAGATGAATCACTCGTTACATGAGGAAAACGGTCGTGTCCGGACACATTATCGTTCACATGAACGGCTTCTCGGAACACCATGGACGTTTGACGACGAGGACACTATTATGATATGGCGGACATTCAACTGGACTTAATTGGGTAGTGTGGTAGGCAACTTATCAAATGTGAACTACGTGAACGTTACTGTGGATCACATACATCTTTTCACCATTGATGTCTCCGGGCGACGGCGATGGCATCGTCTAAGTTAACTGCTCATGTCACAAGAGCAGAATCGTGCTAGAGTGGTTCAAGAAGCATGATAGTCAACTCATGACGATATTGTCACCATGAAATTGTCTAATCTGAACCAGATTGAACACATCTGGCTGCCAGTTCCGTGCCCACAAACCATCGGCCAATAATCTTCGAGAACTGCGTGACCTTCTCAGTAAACATCTGCTCTCACACATTTGCAGCAACCTTACAAAGGACGTGTCGCATCCCTGCCATTCAGATTGGCTGCTGCGTTGTGTTCCAAAGTTGGATCAACACACTGTTAATGAGGAGGTGATAATATTTTGGCTCATTGGTGTATGGCACGAGTGTAGACACTATATCGAAGCAGTCTGTTTTAGGCAGGTGTACAGTAATTATGGAAGCAAATCACAAAAGGATCGACTTCGAATGTGCGACATTAATCGCTGCAAGATGCGGAGCTAACGTCAGACTTCAATGCTGGGCGGAGTACTAGTGTGTCTGAACACACAGTCCACCGAACGATCATAAGGGTACCACTTCGCAAACAGCGGCCCACCCATGTACCAGTGTGAACACCACGATATTGGCAGCTACGACTGAAATGGGCACGTGACCACTGGAACTGGGCGTTGGCATAGTGGGAGAATGTTGCATGCTCTGATGAATCTCGATACCTTCTTCATCATGCGGATTGGAGATTGTCAATCAGTCGTCTTGCAAGGAAACTGCTCCTTGACGCCTGTACTGTGGGACGGAGGTAACATGGTGGCGGTTCCATTACGCTCTGTGGAAAATTGTGGGAATCATTGGTCCAACTGAGTAGTTTATACTAGGCACCGACCGAGTAATATCGTACACTGCTTGCAAACCATGTACACCCCTTCATGTCGATCATGTTTTCCGACGGAAGTGGCATTTTTCAACAAGATCATTTCCCATGCCGCAAGGTCAGAAGTGTAATGAAGTGATTCGGGGAACACAGTGGGGAGTTCGGATTGATGTGCTGGCCTCCAAACTCGCCAGACCAGAGCCCGACCGAACACACCTGGGATGTGATTGAACGTGACGTCAGAGCTCATCATCCTCCTGCCTGTTATTTAAGAGAGTTAGATGAAATGCGTGTGCAGGTGTGGCACCAACTCCCTCTAGTGACCTACCAAGGCCTCATTGCTTCTGTGCCACCAGCCATCGCTGCTGTTATGCGGAAATATGGACATACTGGCTATTAGGTAGGTGGTCATAATATTCTGGCTGATTGGCGAATATCCATGGACACTCATCATCAAATAACAGTCCGCATCTAATTTCTACCTCATCATTGTGCCTTTCCCTCAACCTGCTGCTCTGCCACTGCCCTGTTCAGCTAGTAACGAAATACTACCTGACAAACCCGTAAAACGAAAAAGCCAAAGTAGCTGTCAAGCTGCACTTGCATTACAAAAAAGTTGAACCATATTTGAACATATTTGCAGTTACCGCACTATATCCCACAAAATTTTTAACCTGGAGCTAAATTTGTTACAATGGCACATTATTCTAAAAAAAGTGGTGTAGCCAACACTATTGTAACAAAACAATTATCCAAAGGTATTTGCCTACAGTACAGTATTTCTATATCAAAAAATATTTAACCTCCACTTGAACTCGTGTCATAATCAAATAAAACTTTGGAAATACTTCAGTGCTTCTCAAATTATGTAAGCTGCCCTTGACTTGTGTAAAAATGGCACCATGTTCATCAATATTAGCCAATACCACAATATTTCCATATTGAAGAAAAATACGTAACCGTCACAACCCTCACATTAACTTACATGACGGTCTAAGATATTTGCCAATAATACACTCCTGGAAATTGAAATAAGAACACCGTGAATTCATTGTCCCAGAAAGGGGAAACTTTATTGACACATTCCTGGGGTCAGATACATCACATGATCACACTGACAGAACCACAGGCACATAGGCACATAGACACAGACATAGACATAGACACATGCACAATGTCGGCACTAGTACAGTGTATATCCACCTTTCGCAGCAATGCAGGCTGCTATTCGCCCATGGAGACGATGGTAGAGATGCTGGATGTAGTCCTGTGGAACGGCTTGCCATGCCATTTCCACCTGGCGCCTCAGTTGGACCAGCGTTCGTGCTGGACGTGCAGACCGCGTGAGACGACGCTTCATCCAGTCCCAAACATGCTCAATGGGGGACAGATCCGGAGATCTTGCTGGCCAGGGTAGTTGACTTACACCTTCTAGAGCACGTTGGGTGGCACGGGATACATGCGGACGTGCATTGTCCTGTTGGAACAGCAAGTTCCCTTGCCGGTCTAGGAATGGTAGAACGATGGGTTCGATGACGGTTTGGATGTACCGTGCACTATTCAGTGTCCCCTCGACGATCACCAGTGGTGTACGGCCAGTGTAGGAGATCGCTCCCCACACCATGATGCCGGGTGTTGGCCCTGTGTGCCTCGGTCGTATGCAGTCCTGATTGTGGCGCTCACCTGCACGGCGCCAAACACGCATACGACCATCATTGGCACCAAGGCAGAAGCGACTCTCATCGCTGAAGACGACACGTCTCCATTCGTCCCTCCATTCACGCCTGTCGCAGTGTCCGGAGCAAGTATGGTGGGTCTGACACACCGGTGTCAATGTGTTCTTTTTTCCATTTCCAGGAGTGTACATAGCTTCCATGTCGAAAAATACGTAACGTTCATTTGAATTATGTCAAAATGACATCATGTTGCCGGCCAGTGTGGCCGAGCGGTTCTAGGCGCTACAGTCTGGAACCGCGCGACCGCTGTGGTCGCAGGTTCGAATCATGCCTCGGGCATGGATGTGTGTGGTGTCCGTAGGTCAGTTAGGTTTACGTAGTTCTAAGTTCTAGGGAACTGATGACCTCAGAAGTTAAGTCCCATAGTGCTCAGAGACTTTGACATCATGTTGAAAGATATGTGCCCTTACTGCATTATTGCTACCTTGAAAAGGTGTAACTTTCATTTGATTTGGTGCCATGTTCAAAAATAATATGTAAACATCTTCACCTCAAAATCTTAAATTGACCCCATCCAGTAACACACCTCCGTAGTTCATCCATAGCCTGAAACTCAGTTATGTCAACACTACGTTCCGTAGACGTGTCATATCGGTCTTTCTCTCTGTCTGTGTGTGTATGTCTCTCTTTCACTTACAGTCTGATGCAGACCCAAAAAAGTCATACGAGTACTACACTTTCTTTCCAAAAAAAGTGTTTCTCACCAGAACTACTCAAATTGGAGTCACATACACGCACGTACACAGAACACACTGAAAGCTGATGCGGTGGCTGGAGAAAGTCAAACGTGCAAATGGGCCTTGTATCTCCTCTAAAATAATGCATTAAGAAGCCAATGACTGCAAAATGAAACAAGACTCACAAATACTTCAGTTTATTTCATTTAAGTTATTGATACAACAATTGAGAATCAATGACAACATTATTACAATAAAACCATGGAACATCTGACAAAAGAGTAGAGGGGAAAGATTCTCGTAACAGTATACGTGAAAGAATTTAAATTGCACTGTGTTTGTTGTGACGTTAAACATGAAGGCAGATATTGCTACAGAACGGAATACGTTGAACCTGCGATCGGAGTAGAAAGCAGACTATTCACTGAATCTAAACACAGTGCTTCAAATTTAAGCTTAAACAACATCTCACGGCTGCGGCTCGATATCACGATAGTAAATTATAGGTTGAGGCTGAAGTGGATAGAGAATTAGCCATTGGCGGCACACCAACGACCCTCACCCACAAAAAAGTGCAAATCAGCCTGAAGTCTCACTAAGTCCGTAGATACGTCCTCTGGCGGCAGAAGATAGCTGGAGGTGATGTCTGGCAATCAAGGCTGCCATATATCAAAAATCCCCAAAAGCAAGTCATTTACGATCGAATGATTACTGACTAACCTCACACTGCCGCGTTTCGCGTCTGTTGCTGTATTCAGATTAACTGGGCTTTAGACGTTCAAAGCATCGACTGGTAAAAAAGTTCCTCAGGAAAAGCTAGTCTCTTCTCTGGGCTGTTGTCTAGGTGATTAACAGTAACATACGTTGTCCCACATAACACACCAAGGTGTCATCTCTCTCTCTCTCTCTCTCTCTCTCCATGACCTCTGTGACATATGAGCTGGATCCATGTCAGAAGAATCGAGCTTCTCTGACTAATCTCTAGCTGATTTGTGATGGCAAGCTCCTATAATTCTTATGTTGAGTAAAAATTTGGTTTTTGAGAAGTCGGGTATCCAGCGGCATCTCACAGGCCCATATCTGTTTGTCTTTATTCCCTTCTAGAGAAATTTATCTGTGGCGTCCAGTGCTTTCTGGAGAAAACCTCAGCATTCTACTTTTTTAACCAGTAAATCCTTCTGCCAAAAAGCGATCCTTCTCTTTCCACTCCTGCCTTATAAAGCAATCACCGCTGGGGAGCTTGTGTCACATGATATCCTATCTGTTTCTGTCCACGGTACTCTGCGCTTCCGCCCAAGTGTGCCATAACAAACGGGTATCTGGCGGCCTGTGAGCCATTTACCTCTGCCTATCCTGCCGCGCCCTTCAACAAAAACGGCTCCAAAGGTGGCGACCTAACTGAGCTACCTGGCAACTTGGGTGCTGCTGCACCGTACCACAGCTGATTAGAACGTCCTCTCATTTGTATAAGAAATAGAAGTCCGAATAAAAGAGTAAATGAAGAGTAGCGTCACATGAATCAGTTACCGACAACCACCAGTACTGTTATTTCTTGCAGTCCTTTGCATCGATCAAATATTTCTATTTAGTGGGCCTTTCATTACGATTTTACACACGCTACAATTTTGTTCCTGAAAAAAATGTCACATAAGAACACGTCCGGATTACCGTGCAGCTATTGCCTGGATGACCAAGAGACAACAGGGGCGGGGGGGGGGGGAGGTGGGAGAGATAGAGGGGGGGGAATGGGGGGGAGAGACCTTGCTTCAAGTTAGCAGTGAGATGTTAAATAACTAGGTCCTTCTGTGGAGATGAAACCTGTTGCAGTTACCTCTGTTATTAGCCACGGCTACTTATGTTGCCTCTGCCCTGCGAAAGACTGTATTAGCTTCATAGGGAAGTAAAACAGCGGTCTATGTTGACTCAATATTTTTATTACAGCCTCAATTCTGCTTGAAAGCGCATGTACAAACTCATCCCACCACATGCTTATTCAGCAGAAAGGTGAATTATAGTAGAATGTAAAATATTGATGATGTGACGTCATAGCCACTCAAAGCTCCTCTTTCTAGGAGATGCACACAAAAAATATGTAAGTCGACTTATATATGACTACTGATAACCCTACTCCTTCTATCCACGGATTGTTTACTGTAAACTTGACATACTTCTCATTCAGCACTGCATAATCTGTTAGCAGCTGGAGAGACAGAGGAGGAGAAGCAGCTGTCGTCGGATATTCAATCGTAAAAAGGAATTATAGCCTCTTGACATATGTGGCAAATGAAAAAAAGAAAATAAACATTAAGTCAGACATATATAGTGCTAGTAACAATAATACATCTAAACATTATTTGAAGGTGACTATGAACAGCCGTCAAGTACTATATAAAATGCTCGCTGTTCTGTTTACGCTTGTTATTAGTATTTTTACTTCTAAAAATCCTGCGTTGTATACTGGAATTCATGACATGCTCTACACATGAGACAAGGGCACTAATTAAGTAATGAAAAGCGATGTAGTGGCTGAAAGTGTTTTGACCCTCATCCATGAGGATGGGCTGTGACTGAAACTAGTCGATATTTGAGTTAAAATAAAAACAGCCGATGGTCAAACATACATTTTATACAATTATAAATATTTCATCTATCTATTCTTCTTCCTAAGACTTTTCCGATTACGGTGGGAAATCCAAATTCTACTATTCAAGAGTCCTTTTTCCCCTCTGTAGTGTTCTCCATCTTCTCTGTGCTCTCTCAGTTAGTTTTATTAGCAGCCTTATTCCACTTATTTTAACATGTCCAAACAATTTCAACCTATGAAACTTCCTGGAAGATTAAAACTGTGTGACGGACCGAGACTCGAACTCCGGACCTTTGCCTTTCGCGGCCAAGTGCTCCACCATCTGAGCTACCCAAGCACGACTCAAGTGCCGTCCTCACCACTTCACTTCTGCCAGTACCTCGTTTCCTATCATCCAAACTTTACAGAAGCTCTCCTGCTAACATTGCAGAACTAGCGCTCCTGAAAGAAATGAAAAGGTCTCGAGTTCGAGTCTCGGTCTGGCACACAGTTTCAATCTGAGAGGAAATTTCGTATCAGCCCACACTTCGCTGCAGAGCGAAAATCTCATTCTGAAATTTCATCCTGGTCCGTTTTAGAGAATTGGTCTGAAATGTGTTTCATGTTGTTTCATATCCCATTATGTACCTTCCATTACAATTTTTTGTAATACAGTTCACGAATTCGTGAAATGTGTTTCATAGTCTGGTTTCCATTCCTTTTGATTGTGTCCTGTCTAACTTCCTTGTCATAGGCTTGCCACTACGTGAAACAGGGGTTCTTTTTATTCAATGTTGCAGCACCTACTCTCTAGCACACGACCAGAGCAACGTCAGAGGACTGCAATGACTATCATCTAGTACCTGATGAGAGCAGTGATCAAAGAAGATCTATAAAGACAGATAATGACCACGTCTAACGGTAAGCTGGACGTCATGTCCATTACGGACCTTGGGAATTACGTATGAGTACTATCAAGTTAGAGAAGTATCACTTTGCCAATAATGGAGAAACCATCGGTAAACTGCATTTTAATAAGATGTAACTAATGATCTTGAGTAGGTTGCTGCTGAGTCTAAATTACCAAGTCGAGTATGTACAAGTGTTTCGTATAACAGGTTTGGGTTCAAGATGCCTAGACATTTATTAATTACCATTTTCTACGTTTCTCTAAACAGAAGTTTCCAAATTAATCAATTTTTTACAAGTCTGCAACTTTCTCCTGTCCACATAAGGTGAAGTAAAACGAATGTACCTTAACATAAAGAGTGGGAGTTTAATGCTATTGAATTAGTGATGATTGGTACTTGAATGAGGTTACTGAAAAGCTACAAAAGAAGCTTGAGACTTTGAAGAGATAGGTTCTTGTTGTTCGTAGAAAGCAATAGTTCAACACTGCCTTAATATATATATATATATATATATATATATATATATATATATATATATATATAAATTAAGGGTGTTTTGCAGGACTATAGAGAAGACAGTTTAATCAGAAAAAATATTTCAGGGAGAAAATCTTGAAGCGGTGGATGTATTCTCTGATGGAACCAAAGCATGTTGTTTGGCAGTCTTTGAAAGTTAAACAAACTCTCATCACTGATTGTACATCTTTTGTAAAATGTAAAGAAACTTTAACTGAAAGCTATTCCAGTGGAGGAGGTGACAATGCCATGTCGACAAGGTAACGGTACATTGGAGTAATACCAGATTCCTCCAAATACTCAAATGCACACTCTCTGCACCATCAGGAAATATACAGTTTAAATAAGATCACGGTATAGAAATGGCACACAGTTCCAGATCATACCTAATGCAAGCCAGAGCAGTCAAGAAAAACCCCTCAAATTCTTTCATTGCCTGAAGCAGGAATGACAACTTTTCATTGTTTAATGAGCAGTGGGTTATCCTCAGACTAGATTCTGAATGAGGACATTTGCAGTAACTTCTTGGACAAGCTGCGAAGAATCAATGAGAAAAAAATCAGCTAAATTGCTTGACAAAGCAGAAAATAAATTTGTATGGCTAGAAAAGGATGATATAAGTATTGTTGGCAAGAGCCTATCACAGAAACTTGGGAAAGCCTAACTTCTCTATACTGAAATATATGCTTCACACTAAATCTGTTATCTTAATGCTCTTCATTTATTCATAAATGTGACCTCGCACAATTATTTTTACATTTTTAAGTATGTAATTGCAGTCCTTCACTGTGAGGTAGGTGGAAGTGTTATGTCTGTGACGTTACAATTTACATCTGTAACATTTAACACATTGACTGCCATGAAGACACCACCAGTTTGAGTTAAGTGCTTTATATTAATACTTACGTTTATTTTTTTTTTAATGGGAAATGAACACAGACTGCATCATCAAATCTTGATTTTATGCTATTCATATCAAGTTCTGTCTACACAAAAATTAGTGGCTAACAGATTTTTGTGTGTTAATTCCTCAATTTCAATTTTTTCAAATGTTATGTCCATAAGAATGGAAATTTAAAATTATTCCACCAAAGATCTCCCCCACACCCTGTCATCAACATTGGGTTAGTGAAACTAATTTAATATTATAGTTGTGGAATATCTACTGAGAGACCAAACAGTGGCAATGACTCACATATTACAACAAACAACAGAAATTGGAAAATGCTTCTTTAGTTAGACTGCAGTGAAGTACACATGTACATGGTAGTAGCTTTTTTTTTCAATTTATAAAAAACTGATTTCAAGTCATAATTGTGAAATAACAGTACATTTAAAAGTTATAGTTATGCAAGTGTACAGGATTTTAATACTTTTTTGAGTGAATGTTAAATTAGTGTCTTGATAGCTAGTAAATTTTGCTACAAATTACAAGACACATTGCTCGGCACCTACTGAACTGGCCTCAGCTGTGCCAGTTACTTCCACAGCAAATGCAGGTGAAGATCGCTTAGCACCAGATTCTTTACTCTGTATTGGGGCGAATGTTCTATGAAGAAAGAGACTCCAATGCGAGAAAAGTCGCCCTAACAAACACCAAGAAACGTACTCTCAAAGAATAATTTGAACGTAGAGAAAGTGGAACCACAGCATACTTGGCACTTAACTTTAGAATTCAGACAGTAAGTGTGAAACAAACACCAATTCTGACTGTAATTCTAAAAGGTAAGCACATTATTTTTTTCTGGTTAGATCTATAGAAGCTGTTTTCATGTATTATTCACTGAGCAGTTCTGCTGAAATGTTTTAAAGTTGGAAAAACAACTAGCATAGCTTTAAGAACATACATTACGGCCATAAAACACTGTAGCAGTTATTTGCTGCGAGCCCACACTGGGGCAAACACACACATCACCGTTATTAAAGAAGAAATGAAAAAAAGAAGTAGTTCGAACGACACAAAATTGCATCGATCTCTTGGTTGACAGGAGACTATTTTTCTGAGATGTTTCCAACAGCACATAGGAAACTAACTTGTCTCACAGCAACAGCTACTATTCTTTATAGTACCTAATTTAATCTCATTTATAATGCACAGAGACGACACTGGAAGAATTTAGAATTTAAAATTCGCCCCTTACACAATCAAATAATAATGAATTAACTCAAATATGCAAGTCTCTTACTACTTACATTAGGCATTTCTACTGTCTGCCATTCTTATAATCTTTAGTTTTTATGAGCTAATTGTAGATAGATAAGCAAAACGATTTTGACTTGTTTGCGTATAATGTTGGTTTTTGACAATCGTGTCAATCGTCTGCATCCTTGGCTTAATACCAACATAAGAGGTCCCAGATCATTTTTTTCATATTGTATCACTACGTTTACATGCGATATCTTCCGAAAAAGGAAAACCGAATTTCCGAAACCTTTTTTCGCTGTCTTGTTTACATGTTAAGATCTGACGCAGATTAGCTACCCCAGTTAAATATGAGACCTGGAAAACAGCTGTTACAGTTTCTGATTTAGTCAGCACAATCGCTGTTTCTCTTCAACTAAACGAGGTGTGAAAAGCTCCAATTTAATATTTCACTGTACGAAAAGCCACTCCGTCCAAATTAGCCGAAAATTTTTTAAAACAAGACAAAACCCGACAGCCCTATCACGTTTCAAAATCGGTTGCGTTTACATAGGATCGAAAATCAAGTGCGGGATCGGAAAACCGCCAAGTATAATCCGTTCATCATAAGAATAAACCTGATGTAAAGATTGCACTATGTATTCTTCCGCGTTTGCTGGAATCTCTTTGGATTTCCGTATCAAGTGAGACTGCAACCAAGTTGTGTCGAGTACTGTCAAGTAAGATAATAAGGGTACGTTTTGTGCTGTGCGTTAAACTCACATCGACTTAGCGATAATACGGACAGTTGCTTTACTGGCTCATTCAACTTGGACAGCACTGGCTGGGCAGCTGGTGCAGCTAACCTGCAGTGACGTGGCCAGATGCACGTAACAGGAGATGAGCAGAGCAGCAATACATAAATGAAACATTAAACTACAAATCTCCCACAATCCGCTCCTTAGACGAAAACCACAACACGTCATCGTTTTTAGCTAACCTTGTATGGTAATTAAAAACAAGAATGATGAAAATTCCTTACATAACCACAGGGTAATTTTCCTGCATAAGCTGTGTGTAACGTAAGAGAGTATTGAAGGATTTCACCTTATAGTTAAATATTGAAGCTACTGTAGGTATTACATACAGTCAATCGTCTGGTTATCTCTTAGCTCCTTCCTTATCCGATTCTGAGAAACACATTTCAGTTCTGGAAGTGTCACCTGCTACACTGATAACGAGCCTATCAAAAACAGAATCCAGAAAGCCAACCAGGCGCTGCATCTTCTCTTCTTTTTTTTACGACGATCTCTTCTATATCCGACCAGCACTCGGCAGTGACATATGAAAAAGCTTCGTGCGTTAGTTCCAGTACGTCTGGCAGCTTAACAGTCTTGTTACTTCTCGGGCCAAATCCCGCAGCTTTGCTTCAGATCAGTTCTATTGGGTTCATAATGTAATAGTACAGTAGCAAATGTAAAAATGCAGCATTTGTATGATATGCTCGATGCTTTGAAAATGATTGTTCTTCATGTTTCTACGATATTTATCTACCGCTGTGGTATAAAATGATGGACGAAGTCCAAATAAAGAGTTTTTCATTTTTGCTTTAAAAATGATATTGTTATGTTTTCTTAGTTCAAACAACTTTTGTGAATAGTCTTTCATAAAAATCGATACTTATGGAATTTTATTTGAAATGGAAACAGGAATTTCGCGTGCAGTTTGCAATTAGAAACGAGAATAATTAATAAAAAATGATAACGAGTTTTATAATTACGATATGTAGGTATTTCAGATTGAACAAGAAAGTAAATGATAGTTGGGAGATTTGAATGAACGCATAATAATCACATTATGTTCACATTCCATTACGCTACACGTTGAATCTCGATTATGTGTTAACTGCATTGTTTACAACGCTGGGAAAACTTCAAAGCTGATTATCTCCTTAAATTTATGAAAAACATTAAGAACAGCTTGTTTCTCGGCACTTTTGAACCGTCTTTCTCATGTGTGTTTCACTACGGAACAGAAAGCAGCCTCAGCCATTTTTATACTGCGCATTAACAGTGTGACAATCAGCACAACGCTGCAGAAGCTGTGACTGTACACGATTTTTGAAATAAGAAAACGTAGCTAAATTGTGATTAAGAAAAATGTTGATTGCTATTAATACATTTGAATATCTTTAAGTTTGATTTAACGTAACTTAGTAATAAGGTATCTAATACTTAAGTAAGACCAACTTACACGAGAGTAACAACACCGGTATACATCTGCTGCGGCTTCTGACCAGTCATCCCGTTTGTGTTTGTTTACATCAGGTTGATTCTTATGATGAACGGATTATAGACACTGATTTCCAGAATAGATTTTGAAGTGTTTACATTGTCAACATAAAGCGGTATTGGGAAAGGTGTCTACGAACTCCGGTTTTGGGACCCCATGTAAATGAGTTGTATGTTGGCTATGCTGTTTCCCTAAAGGAACATATTAAAATAGCTTAATGAAAATTTTTCGTTATTGATATTAACTAAGTTTACATTAATATTTTGTTTCATGTTGCTCGTAAAGCCTTCAATTCGCTATATATATTTTCATTTATTGCAATATGCATTCATGTTGTATCACCAAAATTAAATTTCTTACTTATTTCTGAATATCATAACAGTCCTTGGAGAAAGTGTCTTCTACCGACACTTCAATGACGCTATGAATTTTGATGTCACTTCCAGTGGGCGGAATTGGTGGCAGGTCAGGCAGGCGTAGAATCTATGATATGTATTAGGCGGGAGGGGAGAGGGGGATGAATGGGAGGGACTTGTTCCAGGTGAAATCCTGGCGCTAAGGGCACGTGACGGTGCAGTTTCCCACCGCGGTGGGGCATTAAAGTGAACAATGAAATGCAAAGAGCTTTGTTAGTGTGTGCACGCACGTACGCGTAATCTTACTCTACTGAAGCTGTTATTAATGAAGGCTTGCCTATTGGTATCTGGTAATTTTACACAACTGTAGCAGTTATTATTAAAGACCTGCCCGTTCCCTTTCAATTAAATTAAGAGCTATTTCTAATTTGGGCAAACTGAAACTCTTATTAATGAAGACCTACCGGTTTTTACTGCCCTATTATTGAAATCTGATTGCTTACTAAACCTATGTTGCAATTAACTGAAATTTTGATTGCCAAAGACCTGAATGCTTATGGGGTATTTATGTCAATAATGCAATAACAGGAACTGACACGTGATAATACATGAGCCATAACATTTTACCTTACATCCCTTTAGCTATAATTGTAGATTTCAGCTGGTATTCACAGAGCGTGGCTCCGTTCGGTTGGGCCGGGGGGGGGGGGGAGGAGGGTGTTTTAGAGTTGCCTGTCCTTTGTCTGATCATTTGTGAATTCCTGTGATCATTTCCTTATTGCGTAAGAATCCCTTAATATCTATCAAGCACTGTAGTAATGTTTCCTGTTTTTCGTTTGGAGCTAGCATGCTATGGATCCATGTGGCTGCCCTGGAATCGGGCACGTAAAGAAGGAGCACTTGCAGCATGAACTTACAGTTCGGAAGCTTCACACCGAGGGTAGTGTTTCAAAGCTGGTAGCCAGGTGGCAAGTGGCGCTCGCCACCCTGCTTTGCGTTTCGGTGAGCGCTGTTGGGAAGGTAGATGTTTCTCATGATAATATTTCCACTGCGTTGGACGAGGTGCAACGGAACCTGTCCTTTCTGCAGGACAGTCAACCTACTGTTGGGCAAATTAGTACACTTTGGGGAATCGTTTGAGGGACATTGCCTCATTTCAAATTAGCAGGGTGGGCCGGTAAGTGATAGAACAGTTTTTGTGGGTGTTGGTGAGAATTGAATCTCGTGCGGAAGCCTTGGGGACACTTCACCATGGGGTATTAGCATTACTTTATCCCTTGGTGAAAGTGATTTTATATCTGAAGTCCTTAGGCATGCGGGCTCTCAAACAATAAAAATGGTGAGTGGTGTGAGGTGGTGGCCCTCAACTACGTACCCACAGACTCAGCTTTGGAAGACTAAAGTTGTGTTTGGTTTTGTTGTGTAGGGGCTGGGATACGTAGTTGCAGCATTAAAGAACAAATACTACTGAGTCCACAGTATACGATACGAATACACCCATCTATCGAACGGTCAAAGATTTCTATCATTCGGCAATTGTGAATTATGAATGTAGCGTATAAACTTATAAATGAAAGACTGCAATTAAATAAAATCTGCAGGTACTATCTTAACGTCTTTATATGATGAGTACGATAGTGGAAGAACTTTTGAGAATGCGTAATATTTCTGCAAAACACTTATTGGTGTCGACGGTCCAGCAATTAAATAAAATATAAGTTGAATGACAGGGAAACAATAGATTCCTAGAACAATAGATTCCTAGTTATGAAGAACAACATAGCTTGCGATATATTCACTTCCAAACACACTCTACGTCTTCACTGCAGAAGCCACAGAAATCGCACAAGAGACAAGTCGGCACTATAAAGTATTACTATCTGCCGCGACCAAGCGCAGACCGCTCCACACTCTCCAAGTCTTTCCGCCGACCTTGCGTCCATCGCACCGTCGCGTCCAGCACTTTCCCATGTCCTGTGCGACTGTCCCTCGCTCCGCACTGTTCCGAACTACCTCGTGTCCTCTCCGGAAAACAATGCTCCTCCCCAACCTCCATACGTCTCTCTTATTAACGAGGGCTGTGACTGGCTAGAGTGCTCCCTCCATGTCTCCAAGCCAATGTGCACTCACAAACATATTGAAACACATACCAAATATTGGAATTACTTTTAAATAACTTGAAATTAAATATTCCTATGGCTAGACCATAAACACGCTCTAACACACATTACTAAATACATAAACAAATTAAATAGACATATACCAAAGGAATAACAAGCAAAAGTATAAAACAAGACGTAGATGAATAAATATATTTATAAGCATGCTGCTACCATTTTTTTCGTGTAACTGTGGAGTACTTATGGCCTGACACGATCGATAGTATTCGGCCACTTTGACCTCCAATAACACATTTACTTTTCAAGTCACATGCCTGTAATTCATACCAATTTAGGTTTACACTAATAGCCCTAGTTTCTAAGGACACGTCTGACGACGAAGTCGGATGAAGCGTTTAGATTTTCTAAATTCGTTGTTGGGTGTTACTTGTATAATTTACAGTCCGATACTAAACTTTAAGCTAATAAAGATATGGAAAATCTGATTACACCATCAGAATCTTCGTGCAAATAATAGTAATGTACATGTTTCTTTTTGAGGTATTAGGATTCGTCTGGCTACTATTAATTTCTACACAAAGTGAGAAATGTCTGCCATTAAGGTTTCACAAAGTCCACCATCTTTGACCCTCACGGCTCAGAGCGTCACCAAGGAATTCCCAGCCACGTGCTCGACGGACCGTGTGCTTCGGCCGTTGTGAGGCACCATGCGGATGCTAACGAGCTCGACCCTGCCACGGGCCCTGAGCAGTGGCCGCCAACTCGGAACTTAGAATATTTCCAGGGCATCGCAACTCGCCCGTAACCTCACAGGCGGTAGTGCTCAGTACTACAACTATGATTGTCGATAAGAAGCCCTCGCCAGGGTGCGGAACGAACTTGAACTTAGATACTACTGGCGGGTGCACGCATCAACTGAACCACTAAGCCAGTATGTCGATCGAGTGCACGTTGGCACCCCTGTCTGTGCCATGCGTAGCGCGTGTTCGTGCCGTCTCTTCTTTAACATGTTGTTTTTATTACCATACTGCCTCCTCGTTATGTTAATC
The DNA here is from genome assembly GCF_023864275.1 of Schistocerca cancellata. NCBI lineage: Eukaryota > Metazoa > Arthropoda > Insecta > Orthoptera > Acrididae > Schistocerca > Schistocerca cancellata. Next base: position 382,616,200 of record NC_064631.1, read on the forward strand.
TTCTGTTACTGGTGTCACTGAGTTGCTGCCTTGCCTGCCCGTTAGCGGCAGCAGCAGCGTTTATCGATATAGACCCTGCCGTATTATTTTTGCTGGACTGCTATTACTTCCTGGTATGTCAGTTTCGGAACTCGATACTGTATCAAACATTTTGGAGAGCATACTTCCTGAGGATAGGTCCCACTTGGTCTTTCCTTCCCACACCAATAGTAGCTTACGGGAACTGCAAACAGTCGTTTGATTCCGCTGAATCCTTGTCATTTGCCGATGAGGAGCGGAAACTCCTCCTTCCACATCGAGAATTAATAGGGCTCCTGAAGCATCCAACACATTTTCTGGGAAATGTTATTTATGGTGCGGCTCCCGTGTTTACTTGGCGCGCGAGCGTGCTGTAGTACAAGGTCCTAGACCCTTTAAGTGACGCCGGGTGAAGAAAGAGGGGGGGGGGGTGATTGTATCTGTCGGAGACGTGCATCGTGGTGTGCGCATAGACAAGCTACCTCCGGATCTGCGCTCCTTTTTATCTGTGCCCATCTGGGGCAAGAAATCTTATGCGCTGGTAGCTCCATGTACTTGATGGATTACATTTGAGAGTTGGGGTTTGGGCATTTGTGTAAATTAGTTTCCGTGCACCCCTGTCTGTGCCATGCGTAGCGCGTGTTCGTGCCGTCTCTTCTTTAACATGTTGTTTTTATTACCATACTGCCTCCTCGTTATGTTAATTTTCTGTTACTGGTGTCACTGAGTTGCTTCCTTGCCTGCCCGTTAGCGGCAGCAGCAGCGCTTATCGATATAGGCCCTGCCGTATTATTTTTGCTGGACTGCTATTACTTCCTGGTCGTTGTGAGTTGTGAGGTAGTTTGGACTTGACAGTGTTCGAGTTGGCACTTGCACAAGTTCAGTTGGGGGCGCGGCAACACTGAGGTCCGAACCACCATGACTCACCCGACGGTTGGCGATACACATGATTTGAGTCAAGACGACTTTAGTTCGTCATCGGTCGGTCGTCTTGTTGGACGGCGTGTATTTGGCCGGCGATCGCTTATAGGTTGGCTGTGTGTGCCGATTCGTGATTCGTCCTTGTTATTGTTCAGTCACTGCCGTTAGCATTTTGTAGTTCTTCTTGCAAGTGTTCGTGAAACTTGTGTAGTTTGTGTGACTTTGACTGACAAGTTATTTTAAATGTTGTTGGCGTACTGGCTCTTAGTCGGTCGGTTGGAGTGGAGCATTGAGGAATTCCCCGCGAGACGTAGTTTGGCGGTCGCAACGCGGTGTCTGAATGTATGGCGCTGTTCCCATTGCTATCAGGTCCGTGCCTCACCAAGACTGGACACGAAAGTTGAGTTTTGATTCAACCTAGCAGCAAGTAAAGACTGTTCACATTGTGTCGTTCAGAGTTCGTTGTCTGCTGATGGGATATTCCCGCGAACAACAACGTGGTTTTCAGTTTGGAAAATTCTAGCCACACTCCGGTGGAGTTTCACTGTATTTGCTTATTTGAATTGAAGTTCACCAGCGGAATCTTCTGCCTTGTGGCCGTTAACATTCCTGTTACCTGCCCTGGCCGTCGACGCAAATTCAGGCAGTGTAGTTTCCTCATCGTGTTGTTGTTGTCCGGTTCGGTGCGTAGTTTGACAGCTCCATGCATGATTGGTTGTGGGCACCAATATCTTCTACGTTCTTCCATTGAACTCCTTGTTGTGCCCTGGTCGGGTGAAGTGGAAGTTTTCTTGTGGGTGGGTCCATTGACTGTCGGTTAGTTGGGTTGTCGTCAGATCGTGAATGGTTGGTCCGACTGCCTGTCTCACCTAAGCGGGCGTTAGTGTTTGAATTCGTGGCTGACCCTCGAACGACTGAGCGCCCTTGGGTGTATTGCCCTTTTTCTTAAATTGGTTCTTGTTGTTTGTACTTGTATGGCTTCTAGCCGATTGTTTTTTTTTAATTAGCGTTGTTTTGCTCTTAAGGCTTTCCGCCTAGTTTAAAGAACTGTTTCTCGTAAGCCCTTTGGCATTTTAAAAATTTTGTTAAATTTTTAAGTCTTGGGCCTTCAGCCGATTTTGAGTTTGAGTTATTTCTAAGGCCTTCAGCCCAAATTATAGAACTGTTTCAAGTAAGGCCTTTGGTATTTAAAAAAAATTAATGTTATGGAGTTTTAACTGTTAAGCCTTCAGCCCACTTGAATTTAACTTGTTACTTCAGCCTGACTAAAGAATTGTTTTAAGATAAGGCTTGCCTTTTAAATTTCTGTTTCTGCTTGCGTCTTAAGTTATTGGCCTTCAGCCGTTTTTTTAAAATTAAAGTGGCTTTCAGCTGCTAATTAAGTCCAAAAGATTAAAGGTGTGTGTTAAAAAAAATTCTGGCGATCTTGTAATGTTTGGTCAAATAGTAAAGTTGTATTTTCGAGTGTAACTGACAGCCCCTTATTTTGGCCCCTTTCCACAACTAATCTTACTATCTGTTCTGTCCTGCGGGTTAAGCAAGGCGCCTCACGTTCCTCAGACAAGTCGTTTGGGCAGTGGGCGAGAGTTGCTTCTAGTCGGTGAAGTGCGCGTAGTTTGTCCTTTTGTAATTTCTGATGCTCGTTACGCTCTTGGTTGTTAAAGATCTAGAGAACAATTCGTTGCTCGAGTGTGTTTTATTCCGAAAACTGGGCTAGTTGTCGACTTTGAGAGTCGCGCCTTCTCTTTTAGGTTTTCGCCTAGTGACAAGATAGACTTTTGCTCTGGCTGTTGCGGAAATATGGAGGATTCGTTAATTGTAACTCCAGTGCATTTTATTTGGTCCATCCTGAGCTGGGTCAGGCAGGGCAGCTCTTGAATTTATTAGGAGAGTTTCCCGAGGTTCTCTCTATTAAGGTGGGGGTCACTAACGTCATACGGTATCACATACGCTTGGCTGACAATATTCCCGTGCGACAGTCTCCTTATCGCCTCTCGCCACCCAAAATGAAAATCACAAGACAAAAATTGAAGAGTATGTTGAAGGAGGCGATCATTAGGCTGTCACCGATTTTTCTCGTTACCAAAGCTCAGGGCCGGGACTGCCGGCAGTTGGTTGATTATAGACTCCTTAATAAAAAGGTTGTCTTACAATGTCTCCTCTTGCCGGATCTTCACAACTGCTTTACGTGGTTTCCGGGGACTAAGTGACTCACGGTGCTTGATCGTAATCAAGCTTATTATCAGATTCCTCTTACCAAGGAGTCTAATCATGCCAACGCGTTCTGCACTGAATGAAACGTTTATGAGTGCAACCGAGTTCTGTTGGGCTGGTCCACTAGGACGGCGGTTTTGTCTCTTTTATTAGGTCATATCCTGGGCCACTTGAAGTTTCTTTTTGTCCATAATTACCATGATCTTGTTGTCATTTATAGTTCGTCGTCTGAGGATCATATTCCCATCTTCTGGAGGTCCTCTCCAAGTTTTAGGGTGCGGGTTGACCATTAAGCCATCCAAATGACACATGCTAGGAAACTGGTGTCCTTTCTGGGCCATTTAATTTCCGGGGATGGCATTAGGATTGACCAGGAACGAACTAAGACGTTAAAAAATGTCCTCAGCCTCGTGATTGGAAGGAGATACTCAAATTTGTTGGGATAGTTCATTATTTTCGCGGTTTGGGCACTGATTTTCCCCAGATGACTGCTCATCTGAATAAACGTCTTAGGAAGGGGGAGAAATTTGTCTGGGTTGAGAGCCAACAGGCGGCTTTTGAAGCTAACAAGACTGCTATCACCAACCCGCCAGTCTTGGCTGTCCCAGATTTTAGCAAAATATTTATCATTCGAACTGATGCCTCGAATGCCCGTATTGCTGCCGTGTTTTACCAGGAGGATGAAGGTATACGATGCCAATTAGCTTTCGGATCTAAAAGGTTGTCTGGTCCCAGGATGAATTATTCCGTTAGCGAGTGCGAGGCGCTGGCTGTGCTTTTCACCTTAGAGAAGGTCTAGTTCTATCTTGACCATAGGGAGTTTGATCTCGAGACGGACAATCAGGCCATAGGTTGTTTGTCGGCCCAACCCAGGCAAACTGGTAGGATTGCCAGGTGCGCGGTCCGCATCTCTGCATATCAACAGATAAGAGAATCTGACAACCAAGTCGCCAATGCCCTCAGTCGCATATTTCAGGAGGTGGCTGTCAAGACTAAGGACATTATTGAGTCTTCCTGGTTGTTTGTACCGCTTTAGATGAAGTTCCTGAGTTGTTTGTGGACCTTAAAAAAAGGGGGCCAAGGTCTGTGGTGGGTTCCATTAAGAAAGCAACTCTTATCAGATGGTGAGGTTAGCGACTACTCCATCAGGAACGGCATACTTTGTAAACGCGTTAAGATGTCGGGGACTTGAAAATATGTTTCCTTCAGCAGCTGGCACCTCCCGTTTTCCATTATTTTCGTAATTCTGCAATGGAAAGACATCTGGGCATCTGGAAAGGTTAAGGCTCATGTCACTTGACCCACGTTGTATAAGGAAATCAGGCGATTAGTGGGTGAGTGTCAATCCTCTAGGAAGGCTAAACCCAGTAATAGTCCTCCAAAGGGGTTCTTACAAAACGAGCGCGAGGAGAACTCTATGGACAAACTAATTACCGAGTACGTAGGGCCTCTTCGTCGTACCAAAAAGGGGAACCGATATATTCTCGTGGTTGTTGATGATGTAGGTAATGCCTCGTCGTTGGGTCACGGTGGTCATTACCAGTTCAGCTCTGAACAATATCATCAGCTGGTTTGGAACACCTATGGCTCTTGTTAGCGGTAACCCTTCGGCGTTTGTTTCCGAACAGTTTAAGCAGTTTTGCTTTCTTAACACTATTAAGCACCTATGCACCTCGCCTTATTATCCCCAAGCAACGACTGCAAAGAGAGTGAATCGGAAACATAAGTCAGCTTTGATCATTTACCATCATAAGCGTCAGAGTAAGTTGGATACCATCTAGTCTTGGTTCAATATTACACTACCATTGCGCAGCATGAAGCATCCAAGGCAGTTCCTGCGGTTCTCTGGTTCGCGTAACCCATCAATTCTTCTTTATCCAACTAGTGGGTTATCAACGACCTCCTGCCGCCGTCCGTTACTCCTGGAGATCTTAGAGAAGATTAGGAACGGGCCAGGAACAACATTAGGTTAGCTCACCGTAGCCGGGCGTGGCGATATAAAAGGAATAGACGCCCCTTTCAAGGCGAGGTTGGAGGTGAGGTTTTCGTGAAGAATTGTGTCGGTTGGATAAAGTGTGGTGCCAATCTCGCGAAGTTCACTCCTCGTTTCATAGGCCCATGCTCCATCATGAAAATTCTGTGACCCGTTAACTTGGTTGTTAGGCATCTGGCAACGGTAAGGTCCTCCTTAATCAACTTAAGCCCGTTAATATATCTTCGCATCTCTCTTCTGTAGGCTAGACCGGTGTCCATTGGTTTAAGGATGGAAGGCTCAGCCGACGCGGGGTTCCTGGCGCTATTAGTTTGTTCTATTCTGTGATCTCTCTCTGGTTTGAAGCCACTAAGATCTTTGCTGGTCATTGTTGATGGGAGACGGGGCGTGTTGCGGCGGGCGAGTTGGGGAGTGGGAACAGAGCGAGGACGATGTGAGAGGTCCGCCCGGTGACTAAGGCGAGCACTTGTGCAAGAATATTGGGCACAGAGTCCGGCGAGTGGTTTCTGGGTATATTTGTGGACCGGTTTGAATCCATGGTTGTCTTCGAGTGCCTTCTTCGTGTGTAGCCTTGTCAGCCAGCTCTAGAACATGGCACAGCGCGGGGGGGGGGGGGGGGGGGGTGTGTTAAGACGCCAGTAGTATCGCTGTGCTGAAACCTTAATTAATAAGGTCTATTACCCTATTATTCAGATTTGATATCTTACTCAGTCTGTGTCGTAATTAACTGATTTTGTTATTGCCAAAGACCTACCTATTTCAGAGGTATTTACGCCAATATGGTAGCAACAGAGAATGACACAAGATGGTACATGGGCCCTAACCTTTCGCCTTATGTCACTTTAGCCATAGTTGTAGGTTTCAATGACACCGTTTTCACACAATTAAAGTGAATCCTACGTAACTTTTAGGAAATACTGTAATACTGATAAATATGTTTCGGTATAGTGTTATTTTATATAACCCAGGATAAACTTACATAATCTTTTTTTCTAAATACAATAGTACTGACAACATATTAGGAACATTGTAACATATTACACGGTTCTCCAGAAGTTAACATGTTTATTTGGGAATACTTTAGTAATGGCGATATGTTTTCGAATATGTGCCATTTGATGCAATGTAAATGCAGGTTACATGGGGTTCAACACGGGCAATACTGTAGTAGTGGAAAATATCTTTGAACGTGGTGACTTTTTTATGGCATTCCACTGAGGCTTAGGTAACTTGAAAGTTAGAGTAAAATCAGATGTTTCATTTTAATAGATAATAAAATACTAGTTTGTAATTGGCTGGGGAGCTGTGGGAAATGGTTTGTCAAGTGGAGTGAGAGGGGAGAGGAACGATATCGCTGAAAAGTGGGACACATGATGATGATATCATTGATAAGGAGGATGTGGCTTTCTATGTCATGCATTTGTTGCTAGGATGAAGTCCCCCCCTCACCAACAGTTGCACTTTTCAGGGTCAATTACGTGCGGGCTAGAGTTACTACCGATATATTACTCAAGGATTCGGGTTTCCGAGGTCTACAGTCTCTATGGTTAACTCTCGGTATCGCAGAGTCAATGTTCTCACATAAATTAACTGCAGGAGGCGCAAGTGTCAGGTCACATCTGTAGATCACCGATGGTCTGCTGTGTGTCACATCAACGCCGATTTCAATGTAGGGCGTCAGGAACCTTTTGCTAGGAGCACTGTATCTACATACTGTACCACTAAGGCAATGCAGCCGATCACCGACTCACATCAACTCGCTTACTTCTCGACATACAGCTCAGTAAGTGACATGGGCCTGCGAACTTCGTAAGTCGATTATGAAACCGTGACTGCAACAAGCATGGCCAAATGAACTTCGTATTTTATTTTGTCCAGCTGACGGAAGCATGAAGTGTGGAGCAAACTCGACAAAGCTGTAGATCCTGTGTATGACCAATTTTATGCCTTGGTGGGAGGTGGCTTATAACGGTCTGGACCGTAGTCAGACAGTCACTATTAAACGAAGTTGTCCAGCTGCAGTGACAACGCCAGGTTCACTTCTTGTGGACAGTGCTTGCACGAAGGGTACTTGATGAAGAGTAGATTTGTGACATTGCATTGGCCTCCCAGATCACCCAAGTATTCATCTATGGGATATTCTTGATGCCCCTCTAAGATTGAGGAACCCAGCGCCATGTACATAAAAACAATTGTGCGTTGCACTGCGAAGTCATTGGATCAAAGTCTGTGGGGAATGATACGAGCATTTTGTAGAGTCAGTGACTCGGTACATTACTGCAGCTTTGGGCTCACGAAACAATTACTTATAATATTCATTTCTTTCTCATGACTACTGACCAAACGGTGTATTTCTAATTGGACTTTTGTATTTAGTTTCATCATTTTATCTGTTGAGACCGTACTACCTCATCCTGCTGTCAGAAGCATATTGATTGACTGGTGGTATATAGTACCTTAAACAAGTCAAAAAATACCGTTCCTGTTGGCGCTGCATTTTGGAAAGGAATTTCACTTACTATGGAATGTGAAAGTTCCACATGAATGGAGATAAGAAACTAGCATTAATTTTATCTGTCAAAGCGGGGTTGCATTGCTAGTGGACGATACAGCCACTTTTATTTCACACAGAATGTCAATCACAGACATTAGCAAGACGTCTCATACTTATCTCATCTTGCAGAAATGAGATTGCACAACTGAACACTAATGGCTCCTTGGTGTACAGATGAAGATGAATATTAATCACATAGAACGAAATGGTTTCAAAATCGTGATATAAGAAGGAAAATCAGAAATTTATAGCCGCACTCCAAAGAAAATTCTCTTACTTTGTCGCATATAGCACTTTTACTCAATATATACTGACGATTTGGTACGTAAAACAGAAAATATTAGTTTTAGTTGCAGTATATGTAGAGACAGTAGCCTTCGCAGACTTCGTTGCACCGTTAAGAATGCCCCAATATTTTGCAGTGTTGTGTCCTCTGAACACTGTAAAACTGTTATACTTATACACTCCTGGAAATTGAAATAAGAACACCGTGAATTCATTGTCCCAGGAAGGGGAAACTTTATTGACACATTCCTGCGGTCAGATACATCACATGATCACACTGACAGAACCACAGGCACATAGACACAGGCAACAGAGCATGCACAATGTCGGCACTAGTACAGTGTATATCCACCTTTCGCAGCAATGCAGGCTGCTATTCTCCCATGGAGACGATCGTAGAGATGCTGGATGTAGTCCTGTGGAACGGCTTGCCATGCCATTTCCACCTGGCGCCTCAGTTGGACCAGCGTTCGTGCTGGACGTGCAGACCGCGTGAGACGACGCTTCATCCAGTCCCAAACATGCTCAATGGGGGACAGATCCGGAGATCTTGCTGGCCAGGGTAGTTGACTTACACCTTCTAGAGCACGTTGGGTGGCACGGGATACATGCGGACGTGCATTGTCCTGTTGGAACAGCAAGTTCCCTTGCCGGTCTAGGAATGGTAGAACGATGGGTTCGATGACGGTTTGGATGTACCGTGCACTATTCAGTGTCCCCTCGACGATCACCAGTGGTGTACGGCCAGTGTAGGAGATCGCTCCCCACACCATGATGCCGGGTGTTGGCCCTGTGTGCCTCGGTCGTATGCAGTCCTGATTGTGGCGCTCACCTGCACGGCGCCCAACACGCATACGACCATCATTGGCACCAAGGCAGAAGCGACTCTCATCGCTGAAGACGACACGTCTCCATTCGTCCCTCCATTCACGCCTGTCGCGACACCACTGGAGGCGGGCTGCACGATGTTGGGACGTGAGCGGAAGACGGCCTAACGGTGTGCGGGACCGTAGCCCAGCTTCATGGAGACGGTTGCGAATGGTCCTCGCCGATACCCCAGGAGCAACAGTGTCCCTAATTTGCTGGGAAGTGGCGGTGCGGTCCCCTTCGGCACTGCGTAGGATCCTACGGTCTTGGCATGCATCCGTGCGTCGCTGCGGTCCGGTCCCAGGTCGACGGGCACGTGCACCTTCCGCCGACCACTGGCGACAACATCGATGTACTGTGGAGACCTCACGCCCCACGTGTTGAGCAATTCGGCGGTACGTCCACCCGGCCTCCCGCATGCCCACTATACGCCCTCGCTCAAAGTCCGTCAACTGCACATACGGTTCACGTCCACGCTGTCGCGGCATGCTACCAGTGTTAAAGACTGCGATGGAGCTCCGTATGCCACGGCAAACTGGCTGACACTGACGGTGGCGGTGCACAAATGCTGCGCAGCTAGCGCCATTCGACGGCCAACACCGCGGTTCCTGGTGTGTCCGCTGTGCCGTGCGTGTGATCATTGCTTGTACAGCTCTCTCGCAGTGTCCGGAGCAAGTATGGTGGGTCTGACACACCGGTGTCAATGTGTTCTTTTTTCCATTTCCAGGAGTGTATATTATTGTCTCACGGAGTTTATAGCTGTTCTCTTGCTTATCTAGGTCAAACCTATGAATTTTCAAATGTATTGCTGTTCGTATCCAATGGCTTGTTTTTTGGTTCTCTGTTAATCGTGAGCTTGTGGTTTAGAGGTATTAGCGTGGTGTCAAATGTGGGAATTTCAGATGTGGAGGGCCACTGTCTCCTTTTGACTGTAGTTTCCTAGGTGGTTGATGGTGGTCATTGCTCTCATTTTGTTAACAGAATTTCATACATGACATACTGCTCGTTTTATCTCGAATGTAAGTGTAAGTGTATGTGTGTTACGTTTGTTAGTATTTTTAACGATTTTTTTCTTTATTTAATTTCGTCGCAGTGTAACTCAGTAAGGGTCTTATATACTCCAGTTGCGAATTATCCTACATGTTTTCATAAAACCTGAATGAACAGTAGCTAAATAAAAATCCTGTCGATACAACAATTCTGTACAAATCTCGCCACCGCTCAAGACGTATCCCCATCGTTCATTCAGTTCTTTAAAGTATGCACCTCTTTTTAGAACCACTAAACACCTGTGAAAATCACCGTTCTTTCTTAATCTATCTTCTCCAATGCACAACCGAATCCCATACCCACCTGCCTAAGACGATCGTCGAACATTCATTAGGTAAGCCGCAGAAGCTCCACAATAACACTGACATCAGCTCTGCATGATCATCACTGCTAAACAGGTCACTATTACTGTGATAATTCCTGTGTTGGAATATGTCGTTCTCTTACCATCTTCTGATGCTTTTAATACTTACTTAATTTTAATAATGTGTATCGCTCTGGTCCAGGTGGTAGTAGTAGTAGTAGTAGTAGTAGTAATAGTAGATGTTGTTTTGTTGCTGTTTTTGATGATGATGCTGCTTCATAGAACCCACCAGTTCCTCGCCTTGAAATTGCATACGCTTACAATCCCAGGCTGTAGATAAATCTCACTAATCAAAGTGATTAAAGTGGAACTTATGTAGGTTCACAATAGATCTGGCATCATTAGGAATTTTAGTACATCATTTATCTTTGTGTTTGTGGCTACAGGAGACGCCATGTTGACTCTCCACTGGATAAATGAGCTCATAGACCTGTGCTCATTATCGACCATTACCACTCCTCGCTTACCCTCTGGTTCAACGTGCAAGAAGTCGCTGTAATAAAATAAGTGATGTGTTGGGTAATCGTAAGTTCCACATACAGAGGAGCAACTCAAAGAACATGCTGCACACCATCGCTGCACAGTCCTCCTTTGAGAGGTATGTAGGCACGTAATCGGATACGATATTCCACCACTACCACCTGCGACAACGGTCGAGTTGTTCTGTTCCTCATAGTACAGCATACGCACAGCAGCGCTTCTGCGGGATCGTCCAGCACCCGATATTTTTCTAAATGCTTTCCTATCCTCACAAACACTCGTGTGGTCTACAATTCGGAGACAACTTCCTATCTATATTCACCAACGAAACTGAACTGTGATAAACTGCAGCAGGCGAAACGGATGTTCTACAGGCCTGTGTGCTGTGCAGGCATCTGTTCAGGAAATGTTAAGTGAAGCTTTCAGTTGTGGTTGGATCACATTATATCTGTGGTCTTGACATACTTTCCTAAGTCTTATTACCATTTAAGAAGAAAGCCAGTCGTCTGGAAGAGTGAAACTCTATTTCTAGGAGCAGGTGTACGATTCTGAAATTTCGTATCCTAGCCTATTGCAGAGAGCTTCATAATCTTTCACGAAGCGAGAGATAAATGCTGATTAATCATTAGCATTATGAAGAGTAAGTGACGATCTTGGAATGAGTTCCTGAACTTCATAAACCTCGTATGGTTGAGTATTAGTAATAGTTAAGGGCTTCACCTGTAACTTGTGTAATGTGTAACGACCTCTCTGCCCTTGGTGCTCAATAAATACAGTGGCGGAACAAAAATCTGAGGTACTCAAAATTATCTCAAGACAGTAGATTAAATTTGATAGTTTAAGGTAGTAAAGGTAGATAGCGAGAAAGAAACATACATTTCTTTAAAAAATTTATTTTGTTAAATGACTGTAATAAAAACTAACCGTTATAAATTTGAAAAACAACACTAAAATCGAGAAACGGGAACAACAATATTTCTTTTTTAACACATTTACAGTTTCAACTTTAAATTAAGTACAGTCCCTTTGTCAAATTCCTCTCATAAATTTTCAAAAATAACTGATCTGCTCTTCATTACAAAATATTCCCTTCTCAGACTGATTAGTTGTGATACAGAGAAGATAACACTCTTCAGTGATCTAAAGCACACGTAAGAAAAATTATTGCTCACGTATTTAAATGAAATAAACAAACAAACAATTTACGTTCTAAAAAGGAATGTATGCATTTAAGGTAGTTTGCATGTCCTACTCTGTGTGTGCGAAGATGACGTTGTCTTCAGTGTACTGAAGTTTGATGACAGCTTTTGTGAATATTTTGCTTTTAGCTCGGAGTCTGCTAAGGTTGAGTAGCTTACCATCAGTCCTATAAAATACTTCAGCACCCATCGGTAGTTTTTCCTTAACATTGTGAAGTATGATTCCAGAAATATCGATAATAGGCTAGGAGCAATAACACATCACTTCTTGACTACTGCGGTAACCTTAAACGGTTCTCTGGGCCCATTCCTAACAAGGAAAACAGTATTCATGTTGTCATGAAGAAGCCGAAGTATTTTGATGAATTTTCCAGGACATCCACTTGATGCCAGAATTCTCGAGAGTGCTTCTCGATTAACAGAGTCACAGGCTTTAACAAGGTCTATGAATACCATGTACAGGGGTCAGTTCTGATCTTAAGATTTTTCTTGCATTTGCCTTGCACTGAAAGTCATATCCACCGTGCCTCGATTATGTCTAAAGCCGTAGGGTTTTTTCAGTCAGACTCAACCTTGTTCTTTTAATAAATCCTCGCCCTCAAGTCTAGTTTCACTGAGGACAGCAGTATCAACGTTATATGTTCACGTACCACAATAGCTCTTCTTTGTTGTGGACGGTTATTTTTGTGTGAGTCTATGAGAGTTCGAAAATTCCAGGTAGCATTATTTAAGTTTTGTTTCTTCGTTTTTTTGGACCTCACATGGTGTGCCGTCCGGATGCGGCCATCCAGTCGGCTAGTTTGTTGATTAGGCTCGTTTTGTTGAGGGCAGCTTTTCAAGCTCCGTCCCCATGAAGGGTGAGCAAAGTGGATCCTGAATACGTCTGCTTAGTGACAGGTGCAGAATAGGAGTTACTCTACGGCCTCCTCGAGTGAAACGGTGATCACAAGCCTGCCGCTTACGTGCCAGTTCGTCATCAAATACTTCGAATGGCTCGAGCACTATGGAACTTAACTTCTGAGGTCATCAGTCCCATAGAACTTAGAACTTAAACCTAACTAGCCTAAGGACACCACACACACCCATGCCCGAGGTAGGATTCGAACCTGAGACCGTAGAAGTCGCGCGGTTCCAGACTGTAGTGCCTAGAACCGATCAGCCACGGCGGCCGGCTTTGTCATCAAGAGTCTCAAGATAACATAGTCCTTCCCCCGTCGACGCTGGGAGACCGCAGCAGGGCTTTCCTCTGTTGGACTGACGGTATTGTCTCCCAAAATCAGCCTGTGCGTTTATTTTTATTTTAATTTTTTTGACATGTAAATGTTCCTGCACAACAACAATCACATCCTCCCTGAGAGCTTTGTAATCTTGGCCCAGTGGCATAGTGTCTACGACGACTAGAGGCAAAAAAACTGCTGAGGTTTCTCAGCTCCTGGAAGAGGTTGCGGTGGAAGAAAGTAGGAATCATTAAGGATAGGAGAGAAAGACGGTTCGTTATAAGGCACATGTGCTCTGACTTATTCGTAAGCTATGAAGGTATTTCTAATTAAATATCCTAGCAGTAAGGAAACATATAGGTATTAATGCAAGGTTTTCCATAGTAAATTTCCAAATTTTATTCTCAGAAACCTTGTTTACTAGACACTTGCACAATCTATGTCCACTGCAATCTAGTCATGAAAAACAGAAACAGAGCTGAACCTGCATTAGAAAAACTAAAACTGAAACTACACCACAAGAAAACTGAGGTAGCTTTCAACCCATAAAAAGTGACAGCATTACCTCAGCATTACCTTACAGCTACATGTGCGCTATAATTAGGGACTTACTGTATGTTACAGCTACGCAAAATCACACATCCAAATGTGTAACACACATGGCAACTTTAATTTATACAATTTCGCCATTTGTATTTGTGATACTGTAGCTGAGGTGGGTTTTGCATAGTACTGTGGAGTGGTGAAAATCAGATAACTTGTTTACGTTGTTAACGAGCCTGACAGTCCTCTAACGCATAATAAATACGGTGTGTCTGCAGTGGTAATTGTTGCTGGCAAATAGAAAACTACGTGATGTTATTCCTTTATTTCTGGTCAGTACAGCCGTATTTAAGAGAATCAATCACAAATGCTTAATAGACGGACACATTTGCTCTTCTCCCACCGGGAATTTTTCTCTGATCGAAAAGCGCTTGGAAAAAGCAAAGTGTCAAATTCCAGCTGGCTTTCTTCTCAGTTATTGTAGGTCTAAGGGCTGTGTTGTCTTTTAAAACAGTAGAAATTAAAGGTAAGATTTTGTACTTACAAGAAGCATCTGCAATCGTTATTGACAGTAAAAAATGAAAGATATCAGAATTAGTATGGCTAAGAGTATATAGCGACAATCCTGGTGTCATGAAATACAAGAAAGTATGCAGTGAACTGGAAATGTGGTCACACTGTAAGATTTTGACGGGAGGTCCTAGTTTTTTGGATATATTTACCACTCAGTTATATTTCCTGATTGTTGAGCAAGAAATCATAGCTTATGACAAATGAGCTGATTTTAATTGCTATTTTGATTAAGGGAATAAGCAATTTTATCGTGACTGCAGTGAAAAATGTCATATTTTTTATTGATTCCTTGTTTCATTACTTAAATATCACGAGGTTATGTTAGTATTTAGTGTATAACTACAGAATTTTAATTATGGCACATACCCCATTTCCTATTAGTGTGGAGAATTTCGCAAAATAAATTTTATTTCTACAAATTCGGAGAAAAATCATCTCTGTCCGTATTACTGAGAATTTAGGTAATTTAGGTCTTTTTCTGTGGTATTTATTATGTTTTCCTAAACATATGAAAAGCAGACTTATGGCTATTTACACCTACAGAACATCCATTCTACAAATTTTGTCATCATTAACATCATGAACATCCATACGAACTGTCTAAATTAAGATTTCCTTAGAAAGACTGAGATGGAGCATGTGTTCCTATGTGTAAACGGATCTTTGCAAATGAGCTGGAGCAGACTTTTCTAGGTGTAAACGGATCTATATAAATTTTCGCATATTATTATGTGCCTGTTAGGTGGTTTTATAGTTGGGTAAGACTGAAAAATGCTTGTTTCAAGGGAAGTGTTTAGTCTTTGTAAAGTAGGAGTATATTATTTGAGTTGCTAATTTCAACTGACAAAGTTTAAGTTCAGAAAGCTCTACAATAATTTTCGGAAGTGGCATAAAATTGTTCCTAGAGTAGTATCTAACACCGTAATTACTGTTCTTTTAAGATCATGGTTAGTAGTATTAAACCCATGTAACTTTGTGAGAACAAACTTGACAGTACCATAGCTACTCTGTCATCATATACTAACAACCATATAATGAAACAATTAAAAGTGATAGTACTCGTATATCGACTGAGTTTTCACACTGGATTTTTAACAGTATTTATTGAACTGTCACTATGTATGCGACGTCTTATCTCTCCCGACTTTCTTTTTGCTATTAAATGTAGCAGTTAGAGATAATGTAACGCCACCACTTGATCTCAATTGCCGACGTTATTGCAGAACATTTGTGCCACTGGATATACGATGTGCCAGTGAATGTTGGGTACGTTTAATTGCCTTTCGCAAATGATGTTTTCCTATGCAGATTGTATTTACTTGTCCTTCACGACTGTATATGAAATCTTAAGTAATTGATAGTTAAAATCATGCATGTTATCTATGTGGTGCCGCATGACAACAGGAAATGATCACTCTAATTTTAGTACTCTATATTAAAATGTTCGTTTGTGTCTATCTGTTTCGACAGTCTTTTGAAATGTTTTCTGAGTATCACAGTGCTGTCATAAAGTATAGTAGTTTTACAGAAACATGTTGAGTTAGCAACATCAGGAGTTACGAAATACGCGTATTGAACTGAATGTGTAGCGTTGCTCTATAAATATAACTTCTTGACCTTAGGCGTGAGGTTCAAAGATATATGTGTATATATTATGACAATAAATATTTATATTACATCTACGCAAGTTTAAGCGCAATGCGGCATCCATTTCATTCTGATCTTGAAACAGATATTACATTTACAAGATCTGCGCTACTGTAGGATTTGTTCATCATCTTACGTTAGTTCCAGTGTAATAACGGAAAGTAAAAAACAACTGTTAACAAAGTTATTACAGAGGAGGTGCTAGTTGTGATTGAGCAAGGACGATGATGGAAATCGGCCGTTCAATTCTCACTTTCTATTTGATATTCTCCAACTTTTAATGGCTGGACTGTCATATCAACCGATGTCAGTCGGAAGTCGACTCCAGCGTGCCAGGCACTGTTCCACCTCTCTCAATCTACCAATCTGGAGATAGAATGCCATAGCCATATGTTGTGTGTACTGTTTCCATCGTTTTCTCAGTGACAGTGATTTAAGTGGCTTAAGGAACATAAAAAATAGTAAGTGTCGCAACGTAATAGGTAAAAGATGGATATACTAGATTATTTACCGCTTTTGTGTGTCACTGTGACGCGTTACATCGTCCGATGCAAGTGGGAGCGATAATCGATATGCTCCATGTTTGATCTCTGAACGATAGTGTATAACAAATAATACGGTACATTGGTGCTTAAGACAGTAGTGGCGAAGATTCTAAAAGGCCATGAGCAGATGAATTAGGTGGATATGTTGTTTAAATGCACTATTAAATTCCTGCATAATACTCATATTTAGTTGTCTCAGAGACTTTTACTAATATCCAGCAGTGAGTTAGTGTTAAATGAAGAGGTCACTGAGGTATTTCCTGTCAGGATGTGAAACTTGAGCTCCTCTCAGCATAACGAATGTTCAGATAACTTAAGTAAAAGCTTGTTGGTAAGTGATCTGCAGTAGCAGGGCAGTGATGGTCCTGGTTATATAAATCCTCTAACTCAAGAAGGAGTCACCGGTAAGATAACATTGTTACTAATAAGAAAATAAGAAATGTATGTACATGATGATCTTGATCTTCAGTACTAGGTTTCACATATGGTATAAGGTTACAACTCAGGGTAGTGGACGAATCATATTCCAGGTCACCCTACACTCTACCCACCATGGGAAACCACAATCTTACCCACACACATGAGACAACTGCTCAATGTTGTCTAGAGTAACACCTAACCTAACCACATACCTGAGGTAGCTGTGTGTGGTACAGGACATACTGTAATGCAATACTGGTGATGTGATGTTGGGCACCTGTGTGAGTAAAAGTTATCGGAAGGCCGTATAGCTCTCAGACAATGGGAACACAATCTAACGTCAGGATACCAATCCCACTCTCCCTGGACCAATAACATTACAGCTCCCCTCAAACCCCATATCCTTTATGAATAAGATAATTGTACAGACAGCGTCAGTCATATGTGGACCAACACAGGAGAAGAATCTAGTTTTTTACACAAAAATTATTACTAATAGTGTCTTCTGTATAGTTCACTGGTGAATAAGTGAGGAAATAATGACAATGATACAACAAACGAACGTATGAATTGTTGATAAGAGTTTATTAAGCACTGCAATACACTTACAACAAATTTTGTCGTTTATGAACAGTATTTTGAATCATTTTGATGGATTTATGTACAAAAAATTTACAGTACTTTTTATACATAAAGTTAAATACTGTATTTCTCATGTAATCATCATGTTTCTGATTCAATTCATTATTCATTGTCATTGTAATCATTTGACTATGTACGATAAAGGCGAAGAAAAATCGGGCACACACAAATATATACTATGTTTAGATGCATACATAAAGTTGGTAATTCACTTGCACCCATATTGTGCTGCCATTCACTTATGCTCATACAAGCTGTTATGTTGAGTTGTTCATCGAACTGTCACACATTCACAATCACTATTTAGAAAATCTGTGATGTTCGCATGGCTGTGTTTCTAAAACAATACTAGGTTTCTTCAGATATGCTTGCATGTCTGAAGGAATGGCTACATAGGGGACTGCAGTCGTCATTGAAACACAGATGTGAATACAAACAATCATCAGCTATATAAGGAAATGACAACAATGATAATTAGTAGTGCATCAGGACAAAAACCTGGTTTTCACAAATTACACGATCTGTTGACCTATTTAATCTGGCTATCCATATATGACTCATGCCTAGACCCAAAATTCCATGTGTCGTCATTCCTGTATAGTAATCTGTACTCATACACACATTATGTAATTCCTGTACAGGGAAGAAAATTTAAAATGAAATTTGCTGCCTGGTATCGGCTGGCAACTACGATATTTCCATGCCTGTGTTGTTAAGAAGAACGCTTCAATATTTCTTCAGATGTACATGTATGTGCAAAGGAACAGGTACCGTCGCGACCAGCCATTATGAACAAATAACTATTATCTGATAATATGAATGACAACAATGAAAATTAGTGTTGAGCTGGGACTCATAGCCAGATACATCACTTTTTTTTGAGTAATCAGTCTTCTGACTTTGATGCGATCTGCTACGAATTCTTCTCCTGTACCAATCTGTTCATCTCAGAGTAGCACTTGAATCGTACACCCTCAATTATTTACTGGACGTATTCCAATCTCTGTCTACCTCTACAGTTTTTGCCTGCCTTACATGATTGGTAACTGAGGGAAACTGATAACAGATAATGAATAATATTTGATGGCCAATAAGTCGACTTTAAACTTCAATTTGTTTTTACAAATCAAGGGGACGATTAGTGAATTTACCTGGAAGGTCAGGATGAAAATCGTTGAGAATTTAGCCACTTACTGTAGCTTTTGCGCTAATTGCATTGCGAAGGTGGGTCTGATCCCCCATTAAATGGGCTAGCAGTTACATTCAACCGTTAGGATACAAAAACATTTCCAGTTAGCGTGGGTGAAGAGACATCATGGTGGTGGTATGTGATGAACCCAGCACAGAGGTGGGTAATATGGGGAAGTGAGATTCGTTCTATGACCAGTTAATGCACTTCGACAGATTTCTGAGTGGTAAGACCAAAGCAGACTCTGTGGAATTTCTGGACGGATTAAATTACAGGTTGGGGCTTACCGCATTACTGCAATATTAGAACGAATTAACAGAAGAGGATCCAGTGAAGAAACCACTCCAGAGCATGCTCCACCTGGAGTTAAGGTATGGAGGGACCATATGGAAAAAATCCTAGAAATTGGTATAGTTCTACCATATAGATCGCCATTTGCTACTCCCATGTTTTAGTTCATATTGCTGATAGAGAACACTTTCTGATGGTGGCCAACCAGGAATTAAACAAAAGGGTGATATTGAGAACAGTGCAGCTAGAAGATTTGCATAGGTGTTGCGGGTTGTTTAAGGGAGAACAGATGGGTACCACCTTAGACCCGGACCACGCTTATAACGAAAATCGTTTAGAGGAGGCCTCAAAGCCCATTACCGCCTGTGTCATGGATTGCTACATTTTAGAATTTTGTTTGGCGACTGGGGTGGGAATAATTTTGTATATCAACAATGATGTATTTTCCACTATAAAATTGAAATATCCTTTACATTATATGGATGGTCTGGTGATCTATATTTGCACTTGTTCAGGAGTTTTGATGATTATGCATGACAAGGCTAACAGTCAGTCCTCAGATAGTGACGTCTGCATGTTTTTCTGTGCAGTTTTATAGGACATATAGTTTTCGTGGCAGCAATTAATGACCCTGAGAGAGTAGAAGCCGCCGCCGCGACCGAAGCCAGTTCCCCCTGAACAGCCATAGCGTACGGATCTCCATACCGGCACGTTCACAGGAGCTCAGTCCGTCAGTCCTGATGATGGCGACATGTATGATCGCCGAAATATTGTGCCCGTTGGACACTGTAGACCGGCAGTACACCCGTGGATATTTTGATTATCAAATACGCCGGTAGAAAATCAAGAATCAAATCTTTTTCCTGTCTTAGGTTTAGGCAACGGGCCTACAAAGTCAATGTACATCTGCTGGAAGGATCCCTCTATCAATTTGGACCCCACATAGCCGACCTTGTTATTTTGCAATGGTTTACTAAGACCACAGGTATCACAATTTGCTATTCTCTTAAGGATCTCATAATCCATTCCAGACCATATACATTTTCTGTCTGATTTCCTCCCACATTTTCTATACTTCTAAATATCCTCCCACAGATGATTCATGGAAATAGATTTATTTTAATTTGCATTGAAGTCTTTCCTTGATGTGTCTCGTTGTTACTCACCATAGTAAACATCAACAATTTCACAATAAAATTTGGGCACCTTTGGCTTTCCACAGTATATAGTGACTAAAAATGCGACTGCATTTACCGCTCATTAATTCAAGCAATTTTGTCTTCATATCGAAGTTTGCCACTTAATTGCAGTTCCTCATTATCCAAACTCATCATATGCAGATCACATTAATAGAAACCTTAAGTTGCTATAGATACCCTATCATGCTAATAATCTGAATAGATGTGATCGTCCACTTCCCTAGTTAACGATGGCGTTAAGCATTGAATGCTATAAGACTCATCAATCCGCACCTGTGAATTGCCTCCTGGGATATGGATTAACCAGTTCATTGTGGCCGGCCACTGTGACCGAGCGGTTCTAGTCGCTTCAGTCCGGAACCGCGCTGCTGCTACGGTCGTAGGTTCGAATCATGCCTTGGGCATGGATGTGTGTTATGTCCTTAGGTTAGTTAGGTTTAAGTAGTTCTACGTCAAGGGGACTGATGACCTCAGATGTTAAGTCCCATAGTGCTTAGAGCCATCTGAACCATTTTTGAAATTGTATTGTGTATTTGATGGTCTATTGATGACATCTCGACTTAGAGGCGAAATGCTTGGAAGGTGTTTACATAACGGATGTTGGTAAAAACAAAATCAGAAAGGCACGTAAGAGAGAGATCGAACACTACAGTTTGGAGCAGTAAGCAAGAGGCTACAGAGTTTGTGTCGGGGTTATGTCCAAGAATTTTCATGTGGTCAGTAAAGCGTCTGATAAATGCCAGAAGTTATTTCTGCAATGTAAGGTGTCCTTAGATATTCAACAGTTCCTGACAACTGCGCTTTCCTGTTAAGGCAAAGACATTAGAGGATCTATTTCCACTGGAAGCTCAGGGTAAATCTGGGTTTCTTGGCGGGTAGCAGAATTGAAGTGCGCGATCAGAGTGTGGTGTGTGCGGCACTATATTCCTCTCTGGTAGCCGAAGTGTTTATATGGTGGCACACAGAACGTGAAAGAGATCAGTCGGTCTTTCTTCGGAGTCACAAAATGAAAGGCGGTCGATTTTTCACGTGAGAAGAGCTGTCGCACATGCCGACAACGCCGTGTGATTATCGGCCAGCAGCAAACTCATAGGGTTTGCGAACCTGCAGCAGTGTTCAGTATGGAGGCAGTGTAGCCCAAGTTTTCTGCAGTGATTACACTCCACTAAGGAGCATGGAATACATCAAAGTACGCTTCTAACTGAAACAGGTAGTGTGTTGTTGTGTGGGAATATCAACAATTTACAGATAGTGTGCTGACAGAGTGATTTATACTGTAAGATATGACTGTACTATACACTCTGTCCTCTGGTTTTCTACAGCGATAGACTTCACAAGATGGATAACTGTATCATTACCCTTACCATCCATGAATTGAACGTTTCGGAGGTTGCTTTATAACTATAGCCTTGTACAACAAGATGTGGCGGATGTGCAGTCGGTTTGTTAAAGTTGTACAAGGAATGCTGACTGGCCATGTCAAGAAATTCTAGGTTCCTGCCTCTAACAGTTGTTTCCGAGTAGCCTGTGATCAATCCTTATATGTATATTTACTGATGGACTGAGGGTCCAGTACCACGTCCGACGTTACAGCGGTGTTCTGGTTGGCACCATCCGAGCTCCTGCCAAATGAAACATCGGTCCTAATTATTGTCATTTTAATTATTCTCCTTAACAGTTTGATACTCGTCTTCATGGATTCATTCTACCAATTCAAACACTTTCTGAACTTGAAGCAACGGTTTGCCTTAAGGTTTACATTGAAAACAGTGCAAATGGTAATTAATAATTTCGATAGGTATATTATTAGCTTTGAATATTGGAGTGACGTTACTGCTGTCTTGAGTTTCACTGCAACAGCTTGTTATTTAATGGTACTGAACTAGGTCAATAATTTTAGTTAAGTATTATTTGGTTGTTATTTATTTGGTGACTATTGCTTTCGTGAGTGTTATTTATTGTAAATCTAAGTAAAGCTTTGATGTTTTCATTTGATGAATATTGTTATACCGTTATCCCAGCCAATCGATCCAACTTATAACGTTCCCAGGCTTTACACGAAATTCACCCAAAGTAATGTACCTATGCCAGACACTTCTAAATAATAAATCAATAACCATACAAAGATCATAGTGTGTGATTAGTACAAATAGCAGTGAAACAAGGGCACAGTTCTCTGTTTTCCTCTGCTGTCTTGCTCTTTTCTTTTAGCCAATGTGCTTGTCCCTCTCGGTTATGCTGATTCTTTCTAAGTAGTCAATTCTGCGGATTCGATGAAATGGTCTCAGTTTATCGTTCATGGACTGTGAGTAATTATTTGCAATTAGTACTGTTATTCGAAACCAGAATATAAATTGCGTACGTTTGAATATTGCGGGTTACATGTAAATAGTTAAATTCACTGTCAGTAATAAATTTTACCAAAAGATATACTCTCCGAGTCAAATCTGTGGGCCGTTGCTGCTTCCGTATGAAACTGCATTAACTTTCGTAAAAGTTCGGAATGAGTTTAGGCATTTGACGAAACAGGCCCCAGTTTCTTTTAATGTTGTCGTAATTGCTTTTCATTTTTGTATAAAAAGATTTCAAAAACCGAAATTGTAATCACAACCCGATATTACCGTCCTTAATAACTGCAAGTAAAATAATTAAATTCCAACTAATGGGCGGTCACGTTAAATACCTTTTTCTTATTTTCCTACCAGACATTCAATCACTACAGAATGTATAAAAAGAGGGACGGAGCAAACACATCGATCAGTAGCTAGATCATATGTATATATCAGGCGATACTCAGAGTCTGGTAGCTATAAAAGTATGCCCTGCTACTTACTAGGATAGTTCAAAATTAATGCAACAAAAGGAAATTTTTAAAGGTTGCATTTATTTTGCCACAAAACAGTATAAACAGACGATATTAAAGTAGAGACATTGTAAAGAATACATATTGTAAATAACTGCAACATGCGCAACGATAGACAAATTTACTTAGTTTTTTTTTTCTTTCAGGGTTTGCACACATATTCCTAATTCAGGTTAATGTGCTCAGTAAAGTGGGCAGGGGTAAATGTCTGACAATTATGGGGCATGGTGTGAATTATGTCATCAGTCACATGCTGAGACAGTAACGCCATTTCTTCCTGCAGAGCTGGTCGCAAGGCTTCGAGAATGGTTGGTGCAAGATGCAGGGTTGCAACTCGTCTCACTAGTGCATCCCAGACATGCTCTATCAGATTCAGATCGGAAGAACAAACAGGCGACGCCATCCGTGCCATATCTTCCGTCTTCAAGAAAACGTCAACCACCTGTGCTCTATGAGTTAGAGCATTATTGTCGATCAATACGAAGTCTGGACCCACCAGCACCTTTCAACAGCTGCGCATGTGGTCCCAAGATCTCGTAACGATACGTAACAGCAGTTAAACCTTTGCAGTTCACCTGTACAAGGTGTTCGAGTGATCAATATAATTACTGCCCACAACCTTAGGGATCCTCATTGATGTTGGTTTAGTTCCATAACGTTTAGATCCGGAAATAAATGTCCCATGTTCCCTCCAGATGCGAATCCGTTGAGAATCACTCTCCAGACGAAACCGGGACACACATCTGCGAAGAGAACATTGGCCGCCCACTCTTCGACCGTCCATGTGGCATGTTGAATACCCCACTCTAGACGTTTTCTTCTGTGAAGACGCGTTAGAGGTACACATACAGGAGTGTCATACAATAAAGGCCAGTCTCTCGTTGCCCCCTGTAGATAGTTTGCCTGGATAAACCGCTTCCAGTGAATGCTCATAGGTCAGATGCCAGTTGAAAAGTAATAATGAGGGGGTACCGTCCCGCTTTTACTGTTAAATAACGCTTCTCTCTTTCTGTGTCACACGTAGTCGCCCTTGGCCTGACCTTTGTGGTACAGTCTCGATCTCTACAACAGTCTCCCCACCCAGGAGACAATAGAACGATTCGCATTAACCCAGTAGGCTACATCGGCTTGTGACTGTCCTGCTTCAATTCTTCCTAGGCCTTCCATCGCAGAGAGTCGGGTAGGCGTCTTCTGTGTGCCATGCTGCACCGTCAGTGACTGTGTACACAGCAACTATGGACATGGGACTAACCGCCAAGTGCTGCTCAGTGTGGTAGGCGCTAATGCCGCCTTCCATGCGCAACATGATCGTTCGGGTATCCGTTCCCAGCTCGTATGATTATATCGTAAAAGAGACACACGACGACGAAGCAGCATTTTTTTGCTTTAATTTTGGACACAAGTATTACACTTACAAGTATTATCTCTATAAGTAATGAGACATAGATTGCGAAAATAATTTTTTACTCTACCAGCGAGACAACACATCAAGGTAACACAGCATCCAGTTGTGAATGGCTGTGTTGCACCGAGACTGCCTACAGGCATGAACAGCTTGTTTTATTATTCGGAGATAGAGGAGCACATCTGTATCAATAAGCTGCTACCGTCCAGAAGACATCCAATATGATGCCAACCCGAATATTTCGCCAGTAGCATTCTGCGAGATACGAAAATGGATGAAGTCCTTTTAATTGTGCGGACGACCGTCCACGTCGTAAAAATAGCCAGCTACTAACTGCCAATTTTAAGATTTTGCGCTAAAATTGTGACTTCCTAATGCTTACCAGTTTTTTCCCGGGAAGTGCTGGATCAGTATGTACTCACATTCCGAATTAATGCAACTAAATATTACGTGTCTCTATATAGAATATCGATGTGAGTGATGTCTGTAATGATACAGTATTACTTGCCAACTCAACAATAGGATTTCTAATACAATGGAAACTCTACAAAATATCATGTATTTCCATTTAATTCCTAGATTCTTTAAATAATTGAAGTAAGTCTTGCATTACATATACACTTATAAGCTGATAACAGCCTCCAAAGAACTTGATCCATTGGAACATAAATGGGTAGCCAAAAAACTATGACCACTTCTGACCGTGACTTTGGATGCTACCTGGTGGCTTTGTGGACACATGATGCGGTAACAAAACTGTGTAAGCAGAGTACACACGGACGTGGTCACCCTAGTGAAGATACCGGCTGGAAGTAGGGAAATCCACTGAGATAATCATTTCTGAGAAAGGGCGAATCTTGCCCGCCCGGCTGGCCGTGCGGTCTAACGCACGGCTTTCCGGACGGAAAGGAGCGCTGGTCCCCGGCACGAATCCGCCCGGCGGATTTGTGTCGAGGTCCGGTGAGCCGGCCAGTCTGTGGATGGTTTTTAGGCGGTTTTCCATCTGCCTCGGTGATGCGGGCTGGTTCCCCTTATTCCGTCTAAACTACACTATGTCGGCGATTGTTGTGCAAACATGTTCTCCATGTACGCGTTCACCACCATTACTCTACCACGCAAACATAGTGGTTACATTCGTCTAGTGTGAGACATTTGCTGGGGGGGGGGGGGTCCACCGGGGGCCGAAACGCACAATAACCCTGGGTTCGGTGTGGGGCGGCGGAGGGCTGAAGTGGACTGCGATAGTTGTCGTGGGGTTGTGGACCACTGCGGTTGTGGCGGGGACGGAGCCTCTCCGTCGTTTCTGGGTCCCCGGTTAACATAACATAAGGGCGAATCTTATTACGCAGAGCCTGTGAACGAGCATCACGAAAACGACGAAGCTGGTCGAATGTTCACCTGCTACTGTCGTGAGCGTCTACGGGAACTGGTAGGTGGACAGTGAAACTTTCACTGGGCGCTAAATGGTTGGACGTCCATGACTCTTCACAGAACGTACGGTTCAGAGGCTTGTCTGCCCTATAATGAGGGATAGATGTCGATCTGTGACAGCTCCGCCGGAAAAGCACTATGCTGGTGCACGCGCATGTGCTTCAGAACACAACGTTCATTTGAATATGTTGAACATGGGGCTACGCAGCAGGCCAGCACTATGTATTCACATGTCGACCAAACAATGCCATCAGTTACAGCTGCAATCTCCACGTTACCAACGGGATTCAAGTGCTGAATAATAGAAACACGCAGCTTGTCGGATGAATCAGATTTTGGCCATACTAGGTCGATGATCGTCTCCACAACCGCCGTCATCGACGTGAACGTTGGCTCGATAGTGCGGTGTGCCACGGACAAAGGCTGGTGGTAGCAGTATAATGCCAAGGGAGACGTTCTCCTGCACTTGCAAGGGACCTGTGCTAGCAATCGAAGACACGCTGACAGCAGCGAACCACCTGCATCCCCTCATGCTTGATGTCTTGCCCGAAAGCGATGTAATCTTTCAGAAGTATAATTGGCCAAGTCTCGGAGCCATAATCTTAACAGTAGCAAGATTACTGGGCATTACAGTGAACTCACAGTGATGTCTCGGCGACCAAATTCTACTGACAAAAATCCTATGGAGCCCTCCTGGATCACTATTGGACGTCATCACCACAAATGCAATTAAGCGGCCTATTACTTACGTGAATCACATGACATGTGTCACATAGCTGCGCAAATCTAACAACGAACTGTCGGATGCCTGGTACGTGGAGTCACTGAGGTATTACGTTCCAAAGAGAGGCGAACAAGCTATTAATTCATTAGTCATAATGTTTATGGTCACTGGTATACTTTTAACGTTGACCTATAACAGAGCCACAAGTTATGTGTATATCCGCTAACTGGTTTCCAGCGCTCTCTGCTCAAGTTTTACGAAACGATTATGGCTGATACAATATAGTACCTGTGTAGCGGAATATGATAGTTTCGTCTATTAAACCAACACAAATTACTTTAACTAAGCTTGTTCTTCAATAGTACAAAAAGTCATTGAACATTATTTTTATTTACAAGTGTTACGCTCATCCAGAATTTAACGTTTATTTCATATCATCAACACAGGAGAGAAGTATAAATGAGAGACATCATTGATAAGTTCAACAATGGTTCAAATAGCTATGAGCACTATGGGACTTAACTTCTGAGGTCATCAGCCCCCTAGAACTTAGAACTACTTAAACCTAACTAACCTAAGGACATCACACACATCCATGCCCGAGGCATGATTCGAACCTGCGACCGTAGCGGTCGCGGGTTTCCAGACTGTAGCTCCTAGAACCGCTCTGTCACACCGGCAAGCCATTGGTAAGTATTCATGAAACCGTATTTTTGTAAGCATAAAGTTATATCTAAGATATTTTTGTAAGCATAAAGTTTTATCTAAGATAGCTAATGCCAACGCACCAGCCTATGAAGCACTAACAAACATTGCAACACATACCATATCCTCCACAATTCATGTGTTTTCGTGTAAATATAACGGATTCCTTTGATAGTTTATTGGAGTTTTTCGAAGAGCATATTTAGGAAAGCGATGTAGATACAATGGCCGGGTGGTGAACCTTTATCACAGTTGGATAGTAAAGAAAGCAACCCACACCTGCTCATATGTTAATAACTCATAATACACTCCATGTATTTCTGCCAAAGCTCAAAATATGTTCTAAACATACGATGTAGAAAAAAATTCTTGGAATGCTGATCAACCGCAGAAATCATACGGGCGCAAAATGGTACATGCCTTGGTTTCAGCATTTTAATCTAGTGGCCATGAGTCATATTACGACAACTCCCTTTGTTGAATTACAGATATCCTCTCTATTTCGCTTCCGGATTTTTCTACATTTTCATATATTTCTTCGTTTTTTGCTTTTGACATATTTTCCCTTATTGTCTACGTTTCTCTGTATTTTTTAATGGTTATACATATTTTTACTTATTTTGCATTTCCGAAAAAAGATTGTTATGCTGTTGAATAAAATGGTGTTTTGCCATTTTTAAGAACTAATCGGGGTATTGTGGGGTGAGTCAATCGCAGAGTGTTTCATAGCTTCTAGTAAGAATGACGTACTCTGCCGCTTCCCTGAAATTCAGGAAACAGAGTCCTGGTAAGACTCTCAGCCATTACTCCACCCTGGTGTATATTCGCGTGTTTGTAATTCACTTAATGGAGGGTCGAGCTTCGTCATGCTTTCTATAGATATTGCCGGTAAAAAGCGTGCATTAATTTCCAGAATAACGTCAGTTGAAGTGAATTATGCTTTGCATTGTTACTTCTGGTTTCTGTTGATATTGTGCTGCAAACTGAGTGAATACCAAGACATATCATACATATGATGTCTACTGAATCTTAAATTTGAAGAGGACCTTTCTACCTGTAAAAGTCTAGGTTCTACGAACATTCGAGATGCGGGATCTGGATTATTGAATTTTCTCTTACAACCTGTATGTAGATTCTAGCAAGCCAAATAAGAAGATGATGACTAGAAGCACACTGTGCAGAAGGATGTAAACATAGAGTAATTGGAGCACTCTAGTTTTCTAAATTTTCTGGTCAGCGACAGAAATACGTAAATTTTTTTCTACTCTTCAGCGGCCAGAATGGGTAAAAAACACGTCCATCTGTTTTCCGCCCAACTGAATAAAACAGACCAAGAATGACTTTTTCCAAGCATTCACCAATTCGTTTACCAGGAGAGTTTGCTGAAAGGTGCCTCATTGATTTCTCAATCCAGTAATTGGTACTTGTCGAAATATCGACCCAGATAAAAATTTCCACTATTACGGATCTTCCTTCGTTGTCTTCGAGTGTTTCCCAGCTCCATTGGCGCGTTTTGGAAGTGACCCCAATGCCTCTTTTTCTACTTTCACAGAGCAACATGTACCGTGTATGGTAGCATATGAAGTTACATGGTCTTATGACTCTTACCGCAAAAAATTTGAATCAAATGTCAGGGTTAATTCTATAAGATGGCTGGTCTCTGAGCTCAAAAATGTGTGACATATTGAGATTTATATGATGTAATTAGGTACAATCAAAACGCACTTGACAGGTCTGGATAGACTGCCGATAATGCTCATAAAATAACACCACCAAGCGTATAGATCACTATTGACTTTTTGGGCTGTGGTGGAAAATGTAAGCATACAGTATAGATGCCTGTACCACACAGAAATGGACAAAGGGTGTTGTATTATGTGAACTCAAAGGCCATCACATTCAAATATAATGGTGGTGTTTGCTCATGGGGCTAGTAGAGCTCCTCATACTGTGTACCAACTAGTCTTTCGATTATGAAAGCACATGGAACATACTGGATGGCAGTTGTAGGCAGTGCTATCACATCTTGACAACATATGGTTCTAGTGTGAGGATGGGATCAGGACAGTACTCTGCGCATTTAGTGTGGGGCAGTGCATTTATTTATTTGTAAACAGTGATGGTTCAAGTTGAATTTTTGGATGAAATGCATGTCATGGATGAGCATGAGTATGCATGAATAAGTATACACTAAATATGTGTGCAAAATATGTATACTATGAGGGCATGTCAATATTGTATATATTTGTGTGTAAGTGCGGTTTTCCTTCAGCAGCTGCTGCTAGTCCATGTTTTGCATATATTGTACATAGAAAAGTGATTAAAATATAAAATACTGTGTATAGAATGATTAAATTAATCAGAAAGCTAATAGTTAAATGGGAAACATAATCTTTAAGGCAAGATTAAAAATTAGGTTTAACAAACAACAACAAAATGTAGTGGAAATTCTACTGGAATAGAAACTGTTATTATTAAAGCATATCTTAATTTGCTATATAAAATCGCCAAGGTAGCCGAGCGCGCTAATGCGCTGTTTCCTGAACTCGGGTAGGCGCGTCGCCCCAGGATCGAATCCGCCTGGCGGATTAATGACGAAGGCTGGTATGACACCCAGCCTGGACGTGGCTTTTAGGCGGTTTTTCGCATCCTGTTAGGTGAATACAGAGGTGGTCCCCACGTTCCGCCTCAGTTACACGACTTGCAGACATTTGAAAAACGTTCCCACTATTCCATGGGTTACATTAGATGAAGACAGCTGGGGTACACTAATTCCATCCCAGGGGGTTCAGAGTGGCAGCAGGAAGGGCATCCGGCCACCCTCTGCAACTAACACTGCCAAATCAACAGTAAGAAGGCCGATCCCGCATTGAAGCGGGAATAAGGCATCAAGAAAATGATGATGAATGATCTTCAGTTGTTATATTATCGATATTTTATCTTCACCATTTCACTATTGAACTATAAGGAAAATTTTTGTATTAATAGTGTGTTTACAACAAACAGATCCAATACTTACGCTTCTCAACACAATACTCACACCATCCAAGCAAATGTGCTCTTGATAGTGGATGACGTGGGGGAGAGAGCTCAACTATTAACCCATTGTGGGAGGAGGGTGATGAGTATCCCACTGTATTAATATATTTCATAATCTGAGATAGGTAGTCGGTTTTCGCCAATTTTTAGTCACAGAATTGCCTGACAACCACGTGAAAAGTACTGGGTTATGTTTTTTACCATGTACACGTTCCTCAGTTGCCTGGGTAGAATGGGGATGCCCATGGCTGATCTTACACATTTGTTGCAGGAGTGTGGACAGTATAGTGCATCCGCAGGAAAGGGGAATGCTGTGGTTGCCTTTAATATAAGCGTTCCAGTTGCCTCAGGTTTACCTTATTCTGGATAATTAACCTGACACTACAGGTTGAGGTCTTCTCATACATTCACCACTTAACTATTACCTATCGATTTTAATATTACCTTATCAGTGACCCTTTCATGTGTACTGTTCGCGTGTTTGGGTACCCATAAGCGACGCTGTGGTACTATTGACACACTATGATTTTTATGGCATTTGAAAAGAATGCTGGCATTTGTCAAGACGTTACCAGTATGATTATTTTGGTATGCTTTCAGGGCGTCGAACTGATGTGAAAATAATGCCGATAAAGGGATTCTGAGCCGTGTGGAGTCGCCGCGCGGTTTGCGTCGCTATGTCACGGAGTGCACGGCCTCTTCCGCCGGAGGTTTGAGTCCTCCCTCGCGCATGGGTGTGTGTGTCGTTCTTATCATAAGTTAGTTTAAGTAGTGTGTCTAGGGACCGATGATGCTAGCAGTTTGTTCCCTTAGGAATTCACACAGATTTGAACATTTGAAGCGATTCTGAAGTTCGATGTACGATGCTGGTATTATACTATTATTCTGAGCAAACTGCAAAGTGAAAGAGTAAGTTCAAATTTACGCTGGGAACTATACTGTTACGTCACTCACATACACTGATGGCCCTTAAGATTGCAGCACCAAGAGTGATAAAATCAATTCAATGTTACTAAATCTACTTGTACAAGTTACACTTAGTTGCATTCATAATAAATGACTGATAGTGTGGGTGATTAGGTGTGTAAAGTGAGTTAAGTTTAATGCACAGAACTGACACTTGGTCACTCCCCATTACCTGGGCATCAGAACGGACTGAACTCGATAACAGATACGGGTACGTCATTGGTTGCTGCCTCAACTATATCGTGAATACATCAGTCACAGAGGTTGGTGTGATGCCAGTCTCTCAGCAAGCCACGACCAGATATGAGAGATCCGGAGAACTTGTTGGTTGAAGCCCCGGTTTAATGGTTCAAATGGCTCTTAGCACTATGGGACTTAACTTCTGAGGTCATCAGTCCCCTAGAACTTAGAACTACTTAAACCTAACTAACCTAAGGACATCACACACATCCATGCCCGAGGCAGGATTCGAACCGGCGACCGTAGCGGTCGTGCGGTTCCAGACTGTAGCGCCTAGAACCGCTCGGCCACACTGGCCGGCGCGGTTTAATGCTCTCTGTATCGAAGTTCGGTTAGGACGTGACAGGCAATATTTTTTTGCAAACATAATGAAGTAACAATTACTTCGAATATAGTTCACAGCCACTGATCTAAACATAGTAGTTAAGTAACGGATTGTGTCCATGTTAACAGCAATATGCAGAAGAGGTGATGGTTTTGTATACTCAGTGGCATCCCAAGCGTCCATGACTGATACTTGACTTAGTATAAAGGTCATCTTTGCACGTATTAATATCTTGTCTCAGATAGTATGTTTTAAACCACAAATACCGAATCGCAGAATGGAATGATAAAAATAGAATTATATTGGAGTCAATTGGAAGTGTGCTACCTTTTAACGGCAAAATTGGTAGCTTATCTCCTGAGAGACTTTCTGTATAAAATGATAAAATATTTCTCTGTAGCTGAACACCTACTTTTTTGAGGGTTTTGAACACCGTACATCATTTCACATCGACAAAATCTACTTCTAAATCTACGAATCAACTCGTACCGATTTTCAAAAGTATTGCTGCCATTGTCAATCGCAACGTCTGAACTACGTCCTGTTGCTCCAACGTTTCCAAAAGACAGGCTGGTCATCACCTGACCCTCAGTTGTTTTCTAATCTTCAGTATACTTATGCTTTGACCTACTTGGTTCCATGAAGTATTGGGCTGATGGTAGATAATTCCGATACTTATCTGCCCCTCCTAGTAACTTAGTAGCATGTTTCGTGGATGATCCACACGATAAATAGCAGTGATCTGGAAAGAGTCGTTTAGTATCCACATCACAAATTATTATGTAAATACGCCTACATGCTGCAATTTACGAGTGATTTCTGCTTGAACATATGCATGTGACTTAGGCATTCTTAAATACCATCATTTACACTTTATACATAGTACAATAAGAGAAATTTATTTCCAGAATAGAAGGATTTGTCATGGCAAACATTTTCACTTTCTTTTCAAAATATAATTTGCTGTCTATGAGACTTTTTATGTCACTAGATAATTGATAAAATATTTTATTTGCGTCATGTAATGCACCCCTTTAGTGATAACGTCAATGTGGTGTAATGAATTTAATTTTTTTCTCGTATTATAATTATGTACATCATTGTACGTTTTGAAATGCAATGGTTCGCATGCCACAAACTTCATGAGGGAACAAGTGCACTATGAAGGTGTAATCGGTTAGCCTAACTAGCTAAACAGACATGTTTAGGATGATCCTGGATGTGCACTACGTATTATCCTTCCAGTACGTTCTTGAGGAAAGGAGGCATCATTAAATACGACATTATTAAACGAAAATATGAAAAATACGTCAGTTACTGATTTCTCTCTCACGATGATTAGCAATGGTTCCAAATGCAAAAGTGGCTGAAGTAAGTTGTATAGGGAATTTCAAAAGTGGTTTTCCCAGTTTAAATTATCATCAATAAGGACTTCTACGAATTTACAAATTTACACCTTATTATGAAACGTATAAATCTGTAGACGAAAGTTTGATCGGGACACTAACCGATAATCTCAGAAGTAACTCGTAAAATTCCAACTGGAAATAATAAGGAGATCTGAGAAAATATAATGAGTTACCCAATATAATTTTATATCGTTAACAAGTTTATTTTGAAAGTGTTTGTGTGGATTTTAGCCTCATATGGAAGTGAAACGTTTATGATAAACTCTAGGGAGAAGAGAAGATTACGCAGGGATTTAGAAGAATAATGCTGCAGAAGTACATTCAGGAATATATTCTTATGTCCAAAAACTAATTAAGTGATGGCAAATAGAGTTGGGCCTCAAAACCTTTATTGTACAATGTGACGGGATAAATTTATAAGAGGCATGACTCAATTTTCAAAGTGGTTATGTAAATAGTTTAAGGGGGTATGGAGGGGGGGGGGCAATAAGGACACCATGGCTAGACTGCGGTAAACACATTCAGTGACATGAGTTACCATAGTTTTGATGAAGATATTTGCAGGAAACCTTCACCTGCAGATCTGCTGTAAACCAGTATCTAAAATGAAGATTGCATGAACAAATGGTTTGAAAGATCTTTTTAAAATTTTATGTGTATCTCATTGTTTTGTGATCGGCTGGATCTAACATGTGCTGTGTTAATCATCCTTATTCAACTTCGCTTTGTCTTAGTCAAAGACATGTAATAATGTAACCCGGCTGAAAAGTAAGAGCTTCATTATTGGAATCTTAAATATAAGAAAGTTATTTCACTT
The DNA here is from genome assembly GCF_023864275.1 of Schistocerca cancellata. Lineage (NCBI taxonomy): Eukaryota > Metazoa > Arthropoda > Insecta > Orthoptera > Acrididae > Schistocerca > Schistocerca cancellata. Next base: position 382,650,335 of record NC_064631.1, read on the forward strand.
TTGAATCGTCTCTCGTCTGAAGCTAATCTAAGCATATCAACTTTCTTTGTTTGCTTATGTGTTAGAGAGATTAAATATAGAAATTAGTCATCCGCTTTCAGGTTAGTAACAGATTTTGTTTAGTGGTTAGTACAAAAGACTTATTTCAGTCCAGCCTTTATGATCTTAGCTTGCAACGGTTTCTGTGAACTTGTTAAAGAAAGACTTGGATGCTTCCTACTTCCGCTGAGCCAGTGAGGACTGTTTACTCCACTGCTAAGTGAGGTATTTCCTTCCTTCAGTCGACTGATGCGCTCGGCACTCTGACAGTCATAAAGCTGACGTTCGATACTTGACTGATTCGTTCTGCTTATGCACCAAATAATTCTCAACATGCTTCGTGGGCGCTAGCTTGAATTTTCCTAACAGTCAGAAAATGCACTGTGACATCGCGAACAAACGACTGTCATACCAGCATAAGTAGTACACAGTTGTGAGTTCTTTGAAGTGAACATACTTTGGTAAATTATAGTTTTGGAAAGTTATGTGACGCATGTAACAATATATGCGGAGAACAGTCAGAATCTGCTTAAACAATAGAGAAGTTTTGCTCTGTTCAGTGCTAAAATAATGTATCTGATCACTGACGTATAGTTGAGACTCAGTAACTGACCAGGCTAAAGTTCTGTCAGTCATTCTGTTACGGAAAATAAAGAGGTATCATCGTTTAGTAGTGTTATATGTATTCAGCATAAGGAAAGGGTAAATGATTAAGTGTTTGTTCTTGGAAACTGATGTCAGTTCAGAATTTTAAAAATATTAACTGAAGAACTTCTAGTAAAATTCTTTATTCAGATAAATAATATTACTGACTATATACACATTATAAATTAGAAAACATTTACTTAAAACTGAGGAAAAATGAATTCTTTTTAATAGTTTCCACGCTCTCCGGGAAGAGCTTGTTGTACGGAACGGTGTCGAAGACGTACTGCGCCTGCTGCTTGTACACCTGCTCCATCCAGTCCTCCATGGGGCCCAGCATCTCGCGCTCCACGATGGGCGACGTCATCGCGTTGATCAGGGCGTTGCCTGTGGTTTCTGCAAGTGTGCGGATAGTCTGCTTTTAGTGTGCGGTATGAAAGCCGTCAGCACATCACGTGTACACGCCAGACACATTGAAATTTTGGATGTGTAAGGAGATCAGTTAGCGGCATTACTTACAAACAGCCGAGCTCCTAGTATTCTAAGTTGTGCACGGAAACAAAAAGAGGAAACAAAATATATACAAGGAAAGAAAAAGTTCAAATAAATGGTTTGCTATGCCAAAGAAGAGTTCACAGGAACAGGCGTTACAACTTGTTCGAATAACAAGATTTCTTGCTGATTTTATTACGGTGAAATTGGATTCAGCCAAGTGTAAGACGAATGACTTCTATTCATTCCCACGTAGATGTTATTTGTTGATATCACACTGCAAGGCATCTCATCAGGAAAGAAGTTTCGTACTGTAAACTTGTAGGGCTAATGAGATTTGTGTGTGAATTTGTGCCATACAAACTGAAACAAGTATAAAGAAAGAGAAAGCACGATCATGTGAGTATTACTGTTGTTTCAGGTAGTCATCGCGTTTGTTACGTGGAGTATAGGGTTGTCACAAACGTTTGAGGTTTAATAAAAATTACTACGACTCCACAGTTGACCAGAGATGATTGAACCATCTTAAATACGTTGATATGTAAGCAGCATGTTGACGATATATGAATTGGGTTTTATAAAACACCATTTTAAGTGTGCGTGTGTGACATACCAAGAGGAGGGAAGCCTCCGAACAGGCCAGTGAGCTTGTAGGAAGTCTTCCCGTAGGTGTACTTCGTCTTGGCGGAGTCCAGTTGCAGATAAGTCTCGCCGTTGCGTCGAGTGACAGGGTGTCCCTTGTAAGTTACGTCTGCTGTAGAGTCGACTGAAAGGGAGAAGAAATAAATCATAAGAAATAGTTATCACTTGGAGCCAATTATTTACAATGAACTTATAGTTGCGCTATGAGGCAATGTGACCTTATGTTGCAATTTTAATGAACTCCCTTTTATAACACAGAAAGAAACACTGTGCATTCAATTTTACTTCGAACTATTTGATTTTTGTTTTCATCTCTATTTCCTTACAAGTCTATAGTTTATTACCACACGCATATAAAAACCAAAGGACCAGCTACTGTTAGGCACGGAATACTTACTCATTGTAAGTTTGAATCGGCCGTTGCCTCTCATAGGAATGCCCTTAATAACCTCTTCATCGAGAGTGTAGATGCCTTCCATCACCAAGGCACCAGGGGTGTGCGTAACAACATGAATGGTGTGGTTCTCCACGTCCACTCTGGCAAAACAGGAATACATTTTTAAAAACGTCAAACAGGAAAACTTCTGGCGAGTGACAGATCAGATTTTAAAATGATAAATATCGTGATTATTTCTTAATGTAACGTTGCCGGGACTCACTGCAAGTCGTCGAGGACGCTGCGTGCGTGACCAATCATGACGATGTCGTCCAGCTTGAAATTGAGCCTGAGGAGAGGCGTGTCGGCCTTCAGAATCAGGGGTGGGATCTGCGTCAGTGGGTCGATGGGTTTCGCCCCGATGCTGGGGAGACCTGTAGACGAGACGACGTGTCAGTAGCATTAAACCGTTATTATGAATCGAGGCACCATTTGTTGGGAATCTCGCGAATCGTGATAAGTAATGCTGGTCACAATGATGTGTAAACCGAAATAGGAAGATAATATTTATGCGATAGCTGACGTCCATCTGCAATGTAAGTTGAGACACATTTCTCCAAAGCACAAATCACTAAGTGGCGTAAAATGGTACGGCTAGGTCACTAACCACAATTTTGGAATATTCCTATTAGCGAGTTTTTCAGGTGGCCTTTTGACCTAGGTGTGTTTTTAAGTCACTCATTTATATTACCTAGTATTGTCAGAGATAATGAAAAAGAAGGGAAAATTGATCAGGGAAAAGGCAAGCTTGAACAGGGAACAACTGCAAGTCTGAGAGTAAGACTGAGAAAATTTAAATTTGCTTCAGAGCTGTGATATAAAACGAAATACACATAATTTGTGGTAAATCTGTTTTCATCAATTCAAATTCATAAATGAGCCCTTCCCCTTCATCCCTTGGATGTCAGGAGCGTCACACCGCTTACAAGACTGTACTGACGTTGAAAAGTGCCTGACGTTTTGCTGTACGGTGTGGTACGGTCTTATGTTAGTACTTACCGCCTGCCAAGAGAGAGAGCGCCGACTGCAGGGCGTTCCGGCGGCAGGTCACGACGTCAGGTTCGTTACTGGGACACGTCCTCACTCCCAGGCCGCTGTGGGACGGGTCATCTGAGGGATAAACACCAGAACAAGGAATGACTTATCGTGGAGTTTACCGCGAACATCAACACACATTGTCTTTGTGGTGAAACCAGTATATATTGTTGAGAATGTGCGACGTTTCAGTAAGAGCACTCTCATCGTCTTGAGATAGGAGACGATGATTCGTAAACTACGATTAAACATTTGCAGTCCGTAGTGTCAGTACAACGAAGCTCATATGGTGTGCGATGGTGACATTTACCACGTGTATTTGTCATTGTTTGCATTTAACACCGACTTCGAAGGTAGCACAAATTTAAATATAAGAACTAAGACGCCTTAATAGCTCAATACTTGGCAGATTAATTTACGTACCAAGATGACGATCACACTATGGATGTTTATATTAAATCCGACGCATAGTGAGCTCGACTGAATATAGGTTGTATGCATCAACCCTCAACTTATTTTCATAGAAAATTTTCTGTCGAGTATATTTGTTGTAGATGTCCTGGCTCTTCTTTGATCAATGAAAACGCCAGAAGGAAAGGTCTTCATTTGTGGGAACCCAGAGAAAAATTAAAATACCTTCTGATGAGTTAATGCCGACATCTCTCTAGTACAACATCAGGATTTTATTGAAAACAACGGTTTTTCAGTCACTATCCTCTTCTCTAGATATCCACGTGTATGAATGTATCCGAAAGTGTATGAGGGTCTTAGGAGGTTTTTTATTGGTCTTCAGTTTACTTCTATTGTTATCTTCGTTCATAAATATATATTTAGTTTTGCACGTTATTTATAAGAATAACTTGGTGAATAGGAATGGAACAAACTGGTTTTGCAACAAACACAGATTCCTAGCACTTACAGAGAACTATAATGTCGAGGAAGTTGTTGGATTATAATCCCAGAGGCTAGAGAGGTGTGTGTGTCTGCTTACCAGCAACTAGTGCGTCGACTGCAGCGACGACGAGCAGGGCGAATACGGCGGCGAGCTGCATGGTGGTGCCGCGCTGTGCTGCGTGCTGCCAGTGCTGCCGAGAGCTCGCAGTCCGGGCTTTGTATAGGGGTTCTGGTGCACTCTGCGGTGAGGACGGTCCTTCATAGTGCCGATGCCGTCAGTGGTTGCGTAACCTGTTGCGCTATGTACAGTCGGTCGCAGGACACAAACCAGGGATACCAAGGTACGAAGTCTACAAATGTCGCTGACTTTTCAGGAACTCGTAGATGTCCAGCGTAATTTAGTGTAATTTTCCTACTAACGAAACTGCATTTCACTGACGACATTTGAATCTCGAATTACGAGGATAAGGGAAATGACATGGAAGGACTAGGCCACTTTAAGTAACATCATTCATTCTTCAACAACGACAACATTTATTTCTGTATATTTTCCTTTGATAAACTGCCCAATTATAATAATTAAAACAGTTCTAGACAACTTTCTTCAAACAAATTCAAGTACAAGACATTAGAGGGACCTAATGAACAAATACTAACAAAGATAACATCGGGATTGCCCAAAAGTTAACACAAAATGTTTACAGTACAACTTAGAACAAAGATGCCATATGTATTAAACATTACACAGAAAATTTCCTTTGCGAAGCCAGTTAATCAAAAGCATCTTGGCTGACACTGCAGGTCAGTTAATGTAAGACACTCAGCTTCAGCACAGACGTCAAGGATGTGCGACTGCAAACAAATAGCAAGCCGCGCTAGGAAATGATCGAGAGCCGTGCACATGGTCGGAAGTAAACCAGGGCCACGCGGGAAAGAGCCGCCAACAGTGAACACTCTCCGAGCAACTTAGAAGGTGCTGTTAACAAACAAGATAGGTAATTGTAAGACTGTATTAAACTAGAAGTAAAGCTACGGTTTAATCATGAGCACACTTACAGAGTGTTTCAAATAAGTTGATACGCCCTAGAAAATACGTTTTTCTAACAGAACAAGAGAAAGGAAACTCTAATTTCTTCCAGGAAGAACTATAGTAAACAATTCGGTAAGGTCCTACAATTCACCGGAGTTTAGAACATGCTTAAATGGTCTGAATAATGGTAATACCTAAGGGATCTCCAGCTTCTAAAATACTTTGAAAACTTACATTAAAGTTTAGGACAAGCGGATTTTCTTGAATAAGAATTTCGCAACAAACGCAATTTTAAAAACGTTATGTAAGACGTAGGCTCCTCAGATAGCTATGTGTGACAATTGGGAACATTACAAGCATAACAACATTAACCGCGGCAAAGTTTTGGAGAGAAAAGGCTGTCCAGCATATTAACGAACGGTACTTCAAAATTGCACGGAACCGACACAGGGATACACTATCCTCAAAATTCCTGAGCCAAGTAACAAGGAGTGCATGTCGACTCAATGAAACACCAACACGAACATCTGTTTAATCAGTTTGCGGTGCGGTATATCGGCGCACAGCGCTGAACAACTAGTTGCGCGCAACATAAGCGAACCATACCTTTGGCTTCAGCGCAGTCCTGGTGAAGAAGAGTGAACGAGGACCCGGAAAAGACGTCGTGACGATCCACAGACCGTGTGCGTCGCTCCAAGCACTGCTACTGCCCCCCGGCCCACGCTGTGCGAAAACTCCCGTCAACTGCCGATGCAGCCCTGTCTAGAGTGCTCTCTGCCAGGACGCGACGCGCTTTTGAAGACTAGGCGAGGCAGCGATAACTGCACAAGGGGCTAATCCGAGCCCCCGAGTGAGACGCCAGCTAGAAGTTATCGACAGTGTAACAAGCCGCCAAGGCTCAATAACGAACTAATCCTTGTCACAACACAAATTAATATTTGAAAAGAAAATATTTCATTGCGACTCGCAACAGCTGCAATTATGACCTGGTTGACAACATTCTGCCGGCCGGTGTGGCCTCGCGGTTCTAGTGCTTCAGTTTGGAACCGCGTGACCGCTACGGTCGCAGGTTCGAATCCTGCCTCGGGCATGGATGTGTGTGATGTCCTTAGGTTAGTTAGGTTTAATTAGTTCTAAGTTGTTAGCGACTGATGACCTCAGCAGTTAAGTCGCATAGTGCTCAGAGCCATTTGAACCATTTGACAATAATCTGCACACAAAAAAAGAATGAAGATATTCCTAGCCTTATAATTTTGCTGTCTCTTCATGCACATCCTTAAATCAACTCATGATTTATGTCTTGTTTAGGCAATATACACAGTGAATTGTTCGAATTTTGCAACTATAAAACTTAGTTTCATTTGAGACACACCACAAGTATATCACATTCAACACTAGGAAAATCTAGATACATTAAGCAACAGGGTATTTTATAAAATTATTAGAATTGACTGTAACAATCTGTATATTTAAAATGACAAATTATTGTCTAAACAGGACTGGGTTAAACCACTTGAAAATTTTTGCGAACTTTATTTTGTATGCAGATAATTTTTAACAGATTTTGTATGTAAGCAAATAACTGGAAAAATATCCTTCACCAGGGATTTTTCCATCACCGGTTAACACTTATTCAGGACGACTAACTGTAGTTCTCATCAGCTACTTAAAAAAATCTTTAATGTCTTGTGCACTGTTAAATTCGGAATGAAACTGGATCAGAGTGCAGAAAATATATGTTGAAAAGTAAGTTGAGAAGTGAAATTTGAACTACTTCCTTGTGGAGATCGTTTTTTTAGGCCTAGCTGACATTTCAGTGTCTACACATGTTCCTAACAGATCGTGTCAACTTATAAACTGTTACTGCGAGCCAGGATAATAAAATGTTACGGATCGAGTTTTAGTAATGGCAACTAAGGTTTTCAGTTACAATTGAATTAAATAAACTTGCTAATCCCCCCCCACGAACCATGGACTTTGTCGTTGGTGTGAGGCTTGCGTGCCTCAACGATACCGATAGCCGTACCGTAGGTGCAACCACAACGGAGGGGTAGCTGTTGAGAGGCCAGACAAACGTGTGGTTTCTGAAGAAAGGCAGCAACCTTTTCAGTAGTTGCAGGGGCAACAGTCTGGATGATTGACTGACCTGGCCTTGTAACATTAACCAAAACGGCCTTGCTGTGCTGGTACTGCGAACGGCTGAAAGCAAGGGGAAACTACAGCCGTAATTTTTCCCGAGGGCATGCAGATTTACTGTATGATTAAATGATGAAGGCGTCCTCTTGGGTAAAGTTTTCCGGAGGTAAAATAGTCCCCCATTCCGATCTTCGGGCGGGGACTACTCAAGAGGACTTCGTTATGAGGAGAAAGAAAACTGGCGTTCTATGGATCGGAGCGTGGAACGTCAGATCCCTTAATCGGGCAGGTAGGGTAGAAAATTTAAAAAGGGAAATAGATAGGTTAAAGTTAGATATAGCGGGAATTAGTGAAGTTCGGTGGAAGGAGGAACATGACTTCTGGTCAGGTGAATACAGGTTTGTAAATACAAAATTAAATAGGGGTATTGCAGGAGTAGGTTTAATAATGAATAAAAAATAGGAGAGCTCTTAAGCTACTACAAGCAGCATGGTGAACACATTATTGAGGCCAAGATAGACACGAAGCCCACGCCTACTACAGTAGTACAAGTTTATATGCCAACTAGCTCTTCAGATTATGAAGAAATTGATGAAATGTATGATGAGATAAAAGAAATTATTCAGTTAGTGAAGGGAGACGAAAATTTAATAGTCATGGGTGACTGGAATCCGAGAGTAGGAAAAGGAAGAGAAGGAAACGTAGTAGGTGAATATGTAATGGGGTTAAGAAATGAAAGAGGAAGCCGCCTAGTAGAATTTTGCACAGAGCATAACTTAATCATTGCTAACACATGGTTCAAGAATCATGAAAGAAGGTTGTATACATGGAAGAACCCTGCAGATACTAAAAGATTTCAGACAGATTATATAATTGTGAGATACAGATTTAGGAACCAGATTTAAAATTGTAAGACATTTCCAGGGGCAGATGTGGACCCTGACCACAATCTATTGGTTATGAACTGTAGATTAAAACTGAAGAAACTGCAAAAAGGTGGGAATTTAAGGAGATGGGACCTGGATAAACTGAAAGAACAAGGGTTCTACAGAGTTTCAGGGAGAGCATAAGGGAACAATTGACAGGAATGGGGGAAAGAAATACAGTAGAAGAAGAATGGGTAGCTTTGAGGAATGAAATAGTGAAGGCAGCAGTGGAACAAGTAGGTAAAAAGACGAGGGCTAGTAGAAGTCCTTAAGTGACAGAAGAGATACTGAATTTAATTGATGAAAGGAGAAAATACAAAAATGTAGTAAATGAAGCAGGAAAAAAGAATTACAAAAGTCTCAAAAATGAGATCGACAGGAAGTGCAAAATAGTTAAGCAGGTATGGCTGGAGGACAAATGCAAGAATGTAGAGGCATATTTCCTTAGGGGTAAGACAGATACTGCCTATAATTAAATTAAAGAGACCTTTGGAGCAAAGAGAACCACTTGTATGATTATCAAGAGCGCAGATGGAAACACAGTCTTAAGAAAAGATGGGAAAGTAGAAAGGTGGAAGGAGTATTTAGAGCATCTATACAAGCGCGATGCATTTGAGGGCAATATTATGAAAATGGAAGAGGACATTGGTGAAGATGAGATGGGAGTTATCATACTGTACGAAGAATCTGACAGATCACTGAAAGACTTAAGCCAAAAAGGCCCCGGGAGTAGACAACATTCGATTAGTGGTACTAACAGCTTGGGGAGAGCAGCTGTAAAACAATACCACCATCTGGTGAGCAAGATGTATGAGACTGGCGAAATTCCTTCAGGCTTCAAGAAGAATATAATAATTCCAATCCCAAAGAAAGCAGGTGTTGACAGATTACCGAACTATCAGTTTAATAAGTCACAGCTGCAAAATACTAACAAGAATTCTTTGGAGACGAATGGAGAAACTGGTAGAAGCCGACCTCGGGGAAGATCAGTTTGGATTCCGTAGAAATGTTGGAACACGTGAGGTAATACTGACCCAACGACTTATCTTAGAAGAAAGATTAAGGAAAGGCAAACCTACATTTCTAGCATTTGTATACTTAGTGAAAGCTCTTGACAATATAGACTGGAATACTCTCTTTCAAATTCTAAAGGTGGCAGGGGTAAAATACAATGGGCGAAAAGCTATTTACAATTTGTACAGAAACCAGATGGAAGTTATAAGAGTCGAGGGACAAGAAAGGGAAGCAGGGGTTTGGAAGGGAATGAGACAGGGTAGTAGCCGCTCCCCGATGTTATTCAATCTGAATATTGAGCAAGCAGTAAAGGAAACAAAAGAGAAATTCGGAGGAGTTATTAAAATCCATGGAGAAGAAACAAAAACTAGTAATTCTGTCAGAGACACCAAAGGACTTAGAGGAGCAGTTGAACGGAATGGACAGTGTCTTGAAAGGAGGGTATAAGATGAACATCAACAAAACAAAACAAGGATAATGGAATTTAGTCGAATTAAGTTGGGTGATGCTGAGGGAATTAGATTAGGAAATGAGACACTTAAAGTAGTAAAGCAGTTTTGCTATTTTGGGAGCAAAATAACTGATGATAGTAGAAGTAGAGAGGATATAAAATGTAGACTGGCAATGACAAGGAAAGCGTTTCTGAAGAAGAGAAATTTATTAACATCCAGTATAGGTTTAAGTGTCAGGAAGTCGTTTCTGAAAGTATTTGAATGGAGCGTAGCCATGTATGGAAGTGAAACATTGACGATGTGCAGTTTGGACATGAAGAGAATAGAAGCTTTCGAAATGTGGTGCTACAGAAGAATGCTGAAGATTAGGTGGGTAGATCACGTAAGTAATGAGGAGGTATTGATAAGAATTGTGGAGAAGAGGTGTTTGTGGCACAACTTGACTAGAAGAAGGGATCGGTTGGTAGGACATGTTCTGAGGCATCAAGGGATCACCAATTTAGTACTGGAGAGCAGGGTGGAGGGTAAGAATTGTAGAGGGAGATCAAGAGATGAATACACTAAGCCGATTCAGAAGGATGTAGGCTGCAGTAGGTACTGGGAGATAAAGAAGCTTGCACAGGATAGAGTAGCATGGAGAGCTGCATCAAACCAGTCTCAGGACTGAAGACCACAAAAACAAACTTGCTAATCCACCAGTGCCAATTCCGCGCCTGTGCGAACATTCGAATACGTATCATTGTCAAGTACTCGAAATTTTGTTCGTTTTAAACATTATCCTACTGAAATTTCTTCCGATTTTGCAGTGAAGGAAATCAATATCAGAAGGAAAAACGGAGAAATATAATTTTATTATGCTTAAATCAAAAGCAGCCTAAATGATACGCTATGGATCTATATGCCTCCCACAGACTAAAGAAAGGCGCCTAAAAATCTCTTCCTCTAACAGAAGAAAAAGGAATATGATTATAGTAATCTTTCTGGTCAGATTTTGAGCATTTCGTATTCAGTAATTACTACAGACAATTGTTTACATTCTCTATGACAAATCTAGATCAGAAAACTCAAATAAATGTAAATCAGTTATAATGTTGTGGAACTACCACATCGTAATTTTGTAATCTATGCATATGTTTCTGTATTATATTTTCGGTTACTTAATATAAAAAGACGCTACACTAACCCTATGACATACGTTAGAAGATAGATTAAGGAAAGACCAACCTACATTAGTAGACATTGAGAAAGCTTTTGACAATATTGAGGGGAATACTCTTTCTCAAATTCTGAAGGTGGCAGGGGTCAAATACAGGGTGCGAAGGCTATTTACAATCTGTACAGAAACCAGATGGCAGTTATAAGAGTCGATGTGTATGAAAGGGAAGCAGTGGTTGGGTAGGGTGTGAAACAGGGTTGTAGCCTATCCTCGATGTTATTCAATCCGTACATTGAGCAAGCAATAAAGGAAACAAAAGAAAAGTTCGGAGTAGGTATTAAAATCCATGGAGAAGAAATAAAAACTTTGAGGTTCGCCAATGACATTGTAAATCTGTCAGACACAGCAAACGACTTGGAAGATCAGTTGAACGTTATGGAATGTGTCTTGAAAAGAGGGTATAAGATGAACACCAACAGAAGCAATACGAGGATAATGGAATGTAGTCGAATTAAGTCGGGTGATGCTGAGGGATTTAGATTAGGAAATGAGTCACTTAAAGTAGTAAAGGAGTTTTGCCATTTGGGGAGCAAAATAACTGTGATGGTCGAAGTAGAGAGGATATAAAATGTAGACTGGCAATGACAAGGAAAGCGTTTCTGAAGAAGAGAAATTTATTAACATTCAGTATAGTTTTAAGTGTCAGGAAGTCGTTTCTGAAAGTATTTGAATGGAGTGTAGCCATGTATAGAAGAGAAACATTGACGATATACAGTTTGGACATGAAGAGAATAGAAGCTTTCGAAATGTGGTGCTGCAGAAGAATGCTGAAGATTAGATGGGTAGCTCACATAACTAATGAGGAGGTATTGAATAGAATTTGGGAGAAGAGGAGGTTGCGCCACTACATCACAAGAAGAAGGGACCTGCTGGTAGGACATGTTCTGAGGCATCAAGGAATCACAAATTTATCATTGGAGGGCAGCGTGGAGGGTAAAAATCGTAGAGGGAGACCAAGAGATGAATACACAAAGCAGATTCAGAAGGATGTAGGTTGCATTAGGTACTGGGAGATGAAGAAGCTTGCACAGGATAGAGTAGCATGGAGAGCTGTATCAAACCAGTCTCAGGACTGAAGACAACAGCAACAGCACAACTGGTGGTGAATCTTGGGCCACACATGGTGAAATACCTATTGTCGTAGGTAGGAAAAGTAGGTGTCTTTCAGGATAAATCCAGACTATAGGTTCCACTGCCTAAAGAGTATCTTCAGCACTTTAAAAAATACTGAAACAATGACTCACGAGACAGATTTAAACACCTCAAATATCATATATACAAATGTCGCAACGAAAAGCAAACCGTTGTAAAGACTAACATGGAGCATTTCACTGACTAAACAATCCTCCATGCAAAAAATGCAGCTATTAGAATTTGAGCTCCTAACTTTCAACTCTTCAGTAGTTTGTATTACTGAGCACTGCGGTAGAGACACAGGAATCCAACATGTAGTGTTATCATTGTATGAAAAAGCAAACTCTTACTGCAGAACTACTTCAATGGGTGGAGGATCATGCATTGATATCTGAAAAGGAATACTGTTCAATTCAAGACATGACCTCATTACAGTAAGTGAAGACAAACACTTTGAAATGTCGGCTATTGAATTAACAGGGCTTGATATCACCAAGAAATTACTCATTTTGCTTGTGTATAGATCTCCTATAGGTAGTGTTGGCACTTTTTTCAGTAAGTTAACAGTAGTTCTACATAAAGTCTCAAGTACAAAGGTCAACTTAATTCTTTGTGGGGACATTAACATCGACACTAATATCATAAATGAATCCAGCAGCACCTTCATAAACATCCTTCAAAGTTTGAGCATGTACCTATTGGCCAATAGTGTAACAAGGGCTACTACAATGACTTCATCAGGAATTGACCATGTGTTCACAAATATGGACAGGAAAAAAAGTGATGTAGCTGTAAAAGATCTCGGATTATCACACAATCTCTGTCAAGTAACAACAGTAAAATCAGGCATCCCTAAACTAAAAGCCTACAAACAACATCCATCAGAAATCAAAATGAAAGGTTTTTCAAAAGAAATAGCAAAAGAAAGCTGGGACGAAGTGTATAAGGAAATCAATGTAATGAATATGAAATTCTCTAAGTTCTCCACATTCTTTAAATTGAACTTTGAAAAGGCATTTCCAAAAGTATGCATATCTGAATGAAAATCTCACAAAAAACAAATAGATAACAGCAGGTATTAAGAAGTCCTCCCAAACACTTAAACACCTCAGTTAAATGAAAAAGATTCACAATGATCCAGAAGTCTTAAATTTCTAGCATAGATACACAAATACATGTAGGATGGTGCTGATTACTGCAAAAAAGTTATTTAATGACAAAATAATATATAATTCAGAGAATAAAAGAAAAGCAGTCTGGGAAGTTCTAAAAAAGGAAACGGGGAGAGGAAAAGAAATGCAGAATAACATACTGCTAAGGCAGGGAGATAAGGGAACAAATGATTCACAGCAAACTATTTTTCCAGTATTGCAGAGAAGCTACAGAAAAAATTCCCCCAAACAATATAACACTTGTAAATAAAATTACACTAAATACAGTAATGTTGTATTCAACCACATAGAATGAAGTCAATAAAACTGGTCAAAATTGAAAAATAAAATGTCAGTAGGCTTAGACGAAGTACGCCAGCCAGGGTGGCCGAGCGGATCTACACGCTACAGTCTGGAACAGTGTGACCGGGCATGGATGTGTGTGATGGCCTTAGGTTAGTTAGGTTTAAGTAGTTCTAAGTTCTAGGGAACTAGTGACCTCAGACGTTAAGTCCCATAGTTTTCAGAGCTATTTCAGCAATTTTTTTTAGATGAAGTACCAATGTGTGCACTGAAACAATGCATAGGGATTATAGAAGGCCCCTTAACAAACATAATAAATGAATCCTTCACATCAGGGACTTTTCCAGAGCAGTTAAATAGGCAAGAGTTGTACCTTTGCCTAAGAAAGGTTTTGCAGAAGACACAGAGAATTACTGATCCGTTTACCGTCTGTCACCATTCTCAAAAATAATAGAAGCAGTTATGAAAGCCAGATTAATGAATTACCTGAATAAATAGAACCTTTTAAGCGAATCACAGTTTTCAGCCATAGTAGAAGTCACAAAAGTTGTACTTGACACTCTTGATAAAGACGAGTGTGTCACAGGCATATTTTTGGATATTTCTAAGGCGTTTGATACAGTCGACCACAAGATTCTATCAAATAAACTAGAAGCATTAGGAATAAGAGGAGTTGCTAGTGACTGGTTTTGATCATACCTAACACATAGGGTACAAAGAGTAGAGATGACACATACTTCAAATATATCTAAGCATTTAGTGAAACCCTTATTAGAACCAATATACACTAATATATGGGTTCTGCAAGGTAGCATATTAGAACCAATACTGTTCCTGATATACTCATGGTGAAAGAATTCTCTTCGCTGATGACAGAAATACTATAGTCACTGAGAAAACAAGAGAACTCATTGCCGAGAAAGCAAATGAAACTGTGAAGCAAGTTTATGATTGGTCAATACGCAATGAAGTAACATTGAGCAAAGAGAAAACTAATGCCATGAATTTCAGTTTGAAGAGGAAAAATGACAATGTTAAATTAAATGTAGATGGCACCTCTATAGACTGTGTAACGAATGCAAAATTTGTAGGAATGAATACTGATTCTCAGTTGAAGTGGTGTGAACACACAAAGGTACTTGCAAACAGAATGTCATCACAATGTTATGCCTTATCATCAGTGTGTAACATGCAGAGTGTTTTAGTTACATATTATTCATATGTACACTCAATTCATAGCTATGGCATTCTTATTTGGGGAACAAATGCACAAAATATGAACACAATTTTACAAACTCCAGAAAAGAGCCATAAGAATAATAACCAAAAATGCTAGTGGAGGACATTGTAAAGATCTTCTGAAAACACTGGGAATTTTAACTGCTCCATGTGAATACATTTGTCAGTCAGTTATACACATCAAAAATAATATTTGTAATAACTGCACAAACAGCTCTGTGCATTACCATGCAACAAGAGACAGACTGAACTTACATTTACGAATAAAAAAATAAACTTAAAACTCAAAACAGCATTTTCTACTAACGAATAGATCTGTACAATAAATTATCAAAAGAGATTTAAAAAATTGCAAAAATACACTTATTTAAAAGGCAGTTAAAAAGTACCTGTTAAGAAATACTTTTTATACACTGAAAGATTACAGAGTAGGGGTTTGATAAAAAAATGTTTTACAAATAAATAATAATAATAATGATTATAAAATATACAACATTCCCAGAACATCTTCACTTTATGTTTTTTCCTTAATTTTTCCTTTCTAGAAATACTTACCCCCAAGCTATGCATAGCATGGTACTAACACCTCTTCGTCTTTGTGAGCTAAACATCTCACTTATTATGGAGTATTGACTCAGTTTTCCAGGATAGCAAATGGGAAGTTGCGGTACAGAAAATGGCCCAGAGATCACCAGTATGTGTTTGTGTGTGTGTGTGTGTGTGTGTGTGTGTGTGTAGTGAGTAAAGTGTTACAAAACAATGCGTGTATAGTGCGTGCAGTTACTAATAGAGAGATATGAGTGAAGAGTGTGGCATTACATTATTAAATAAGTTATTTATAAAAAAGTATTCTGTACCAGGAGTAAATCTAATGACTGTCTCTAACTAGAAGTCTGTAAATATATGAGTATACGACTTAGCTTATTTTAAATTGATCTAAATTTGTAAATACTTAGACATGTCATATATCCTTGTAAAAATAGATCTACAGGTGAATGAAGCTACTACTACTACTAAACACTGCACTAAATAATATTTTCCTGCTTCTTATAGCATAATGGCGAGGATATACCACAGATGTACACTCACATCAGTAGCGTATCAGTACAAAATTTCAAGATCAGTTTCATTTTAAAACACAAGATACGGCCTATCTGCACAACCATACCACTATTTGTTGGCAGTTTCACTAGTAACATACCAGAAGATACATAAAATAACTTGGTCTTGTGGCAATTAAACACAATATATGTGCATGAAATAATACTAATAACCTAACTAGTTCTTTTGAACTTTTCTAGTTTTTGTTTGGTTGGATGTTGCATACAATGGGTTAGTGAATATTACACAAATTTAATTGACTTATAAAATGCTGTTTATCTGTTCAACTTGGCCTGTAATACTTAGTATAGTGTGGTCATAACAGATGTAAGTGTGTACATTCTTAGGCATTGTATGGCAATCTTATAAAAATAGGTTATTGCTGTATACAGAAGCTATGTGCTAATGCCAGTTTTCTGCGAAAAGCGCTATGGCTCCTTTCTACTGCAAGCAGTTGAAATGGCTATTCACAGATGGTTCTTGGTTTATGTCCATACTGTTTGGAAGTTGTCAGTTTATGTACCTGCGCCAGCCAGACTGGCCAAGCGGTTCTAGGCGCTTCAGTCTGGTAACGCACGACCACTACGGTCGCTGGTTCGAATTCTGTCTCGGGCCTGGATGTGTGTGATGTCCTTAGGTTAGTTAGGTTTAAATAGTTATAAGTTCTAGGGGACAGATGACCTCAGATGCACTGTGACCATTAAAAAGCATGCATGTGGTTAACAGAAACATCAACCTTTCTCATAACGATCCAGAAGCAGCTTGAATATCATTACATCACTAGTCAGTGATTTATTCAGGTCATGCGCTTGGTATAATTATTTTATGTTTGTTTTGTAGGAGATCAAAATATTCCACTAATTTGTTGTGGGCCAGTTGTTTAATTACATCGTCATAATAGACAGAGTGTGCCATTTTGAGACAGACAGGGAAGAGTGTAATGTTACAGAATGCTTCCGCTTTCTTTCTGAGTGTAGAGGACTCCATTTATGTAAATTTTCAGTATTTATAATTTCTGAGCGTACACTATTCATAGCAAACGCTCTTCGTGAACTAAAGAGACATCTTTAGCATGACAAAAACATTATAATCTTGGAATACGCCAGACTTAACCTAATTAGCATATGTGTTTGATGCTAGTAGAAGAAACAGGTATGCAGGTGAATATATTACAAAGGAATGCTATAGTAATTGGTAACAGATCTGCTAATAATCAAAAGAACCTAAATTTATACTAACATATCAAAGCTATGGAGCATGTGAATAGGTGCCAAGACTTGTGTACAGAAATAAACAAAGAATGCCATTTAATAAGAAGATGAGAAAGAAAGAAATTATGAAGATTCTAAGTTTAGATGCCTGTTGAGTTACTACAAGAAGGACAGTTGTGCCTAATGCATCAAGGAATAAAGTAATTCGATTGATTTCAATGTACCTTTGCTAAGTTTTTCATAAGGAAAGAAATTCACTGCTGTGTGTTTCCAGGTATATCTGCATCCTTTTTGTGCACAGTTTGTTCCTGACAAGACACTATCCGGAAATACGTCGCGGTGACAGCCTAAACGTCAGTAGAGACTAAAAATCATAGAACAACTGGCTTTCTGATGCTATTATGAGTTTCAGTGCCACAATATCTGTTTTTGCAGATGCCAGCTTATGACAAGGGCTTTACATATTACGCTTTGATAGCGTTTGAGTGTAAGTGGTGGTGGTGATATCCACTACCTGCTGTCTGCTAGCTGGGCAGTTACTCTCCACAGGGACATCATGTGTCATGGATTGGAACTACTAAATTCCTCCTGCCCCCCACCCTGCTCACCTCAACAGTCTATAACAGAGGTTTCCCTTGTGTGCACCCAGCTTTGACTGTGCATCTAGTTTATGAAGTTCTACACTTTCATTTCCACTCAACATGTCTACAATGGATGTAGCTTGTGCTTGTACCGGAAATGACTTTAAATATGAACAGGAGCTTATGAGTCAGGTAAAACAACATTCCATTTGAAGAATTAGCGGCAATAGGTATTATACCTACAGAAATGTTGAGATGCCAGAAAAGAAATTACTATCATCTGAAGTACATAGGCATATGTTCTAATATTATTTCATGCTTCTTAAACACATGATACAATGCTTTTACTATATACGTTTTTTTATATATTTACATTCGAAATTAATCTATACAACCCAGGCCAAAACATTGTTTCATCTTTCATTAGAAATTGAATCGAAGAAACTATGTGTCACATATAATCATGACTTCATCAGACATGGAAGAGGAACAAATAGTATTAAGAGTAAGTGATACATTGGTGACAGATGCGTATAGTGTTGCAGAACCTTTTAAAAAATATTTATAACTGTTACAGAAAAGATGGGGCTCTCAGGTTCAGTAGATGCTGCTATGGAATACCTCTGACCAGACATTTCAAGTAACTTCCATAATATGAATTTGACCCTCACTACCCCGGCAGAATTAATGTCTATCACAAAAACTTTAAAATCAAAAACATCTAGTGGATATGATGAAATATCAACAAAGTTAATTAAAGAATGTGATTCTGAGCAAAGTAACATATTATGCTACAAGTGTAACCAGTCGTTTATCAGTGGAATATTTCTGGAATGGTTGAAATATGCTGAAGTTAAGCCACTGTTTAGGAATGGGGATAAAGAAATAGCATCAAATTTCCATCCTGTTTTACTATTGCCAGAATTCTCAAAAATTTTAGAGAAAGTAATGTACAATCGACTTTATAACCATCTTATCTCGAATAACATACTGTCCGAGT
Source organism: Schistocerca cancellata (assembly GCF_023864275.1). Taxonomy (NCBI): domain Eukaryota; kingdom Metazoa; phylum Arthropoda; class Insecta; order Orthoptera; family Acrididae; genus Schistocerca; species Schistocerca cancellata. The sequence continues at coordinate 382,669,012 of NC_064631.1, forward strand.
CACAGTTTTGATTTCTAAACAGTTCTGATATTGAGAAGGCTATCTACATTTACCGTGAAAATGTACTTAATTCATTAGACAAAAAATTGCAGGCCACTGGCATATTTTGTGATCTGTCAAAGCCATTTGACTGTGTGAATGACAATATCCTTTTAAATAAATTAGATTACTATAGTGTAACAGTTAATGCTGCAAAATGGTTAAAATCTTATATCTCTGGCAGGAGACAAAGGGTCTTATTAGGAATGAGACATGTATCAAGCTATCAGGCATCATCCAACTGGGAACTAATTACATGTGGGGTCCCACAAGGTTCCATTTGGGGGCCCTTACTTTTTCTTGTGTATAACAATGACCTCTCATCAGTAACATTACCAGATGGCAAGTTAGTTTTGTTTGCCGATGATACTAACAGTGCAATAAATAGGAAATCAAGTGTAGTCTTAGAAAGATCAGCCAATAAAATATTTGTGGATATTAATCACTGGTTCCTAGCCAATTCTTTGTCACTAAACTTTCAAAAAACACACTATATGCAGTTCAGAACTTGTAAGGGTTGTTCGGCGAGTATATGCCTATCGTATGATGACAAACAGATAGGAGAAGTGGACAGTGTTAAATTCTTGGGATTACAGCTTGATAATAATTCAACTGGGAGGAGCACACCACAGAATTGTTGAAGTGTCTTAACAAATCTCTATTTGCAATGCGAATTGTGTCAGACATAGGGGATATAAAAATGACAAAGCTGACATACTATGCTTAATTTCATTCCATAATGGCATATGGGATTATTTTTTGGGGTAATTCATGAAGCCAAGCTAAAGTTTTCTGGGCACAAAAATGTGCAGTAAGAGTTATATGAGGTGTGAACTCAAGAACATCCTGCAGAATCGTGTTTAGGAAGCTAGGGATACTAATTACTGGTTCCCAATATATTTATTCCTTAATGAAATTTGTCATTAAATATATATCACTGTTTCAAACCAACAGCTCAATTCATGGAATCAATACTAGAAATAAGAATAATCTTTACAAGGATTTAAATTCACTTAGTCTTGTACAAAAAGGTGTGCATTATTCAGGAACACACATTTTCAATAACTTGTCCACAGCCATAAAAAGCTTAACAACCAATGAAATTCAGTTTAAGAGACGCCTAAAGGATTATTGGTAGCCAAGTCCTTCTACTCCATTGATTAATTTCTCAGTAACACCAACTAAGTTGTATATATAACTTCTACACAATCTCAGTACAGTAATGTGTTCATTGTAAATTTGTGTGTGAGTCTGTGTGTATGTGTGTGTGTCTGTGCATGTGCGTGTGTGTGTGTGTGTGTGTGTGTGTGTGTGTGTGTGTGTTGTGTGTGTGTGTGTGTGTGTGTGTTTATGTGTAAGTACAATCTAACTTCTGCACCATTTGAGTGCAGTAATGTGTTCACTGTAAATAAGTATTATAGTAATTGAATTACGCATTTATTACCTTATAAATCAATAAAAAACATTTTTTATCTTAAATTCAGCGCATTAGTATTTCTAAAATGACTCTTTCATATAGTGTGCATTAAAAATTGACCATCATTCCACTTGGGACCTGTGGAATGGTGCAATTAGCTTATTTGTTTTAGTTGTGAATATTTGTCATGTATTGTTGTTTTTCTGACATGTTCTACATCTTGGAGGACCTCTCACTACGGATCAACTGGAATGAAAGTAAATCTAATCTAATCTTCTTTGCCTTTTGAGTTCAGTGCAGTGGCCAGTATGAATGCAAGGACATAACCTTTCATGCACTTCTCAAGCAAGATTTCAACATTCAAGGTAGCTATTTCCTTTACTCATTGCAAGTATTGCCAGTTACAAGACATCGTCATGGCTTATGTACCGATCCCACTGTAAGTCGAAGACAATGTCGATAATCTTCAAATTATCTGTGGAATTTTTGGTGGTTAAATAGTCCATTTCTGGAGCCACAGATTCACCCACAGTATTGGCACACCCAGTTGGTGTTGACTGAATAGTGTAACAGGTTCAAGAGCTACTTTTCTCTTCTGCAATCTGCCTTCTTGTTCTCTTGAATTATCTATTTTTTTCAAAATTAAGTGTGCCTTGGTGAACAAATTGTCGTCATTTGGATCTGTCTAGGGGAGATGTTTCCCAGCCACTTGTGTTTATTTGACATATTGTCAGCTGGCCGGTGTGGCTGTGCGGTTCTTGGTGCTTCAGTCTGCAACCGCGTGGCCAGTACGGTCGCAGGTCCGAATCCTGCCTCGGGCATGGATGTGTGTGATGTCCTTACGTTAGTTATGTTTAAGTAGTTCTAAGTTCTAGGGGACTGATGACCGCAGATGGTAAGTCCCATAGTGCTCAGAGACATTTTGAACATTTGTCATATATGACCTGAGGACTTCTTTATATCGTTTTGTTTGCCCTCCTTGATTGTGTTGGTCATTCTTCATTTTGGGAGAACATGATTTGCTTAGGGAGATAGTTGTTCAACATGTGGATAATATGAACAGCCCAGCAAAGTTGGTGTTTGGCTATTTTTGCGTCAATGCTTTTGGAGTTGGTTTCTTCCAAAATGCTGTGATTCGTTCGTCGATCCAGCTACTTTACATTCAGTATTCTCCTTAGGAAGCGTTGGTGGTACTATTCTAAGGACTTTAAGAGACGCCTGTAGGTGGTTTAGGTTTCACATACATAAAGAAATGTAGCATGATAATGGCATTATAGACTGTAAGCATAGTTTTGACACTAAAGTCATAGTTATCAAATTCTTTTTTCAAAAGATGACCATATGCAACACTTGCACACTTGAGTCGGTGTTGAATTTCTGCGTCAATGTCTGAATTTACGGAAAGATGGCGTCCCTGGTATGGAAAATACACTACAATTTCTAGAGATGTATTATCAACTGTGAATACGGCGCTGTTGCAGTGGAATTTGGGGCTGGCTGATAGAGGGCTTCCGTTTGGTCTGTGTTAAGTTCTGCCGGCCGCGGTGGTCTAGCGGTTCAGGCGCTCAGTCCGGAACTGCGCGACTACTACGGTCGCAGGTTCGAATCCTGCCTCGGGCGTAGATGTGTGTGATGTCCTTAGGTTAGTTAGGTTTAAGAAGTTCTAAGTCCTAGGGGACTGATGACCACAGATGTTAAGTCCCATAGTGCTCAGAGCCATTTTGAACCATTTTTTAACCATTTTTTGTTAAGCTCTACACCTTTGGATTTTTATGCTGGACTGAATGCATTTAGGGCGGTTTGCAGATCCTCCTCTGTGTGTGCGAAGATAACGTTATCATCAGCGTACTGAAGTCGGATGACAGCTGTTGCGACTATTTTGCTTTTAGCTCGGAGTCTTTTAAGGTTGAATAGGTTAAGATAAGGCCTACAAGCTACGTCAACATCCAACAGTAGGTATTCCTTACCGAGGTGAAGAATGATTCCCAAAAATATCCAGAATAGGCTAGGTGCAATAACACACCCTGATTTGACTCCTGAGGTAATCTTAAACGTCTCTCTGGGTCCATTGCTGACAAGGAGAGCAGCATTCATATTGTCTTGTAGAAGCCGTTTTAAGTATTTTCCAGGATATCCACTTGATGCCTGAGTTTTTCATAGTGCTTCTCCATTAACAGAGTCAGAGGCTTTAACAAGGTTTATGAATGCCATATACAGGGGTTGGTTTTGATCTTAAGACTTTTCATGCATTTGTCTTGCACTGAAAAACATGTCAACCGTGCCTCGATTAAGTCTCAAGCAGTAGGATTTTTTTCAGCCAGAGGAAGTAGTCGGTTGGAGAGAATACTAGCAAGATTCTTTCCAGCTGTTGACAGTTGTGATATTCCTCAGTAGTTTCCACAATGGGTCTTATGGCCTTTTTTGAATATAGTAATAATAGCGGTGTAAGGTAAATCTACAGGTATTGTCTCGGTGTTCCATATCTTGGCAATAAGTATGTGAACGTTTTTGATTAATGCGGTGCCGCCATTTTTAAATATTTCATCCTGGATTCCATCGAGTCCAGGGGCGTTGCCATTGCTCAGTTGGTGGATAGCTTCTTCAACCTCGTGAAGGAAATGGTCATTACTCATATGGTTTTGAGTGGGTTTCCGTGGTATTTCTGTAAAAACGTCCTGGTGCAATCCTGAACTTCTGGTTAGATGATCTTCAAAGTGCTCCTTCCACCGCCAGCCGATAGAAGCCGAGTCTTTAATAAGTTGTGTACCATGTTTAAATGTAAGGGGGCTTAAGCCTTTTCTGGCGAGGCTAGAGATCGGTTGTATAACAGTGAAGAGGGTTATGGAATCGTTGGTTGCTGTAAAATTTTCTATTTCGGTCGATTTTATAGTCCAACATTGGATTTTTAATGCTCTGGTTTTCCTTTGAACATCAGCTTTGGCAGGGAGATAAGCTACTTTTTTATAGACTGATTTTGGATCATTTTGCCAGGCATTCTAGGCCTTTCTTTTTTAACTAACATGCTTTGAATTTCATCTTTTCCCTGACAAGCCGAAGCACGATAGTTTTCCGTATTGACCAATGTTCTTCAACATTGTCAGGTTACTCTCTAGGTAACGTTTGCTTCACAACTGTTTGTAATGACGAGATCGTATTCTGAGCATTTAGTTAGAAGGGGGTTCCATTGGAGTTGCCATCGCCTATATCGTCTTTATCGGTGTTACCTTTCTATAGGGCATAGTCCCTGCCAAATAGAGCACTGAAATCACCTAGCAGAATAATTTTATCTGATCGAGGTATGGTTGTAGTACGTTTCCTTTTTGTCATATTCTGAGTGTAGGGATTGTGCCTATGCACTAATTATAGTATTTTTGGTTGTTCATGAAACTGAGACTGAGTGCGTAAGTCTTTCAGTTATTCCAGTGGGTAGCTCATCTAGTTCATCAACAAGCTGATTCCTCACAGCAAACCCTACTCCATTGATAGGAGGCTCATTTTCATCTTTCCCTTTCTTATAGACAGTGTGGACTCCGCCGAGTTCTTTTAATTGACCCTTGCCCAAAAGTCTTGTTTCACTGAGGGCAGCACTATCGATGTTATATCTATTTGGTTCACGTACCACAATACCTGTTTTTCGTTGTGGCCGTTACTTTTGTCTGAGTCAATGAGAGTTCGAACATACCAGGCAGCAATATTTAAGTTTTGATACTTCGTTTTGTTTCGACCGCATATGGTATACCCTCTGGACGCGGCAACCGAGTCGGGTAGTCGGATGTTCATGCTCACTATGTTTAGGGCACCTTTTCAAGCCCTGTCCCCGTGAGGTGTGAACAGAGTAGATCTTCATTAGGTCTGCCAATGACAGGTCCAGCACAAGATTTACTCTACAGCCTCCTCGAGTAAAACCGCGACCACACGCCTACCGCCTACGTGCTAGTTTGTCACTAAGAACCTCCATATAATATCTTCCTGCCCTGTTGCAACTTGCCGACCACCGCAGGGCTTTTGTTTATTGGATATCGGCATAGCTTCCAACTTCACTTGAACACACAAACTCTCCAGTAAGCACGGACAGTGCTACGATAAGGCGGTTCCTCCCAGGAGAGTTTGAATACTCATATTCTATGGAAGACATTTCTCATAACTATCCTGGCAGTAAGAAACATATAGGTATTAATGCATTTCCATAACGGAGTTCCGCACATTACTCTCAGAAACCATCTGTACTAGACACTTACAAAACCTTATGACCACTCCAGTGTATTCATGAAAAACAGAAACAAACCAGAAATAGCATTAGAAACACTAATATTTGACCTACACCACAGAAAAGCCGAAGTAGCCATCAACTCCATAAAAAGTTACAGTATTACCTCAACATTACCTTACAGTGACATGTGCACTATAAGCATGGACTTACAGAATATTCCACCTACCTAAAATCACACATTAGAATATGTATCACTTACAGTAACTTTCATTTATTCAATTTCAGCATTCATATTTTTGATACTGTAGATGGTATTGGTTTTGTATGGTACCGAGGAACATTGTCTAAGTTGTTAATGATAGTCTTCTAACACATAAAAGAAATGGTGTGTCTGCAGTGATAATTGTTGCTGGCAAATAACAGAACCACTTATTGTTATTCCTTTACTTCTGGTCAGTACATCAGTGTTTAAGAGAATCAATCACAAATTCTTAATAGTCGGACACATTTGCTCTTCTCCCACAAGAAAAGTTGATCTGATCGAAAAGCTCTGGGAGAATTCAAAGTGTGAAATTCCTGCTGGCATTTTTCCCAATTACTACAAGTGTCAGGGGTACGTGCTCTTTTAATACAGTAGAAATGAGAGGTAAGTATTTCTACCTAGATGAAGCTTCTACAATTTTTAATGACACTAAAAAGTGGATGATGTCAAATTAGTGTGGCTAGTCCACCCCTCGTGGTCTCGCGGTAGCGTTTTCGCTTCTCGAGCACGGGGACCCGGGTTCGATTCCCGACGGGGGCAGGAATTTTTCCTGTCTCGAGATGACTGGGTGTTGTTGTGTCGTCTTCATCACCATCATTCATTCCCATTACGGTCGGAGGAAGGCAACGGCAAACCACCTCCATTAGGACCTTGCCTAGTAAGGCGGTGCGGGTCTCCCACATCGTTCCCCTACGCTCTGTAAAGAAGCATGGGACTTCATTTCCATTAAGAGTAGATAGTAACAGTCCTAGCGTCGTGAAATACAGGAAAGTATTTAGTGAACTGGAAATGTGGTCACACTGTAATGTTTTGAAGGAAGGTCCTAGTTTATTGGACATATTACCTACCCAGCTAAATTTCCTGAATAATGAGCAGGAAATCTTAGCTTAGGAGAAAGAATTTTATTTTGACAATTGACTATTTTGATGAAGGGAATAAGTAGTTTTATTGTGACTGCTGTGAAAAACAAGTGTCACATTTGATTTTATGGATTTCTTTTTTTAGTACTTCAATATCACACGGTTACGTTGAGTATTTAGTACATAACTACAGAATGTTAGTTATATCTCACACCCCACTTTCTATTATTGTGGAGAATTTCGCAAAGTAAACATTATTTCTACAAATAGGGAGAAAAATCCTCTCTGTCCGTATTACTGAGTATTTTGTTACGCAACTCATTACAGAATTTAGTTAATTTAATCTTGTTCTATAGTATTTGTTATTTTTTCCTATACATATGAAAAAAAAACTTACGGCTCTTTACACCTATAGAAAATTCACTGTACAAATTTTGTCATCATTATCATCATGAACATCCACATCAGCTGTGGAAATGAATGTTCTCTTAGAAAGTATTAGGAGATAAGGAGAATGAGGTGGAGCAGGAGTTTCTATGTGTAAACGGATATTTACAAATGAGATGGAGCAGGTGTTTCTATCTGCAAACGGATGTTTACGAATTGTCACATGTTTTGAAGTGCCTGTTAGGTGGTTGTATAGTTGTGTGAGGCTGAATAATGCTTGTTTCAAGGAAAGTTGTTTGTCTTTCCAAAATAAAAGTATATCATTTGAGTTGCTAATTTCAACTGGGAAAATGTAAATTCAGGAAGCTCCACAGTAATATCCGGAAGTGGCATAAAATAGTTGCTGAAGTAGTACCGAAATTCCGAATTGCTAATTTTGCAAGATTGTGGATAGTAGTACTTAAACACTTTTAACTGTTTCGGAAGAGACTTGACACTACCAAAGCTATTCTTTTATCAGATATGAACAACAATTTAATTAAACAATAAAATGTGAAAGTATACTGACAGAATTTTCACACTGGTTTACAGAGAGTATTTATTTACCTGTTACTATAGTTGCGTTATCTCTTCCCTTCGGACTTTGTTATTGCTATTAAATGTAACAGCTAAAGATAATGTAGCTCCTCAACCTGATGTTAATTGCTGACGTTACTGCAGAACATTTGGGCTACTTGATATATGATGTGTTAATGAATGTTGTGCAGGTTTAATTGCTTTTTGCAAATGAAGTTCCCCTATACAAAAGATATTTACTTGTCCTTCATGAGTGTATATGAAATCTTAAGTAAGTGACAGTTACAATTACGCTTTTTATCTATATATTGTGCCACATGACCACAGGATATGTTCCTCCAAATTGTAGTACTGTGTATTAAAATGTTCGTTTCTACGAGTCTACTTGTTTTGGCAATATTTTTAAATGTTATCTGAGTATCACAGCGCACACACAAAGTGTTAATGGAATTATCTTCATTGTAGTTTCAAGTCTGCAACATTAGAAATTCCGAAATACGCGTGTTAAACGGAATGTGAATCGTTGTTCTAGAAATGTAACTTCCTTATCTTAGTTAGACATGTGACTGAAAGAACTTTCTTTCCTTAGTTACACGTGTGCGGTTCAAAAATATATCTACACGCAAAAGCATGTCATTATATGTGAGTCTATTGTGACAGTTAATATTTATATTGCATATTCGCAAGTTTAAGCGCATTCCAGCACTCACTTCATTCTGATCTCTAAACAGATATTACATTTACATGAGCTGCACTGCTGTAGGATCTATTCATCATCTTAGTTCAAATGAAACAAGGAAAAGGAACACACAGTTGATAACTAAGTTATTACAAAGGAGATACAAGCTCTGATTGAGCAAGGAGGATGACAGAAATCTGCCGCTTATTTCTCACTTTCCGTTTGATGTTTGTTCCAGTTTGGGTGGCCGGATAATGATTTCAACTGACCTCAGTCGGTTGTCGTCTCCAGCGTGCCAGTCACTGCGCAACCTCTGTCAGCCTACCAATCTACAGCTAGAATTCCATATCCATAACGTGTGAGCTGTTTTCATTGTTTTCTCAGTGACAATAAAATAGTCAGATCCCAACTTAACAGATAAATAATGCATATTCTAGATTACTTACCGCTTTTGTTGTTCGCTAAGACACGTTACATCTACGTCACCCACTTTTTCGGCTGCAACTGGGAGTAATATTCGATGTGCTCCATGTATAATCTCTCAGCGAGAGTGTGTAATAAAAATGCGTTACATTAGGGCTTAAGTCAGTAATAGTGATGACTCTAAACTGTTTTGATCAAATGAAATAGGTTAATATGTTGTTTAAATGCAGCATAACATTCCTGTACAGAACTCATATTTAGCTGTCTCAGATAACTTATAAGGAGACTTTTACTAATTATCCAGCAGTGAGTTAGAAGAGAATAAGAAATGTACGTACAAGATGTTCTTGATCTTCATTACTAGGTTACACATATGGTATCAGGCTACAACTCAGGGTAGTGTACCTGTCATACTCAAGGTTACCCTCCACTCCTCTCTCCGTGGGGTATCACACTCCTACCCACACATGAAAGACAACTGCTCAAGGTCCTCAAGGGTAATTACTACCTTAACCACATATCTGTACATAACTGTATGTTCTACAGGACCTAATACTGGTCATGTGGTTTTGGGCACCTGTATAAGTAAAAGTTATCGGAATGCCCTATTTCTCTCAGACAATGGGAACACAGTCTAGTGGCAAGAAACCCATCACTATCTCCCCGGACCAATAACTTTCAAGCTGCCATCACCCACCACATCCTTTATGAATAAGATAATTGTACAGACAACTTCAGTCTTGTGCTGAGTACCAGAGGAAAAGCATCTAGCTCTTTATACAAAAATTCTTACGAATAGTGTCTTCCCTATAGTTCACTGGTGAATAAGTGAGGAAATAATGACAATGATATAACAAATGAATGTATGTATTATTGATAAGAGTTTTTTCAGTACTGCAATATAGTTGGAATAATTTTTTAGTTATTAACAATGTAATTGAATCATATTTACAGAATTATGTACAAAAATATACAGTAACTTTTATACAAGAAAGTAAATACTGTCGTTCTCATTTAATCATCATATTTCTTACCCATTTCATGATTACCTTTACACTATAATCATTTTTCTGCATATGGTATAGGGGAAATATGGATTAGTAGCAGCAGGTGATGAAATACCAGGCACACCAATATGTACAATGTTTAGATAAATACATAGTGTTTTTAATTCACATGGCAACATAGTGTGCAGCCATTCACTTGGGCTTCTACAGACTATTATGGTGAGTTGTTCATCGACATATTGCACATTCACAACCACTATTTAAAAAAATTAAGATATTTGCAGTTCCTGTGTTTTTGAGAAAAACAATACCAGGTTCCTTCAGATATGCATCCACCTCTGAAGGAATGGGCACAAAAGCGATTACAGTCATTATTGAAATATAGTTGTGAATAAAAACATTCATCAGCTATATAAGGAAATTACAGCAATGATTACTTGTACTGGATTAGGACTCAGATCCAGTTTTCCCACTTTACACGTTTAGCTAATCTGACTACCCATGTATGACTCATGCCCAGACCCATACTACGATATGTTGTCGTTCGTGTATCACAATCTGTATTCGTACACACATTATGTAATTCCTGTACAGGACCAGGGAGTACATTTTAAATAAAAGTTGGTGCCTGATATCGTTGGGCAATAATAATGTTTCCATGTCTGTGTTGTTAAGGAGAATGATTCAATATTTCTTCACACATGCATGTATCCACAAAGGCACATCCACTCTTGTGACCAACCATTATGAACAAACAACCGTTGTCAACTTATGCCAATGACAACAACGAAAATTAGTGCTGAGCTTGGACTCATAGCGAAATACATCACTGTCTTTTGAGTCATCAGTCTTCTGACATGTTTGATGAAGCCTGCTACGAACTCTTCTCCTGTACCAACCTCTTCGTCTCAGAGTGGCACTAGCGCCGTACATCCTCTATTATTTGCTGGACGTATTCCAATCTCTGTCTACCTCTACAGTTTTACCTGCCTTACATGATTGGCAAGTGAGGAAAACTGATAACAGATAATGAATAATGTTTGATTGCCAATAAGTCAACTTTAAACTTCAATTTGTTTTTACAAATAAAGGGGAGGATTGATGAATTTTCTTGGAAGGTAGGAATAAAGGTCATTGAGGTCCTTAGTGCTAACTTGATAACCTATTCGAATCTGATTCTGGATTGGATGGGTTAGCAGATACATTTTATATTTAAGCCACAAAGTTTTTTCAGTTTTGTCAGCATGGATGCAGAGACATGATGGTGATGTTAGTTTGTGATGAACGCAGTCCAGAGGTGGGCAATTTGGCGAACTGTGTTTCGCGCTATAACCTGTTATCTCACTTGGATAAATTTCTGAATGTTAAGAGCGAAGCAGTCTCTGTGATATTTCTAGATGTATTGTATAGCAAGTTTTGGGATACTGCATTACTGCAATATTAGATCGAATTAACGGAACAGGCTCCAGTGAAGAAAACGAACCCAGATATTCTTCCACCAAGGAAGGCAACGGTACAATTATACCCTCTAGATGTCCCATATTCTATTCCTGTGTGTTACTTCGTATTTCTAAGAGTGAACATTGTTTATGGTGGACTCCCAGGAGTTAAATAGAAAGGTTATATTGAGAACAGTGCAGCTACCAGAGTTGCATTGGAGTTTCGGGTGGTTTAAGGAATTACAATGAAATTCGCTTGGAGAAGGCCTCAAAGCCGATTACTGCGTGTGTTATAGATTGAAACATTTCTGAATTTGGATTGGCGATAGGGGTGGGAATGGTTTTGTGTATCACAGATGATGTGTTTTCCAGTACAAAATTGAGATATCTATTCAATTATATGGATGATCTGGTGATCTAAATTAGCTCTTTTGCAAGAATTTAGATGATTATGAATGATAAGGCTAGCAGTCAGTTCACAGATAATATGTTTCAATGTTCTTCTGTGAAGATTTATAGGACATGTAGTTTAAGTGTTAGCAAATAATGGCCCTGAAGATGTATTAGCCATGAGTTTCCACCATCGCAGAATATCAAACAAATTGCCAGATTTTTCTTAATAGCTAATTATATAGGAAATGTATTACAGTTTTTCCATAAATGGCAGCTTCACTTAACTAAACATGTAAAAAGGGATGTAAATATCTGTGGAGGTCTTACCATCTTGAGCCTTAATACAAGTATAAGTTTGGCATTATCATTAGATAATTTTAATTTCAACAATGAGTTCATTTTGCAAATAAATGTGTCAGTAGGGAGGGTAGAACGAGTGTTATTACAGGAACAGGAAGGGAATAAGTAGGTAAATGACTATGCCTCGAAGATATTAAATAACTAGGAGAAAAGACGTTCTGTTGGTGAGTAGGAGGCCCTGTCCGTTTTCTTCAGCATAGAGTAGTGCAGTTATCATCCGGAATCTTGCAAGCTTGTCTTGGAATCCTACAATCAAGCTCTCAACTTGTTGTTAACTTTAACGTTCAAATTTGCAATATTCGTGGATTCGTAGACTGAGTCACATGTTTCGGAGACTGTTAAGGGGATAAGCAGCTACTGACAGACCATGGTTATAAGCCCCTGGTAACTTACAAAAATTCCTCACCTGTTTCGTGATATTAGGCATTTCCAGGATCACAACGAACGCCTTCATGAGATTAAAGAGAGGTTACAGGAAGGAAAAATTGTAAAACCCTATATCATGAAAAGTAAAGTAATATGTTGTAAGGCACAGGGTACTAACGATTCCCAAAAAGTCGCACCCAAGTAACTAGTTCTCTTAGCGTTCCACTCTTTCAATGAATCATCTGTGGGAGGACATTTAGAAGTGTTGAAAACGCGGGAGAAAATCAGACAGCGCATTTATTTCGTCTGGAACTGATAATGAGACCCTTCAGAAGAAAGCAAGTTCTGAGACCGTGGTGTTAGTAAACCATTACAAAATAAAAAGATCGGATATTTGGAGTCCAAGTTGATAGAAAGACCCTTCCAACAGATATACATTGATTCTGTGGACCGTTGCCTAGGTCTAAGACTGGAAACAGATTTATTTTCATTTGCGTTTAGGACTTTACTCGATTGACTTGTTATTATCCACCATTGTGGCGACCACCCAAATTTACAAAGAAATTTGGACAACTTTGGCTTTCCACAGTATATAATGACTGACAATTCAACTGTATTTACTACACATTAATTTAAGGAATTTTGTCTTCATATGGAAGTGTGCCACTTAACTGCATTACTTCATTGTCTAAACTCATCACTTAATCAGATTAATAGAAACCTTAAATAGCTCTTGATACCCTATCATGAATGGATGTGAACCTTCACTTCCCTGGTTAACGATGGCGTTAAAATCCAGGTCTATTGATGACATTTAGCCTTAGAGAAGAAATACTTGGAAGGTGGTTACATAACTGATGTTGACAAAACCAAAATCAGGAAGGCACGTAAGAAGGAAGTGATACAATTCAGTTTGGGACAGTAGACAAGAGACTACCGAGCTCGTGACAGGGTAATTTCCAAGAATTTTCGTGTGGTCAGTAAAGCCTCTGATAGAATTGGCAAGAAGTTAGGGTTCTGATTATACTGGCTTCCTTGGTGTGTAGCAGAATTGAGGGATGGGGATGAGAGTTCGGTGTGTGCGGAGATATATCCCTTTCTAGGGGCTGAAGTGTTTGTCTCGTGGCAGACAGAACGTGAAGTATATTAGTCGGTCTTTGTTCGGAGCCACAAAAGGAAATGCGGTCGGTTTCTCACTTGAGAAGAGCTGTCCCACATGCCGACAACGCGGTATGACTATCGGCGAGGAGCACACTCTTAGGGTTGGCGAGCCTGCAGTCCTGTGCAGTATGGAGGCAGTGGTTATAATGTTTTTAATCAAGTAAGCAGCATGGAATACATAACGTACGCTTCTGACTGAAACAGGCAGTGTGGTTTCGTGTGGGAATATCAACAAATTATAATTAACATTTACCGATTGTGTGCTGATCGAGTGATTTAAACTGTATGATAGGACTGTACTATACACTCTGTCCTCTGGTTTTCTATAGCGATAGACTTCACTTACCTTTACCCTCCATGAATTCAAAGTTTCGGAGTTTGTTTTATAACTATAGCCTTGAAGGACAGGATGTGGCGGATGTGCAGTCTGTTTGTTAAATTATACAAGGAACACTGACTGGCCATACCAAGAACTCCTAGGTTCCTGTCGCTAACAGTTGCTTCAGAGTAGCCTGTGATATTTCCTTATATGTGTATTTACTTATGGACTGAGGGCCCGTACCATGTCCCACGTTACAGCGGATTCTGGTTGACACCATCCGAGCTCCTGCCACGTGAAACATCGGTCTCAATTATTGTCATTGTTTTAATTATTCTCCTTAACATTCTATCACTCTATCAATTCAGTAATTTTCAGAACTTGAAGCACCGGATCAGCTTAAGGTAAAATTTTGAGAACAGTGCAAATGGTAATTAAAGTTTTTGCTAAGAATGTTGTTACCTCTTGAATAATGCAATAACGTTACTGCTATCCTGACTTCCGCTGCAACACCTTGTTATTTAATCCTACTGTACTAGGTTAAAAATTTTAATTAAGTATTATTTGGTTGTTGTTATTTGTTTGGAGATTAATATTTTCGTGAGTGTAATTTATTGTAAATCTAGGTAAAGCTTTTGTGTTTTCATTAGATGAATATTGTTGTACCGTTATCCCAGTCAATCGATTCAACTTTAACGTTCCCAACTTTTACACGAAATTTACCCAAACTAATGTAACTATGACAAACACCTCCGAATAATAAATCAATAATCATACCAAGTGCATAGTTTGTGATTACTGAAAAATAGCAGTGAAACAAGGGCATCTTTCTCGGTTTCGCTCTGATCTTTCGCTCTTTTCTTTTAGCCTTTGTGCTTGTCCCTCTCGGTTATCTTTATTCAATCTAGGCTGACAATTCTGCAGATTCGATGAAATGGTCCCTGGCGATCTTTCGTGGACTGTTAGTAATTATTTGCAACTGGAACTGTTATTAGAAATCAGAATATCAAGGGCGTGCTTTGAATGTCGCGGGTTCCTTTTACAGGTTATTTTGTTTAAATATTAGGCATTAAATGTGTGCTTTGTGGACTAGTTTAAGCTAATATTCCTTCAAAATATACTGTTAACCATATATCATTTGTACACCTGTTCTCCATTTACACATTCATAATTTTGTGTGTTTTCTTAAATACTGAATCACTTTTTTCGTTTATTATGATCTGCGTGCCCCATTTCATGCGCCGTAGACTTTTTTTTGTGATGTACCTGCAATCATTTCAATTTTATGAAGTCCGATAATCAGTTTAAAACTAACTTCCGCATGGGAGCGTATTTAAATGCACGGTCAGTAACAAATTTTACCAAAACATTTGCTCTCCAAGCCAAATCTGTGGGCCGTTCCCACTTTCAGAAGAAACTGGATTAATATATGTAAATGTTCAGCATTAGCTAGGTCATTTAATGAAAGAGGCCCTAGTTTCTTTAAGCGCTGCTACAATTGCTTTTCACTTTTACTAAAAAATGATTCACAATCAGAAATTGTAATCACAACCCGAAATTGCTATCACCACTAATTACAAGTAAAATAATTAAATCCCAATTAATGGGCGGCGACGTGGAATACTTTTTTCTTTATTCCTATGAGGCATAAAACCACCACATATTGTATATAAAAAAGGAACGAGGCAAACACATTGATCACTAAATAGATCATATATAAAAATCTGGTGATACTCAGAGTCCAGTAGCTATCATGGAATGCCCAGCTACTTAACATGTTGGTCCAAATTAAAGCAAAAAAAGGAAATTTATCAAGGTTGCACTTATTTTGCCACAAAACAGTATAAAAAGGCGATAGTAAAGTAGAAAAAATGTAATGAAAACAACTGCAACATGCTTAACAGTAGACAAAAGTGTGCTTCGTTTTTTCCAACTTCACGGATTTGCACACACATTCCGACAACTGCATAATGTGCCCAGTATGGGATGTGAGCTATCACGGCAGAAGTACAGGTCTGAAAAAGACGGGGAATGCTGTGAATGATGTCATCAGTCTCATGCCGATTCTCATTTCAGAGCTGGTCGCAAGTCTTCGAGAGTGCTTGGTGCATGATGCAGGGTTGCAACTCGTCTCCCTAGTGCATCCCAGACATGCTCTGCGGGATTCAGATCGGAAGAACAAACAGGTGACGCCATCCGTGCAATGTCTTCCAAGAAAACAACATCCACCTGTGCTCTATGAGGTCGAACACTATCATCGATCAATACGAAGTCTGGACCCACAGAACCTCGCAACAACTGCACATGGGGTCACAAGTTCTCGTGAAGATACGTAACAGCAGTTAAAGCTAGGCAGTTCACCCATTCAAGGTGTTCGAGTGATCAGTATGATTACTGTCCCCAATATTAGGGGTCCTCCACGATATTGGTTTCATTCCATAACGTTTAAATCCGGAAATCGTGTTCCAAGCTCGCTCCAGATGCGAATCCGTTGAGAATCATTCTCCAGACGCAACCGGGACTCATCTGCGAAAAGAACATTGGCCGCCCACTCTTCGACCGTCCATGTGGCATGTTGAATACCCCACTCTAGACGTTTTCTTCTGTGAAGACGCGTTAGAGGAACTCATAGAATAGTGTCCGACAATAAAGGCCATTCTCTCGTAGCCCCCTGTAGACAGTTTGCCTCGATAAACCGCTTCCAGTGAATGCTCATAGGTCAGATGCCAGTTGAAAAGTAATACTGAGGGGGTACCGTCCCGCTTTTACTGTTAAATAACGCTTCTCTCTTTCTGTGTCACACGTAGTCGCCCTTGGACTGACCTTTGTAGTACAGTCTCGATCTCTAAAACAGTCTCCCCATCCAGGAGACAACAGAACGATTCGCATTAACCCAGTAGGCTACATCGGCTTGTGACTGTCCTGCTTCAATTCTTCCTAGGCCTTCCATCGCAGAGAGTCGGGTAGACGTCTTCTGTGTGCCATGCTGCACCGTCAGTGACTGTGTACACAGCAACTACGGACATTTGACTAACCGCCAAGTGCTGCTCAGTTTGGTAGACGTTAATGCCGCCTTCCATGCACAGCATGTTCGTTCGGGCATCCGTTGCCAGTTCGTATGATTATATCGTAAATGAGACACACAACGGCCAAGCAGCATCCTGTTGCTTTAATTTTGGACATAAGTATTAGACTTACTAGTATTACACTTATAAGTAATGAAACAGAGATTGTGGAAATAGTTTTCTACTCCGCCAGCGGGACAACACATCAAGGCAACACAGCATCCCGTTGTGAATGTCTGGTGTCGCACCCAGCCTGTCTACAGGCCTCAACAGGTTGTTTTATTATTCGGAGATAGAGGAGCACATCTGTATCAAGAGGCTAGTACCCTCGAGAAGACTTCAGATATGATACAAACCCGAATATTTCGCCAATAGCACTCTGCGAGATACGAAAAAGGATGACGTCATTTTAATTCTGCGGACGATAGTCCACGTCGTAAAAATAGCCTGCTACTAACTGCTAAGATTTACCGCTAAAATCATGGTTCCCTAATGCCTATCAATTTTATCCCAGGAAATTTAAGATCAATAAGTACTCATATTCATAATTAACGCAACTAAATATTACCTCTATTATATAATATCGATGTGTGACGTTTATAATTATGCAGTATTACTTGCTAACTCAACAATAGGGTTTCTAACACACTCGAAACTATACAAAATATCTTGTATTTCCATATAACGTCTAGATTTTTTAAATAATTGAAATAATACTTGAATGATAACCGCCTACAAAGAACATGATCCACAGGATTTTAAATGGAAAAGCCAAAACACCATGACCACTGCTCAACGTGACTCTGGATGCTACCTCATGGCGTTGCGGACACATAACGTGGTAACAAAAGTGTTCAAACGGAGTACACACGGACGAGTTCACCCTAGTGAAGATACCTGCTGCAAATAGGGCAATCCTCTGAGATAATCAACTATGAGAAATGGCGACTATTATTACGCAGAGCCTATGAACGAGCACCTCGAAGCTGGACGAATGTTTACCTGCTACTGTCGTGAGCTTCTACGGAAAAAGGTAGATGAACAGTGAAACTACCACTAGACGCTAAATGGTTGGACGTCCATGACTCTTCACAGAACGTACGGTTCGGAGGCTTATCTGCTCTGTAAAGTGGGACAGATGTTGATCTGTGACAGCTGCGCCGAAAGAGGACAATGCTGGTGCACACACATGTGTTTCGGAGCATATCGTTCATCGGACCTTGATAGATCTGCAGCAGACCAACACTACGTGTTTACACTTGTTGACCCAACGACATATATATCGCCTGTTACGATCGTAAGGGGCACGGATTCATCGGAGTTCGAATCTAGAACAACGGAAACACTCAGTTTTCCGGCTGAATCACCTTTTTGCTACAATAGGGTTATGGTCGTCTCCACAAACGCCGTCATCGAGGAGAGCGGCGGCTCAAAACGTGTAGTGTGCCACGGTCGACGGCTGGTGGGAGCAGTATAATGCTAAGGGAGGCGTTCTCCTGCGCTTGCATGAGACCTGCGGTAGCAGTCGAAGACACGCTGTCAGCTGCGAACTGCCTGAATCCTTTCATGCTTGATGTTTTGCCCGACGGCGATGTAATCTTTCAGAAGTCTAATTGGCCATATCTCGGAGCCAAAACCATGCTACAGTGGTTTGAAGAGCACTGCAGTGAACTCAAATTGATGTCGCTGCGACCAAATTATACTTATGAAAATCCTATTGAACCCTCCTGGGTCACTATTGGACGCCAACACTGCGTATGCAATTCAGCGGCCCGTTATTTACGCGAATCACATGACATGTGCCACATAGCTTCGCAAACATAGCAACCAACTATCGGATGCCTTTTACGCGGAACCACTGAGGTATTTCGTTCCATAGTCATACAACCAAGTTATTAATTAAGTGATCATAATGTTTTTACTCATCAGTATACATTTAACGTTGATCTATAACATAGCCACATGATATGTGTATTAAGGCTAACTGGTTTCCAGCGCTGCTTGCTAAAATGTTTTCCCAAACGATTATTGCTGATACAACTTAGTCCCTGTGTAGGGGAAAATTTCCAAATTTTCCTAGATTTTCCAATATTTATTCATTTTTCCATTTCTGCCATATTTTCCCTTATTTCCCACGTTTCTCTGTATTTCATTGTTTCTACACATTTTCCCTTATTTTGCAATTCCCAATGAAGATCGTCATGCTGTTGAATAAAACGGAATCGTCCCAATTTTAAGAGCTGATCATGTGGTATTCTGGGGTGAGTCAATCTCTGAGTGTTTCAGAACTTCTACGAGGAGTGATGTAGTCTGACACTTTTCTGAAGTTCGGGAAACAGAGTCCTGGTAAGACCCTCAGCCATTACTCAACACTGATGTATATTCGTATGTTTTTAATCCACTTAATTGGGTGTGCAGCTTCGTCATGCCTCCGACAGATAATGTCAGTAAAAAGCATGCGTTTAAGTCCAGAATACTGTCAGTGGGGATGAATTATGCTTTACAGTGGTACTTGTGGAATGCTGTTGATATTGTGCCACCAATTGCGTGAATACGAAGACATATCATACATCTTATGTCTGCGGAATCTATAATCTGAAGAGCACCTTTTTACCTGTAAAACTCTGGGACCTACGAAAATTCGAGAGGCCGGATCTGGATTATTGAATTTACTTTTACAACCTGAATGTAAATAATAGCGAGCCCAGATAAGAATATGATGACTAGGAGCACACTGTGCAGAAGGAATTAAAAGCATACAGTAATTGGAAAACTCTAGCTGTCAAAACTTGTGGTCAGCGGCCCAAACACGTAAATTTTTTGCTATTCTTCCGCCGACAGAATTATCACTGAATTTGGATAAAAAGAAGTCCAACTATTTGCCGCCCAACTGAATAAAACAGAACATAAACAGCATTACTTTCATGCATTCCTCAGTTCCTTTACCAAGAGAGTACACCGAGTGGTGCCTCATTGATTGCTCAAGCCTGGAATCGTTATTTTAGGAAATATGTACCAAGATAGAAATTTCCACCATTACTGATGTTCCTTTGTTGATGATAACTTCTAGTGTCTCCTAGCTCCAGAGGATCGTTTTGGAAGTGACCAGAATGCCTCAAAATCAACCTTCACAGAACAGTATGCAACATATATGGCTATGTATCAAGTTAGATGCTCTGAAGGCTGTTACCTAAACAAATTTGAATCAAATTTCGGGATTAATCCCGCAAGATGGCTGGTCCCTGAGCTCAAAAATTTGTGACAGAATGTGATAGCTCAGTCGCAACAACATCTCATGGTTGACTAGCAATGCATTATACACGAATGCAATAGACTGTTATATTTGTAGTCCGCTTCTCGACGGAAAACTCGAAACAAAATGCAGAGACCTATGTTGTCTAATGGAAAAGGGCTACAGAAGCTCATAATGCATGCAACTTGAAGTACCAACTGTCAGAACACATACCCGTATTAGTCCTCAATTTGAGCGAGTATGATGCTCACTTTCTTCTTGAGCACTTGCTTGACTTATGTCTGAAAGGTGCTTCCTTATTTCACTATTATTCATCCAAGCATGACTTCAGAAACTTGCTGAGACAATGCATCAGGAGTATACGCACAGAACCAGAGCTATATACACCGATGATGCGGTTTAAGGTGGTGATGAAGAGAGTGTACTTCCATTTGAATACCTATAATCGATAGAGAGATACCACAGAAAAGAGTTACCTGACGTAACGACATTTTGCAGCAACCTGATAGGTTCTGCCATAGTTGATGAGAAATATGAGCAACCGTCACATGTTTGGCATGAGTTCAACGCCTCTGATTCAAGGAAAAATATTAGATTTTACATGTACACTGTTGTTTGAATAATAACGGAGTGTATGGCAAGGCATATACTCTCTACATGCAGCCATCTGTTACACCACATCAGGGCTTTCGTCGAACTCAGTGATCAAAAAGAAAACATGACAGCGCCGATGTTGACATGCTGCTCCTATTCGAACGCAGAAGTCGCCAGTATGTGCACAGGCAAACAAAGGTGAATAAATTGCAAATCCGGCAGAAGGAGTACAGTCACGTCATGCCACATTATCTATTGTTTCTAGGATTCTGATAGCTATCCAAAGAGAAAATCCTTAGAGTAGAAGATGAGATCCAAATGTGGCTCCTGAATCTGATGAGTAATATGTCCTGGAGGCACAAATGACATGTTTCACCAACTGCCGGTCAATGGCGTTGGCGAAGATATCAGAGCATGTCTAATATCGATATGTGTGTTCCAAACCTCTCCAAACTCCACATGTATTGATTCAATTATGAGTTTGCAAATCCAAACTTTGCTTACCCCAAATTACTTTGTGTGGATAGAGATAGGTATATTTATAGAGTGACAGATTGTGATTTATATGAGGTAATTAGATAGAATCACAAAGCATTCGGCAGGTCTGGATAGACTGCCGATAATCCTCGTGAAATACTACTACCAAAAGTGAAGGTCATTGTTGACTTTGTTGGGCTCTGGTGAAAAATGTAAGCATACGGTATAGATGCAGGTAAAACACAGAGGTTTCAAAAAGGGTGTTGTATTATGTGGTCTCAAAGGCCCTCACATTCAAATATTATGGAGGTGTCTGCTCGAGTAGGCTAGTGCAGCTCCTCAGTCTGTGTACCAACTAGTATTTCGATTGTGAAGGCACATGGAACATACTGCACGGCAGTTGAAGGTAGTGCTATCGCATCTTGAAAACATATGGTTCAGTGTGAGGATGGGATCTGGACACTACTCTGTGCACAGTATTCATCTCATTCAGTGTTGGGCAGTGCAATTATTTATTTGCAAATTGTGATTGTTCATGTTGAATTTTTGGATGAACTGCATGTCATAGTTGTGTATGAGTATGCATGAATAAGTGTAAACTAAATATGTGTGTGAAATATGTATACCTATATGCGCATGTAAATATTGTATACATTGGTGTGTAGGTGCGATTTTTGTTCAGCAGCTCCTGCTAGTCCATGTTTTGCATATATTGTATATAGAAAAGTAAAATATAAAATACTGTATATAGAATGATTAAAGCAATCAGAACGATAATAATTAAATGCGAAACACATTATTTAAGGTAGGATTAAAAATTACTTTTAATAAACAATAAAAAAATCGTTGTGAAAACTCTGCTGGAAAAGAAACTGTTATTATTAAAGCATATCTTAATTTGCTATATAAAATCGCCAAGGTAGCCGAGAGCGCTAATGCGCTGCTTCCTGGACTCGGTAGGCGCGCTGGCCCCGGATTGAATGCGCCTGGAGAATTAATGACGAAGGCCAGTATGCCGCCTAGCCCGGACGTGGTTTTTAGGCGGTTTTACACAACCTGCTAGGTGAATGCAGAGCTGGTCCCCACGTTCCGCCTCAGTTACACGACTTGCAGACATTTGAAAAACGTTCCCACTATTCAATGGCTTACATTAGATGCAGACAACTGGGGTACACTAATTTCTTCCCAGGGAGTTCGGGGTGGCTGCAGTAGGGGCATCCGGCCACCCTCTACAACTAACACTGCCAAATAAAAAGTAGCAAGGCCGACCCCTCACTGAAGCGGGAATAAGGCATCAAGAAAATGATGATGAATGGTCTTAATTTGTTATATCATTGATTTTTTATATTGACCATTTCACTATTGAACTGTAAGGAAAATTTTTGTATTAATAGTTTGTTTACAACAAACAAGATCCAATACTTACAGTTCTCAATACAATACTCACACCACGCAAGCAAATGTGCTACTGATAATGGATGAGGTGTGGACGAGAGCTCAATCATTAACCCATTGTGGAAGTCGGGAGATGAGTATCACACTGTATTAATATTTTCTCATAGGCTGAGGTAGATAGTAGGTTTTCGTCAATTTTTAGTCACAGAAATACCAGACAACCATGTGAACAATACTGGGTTATGTTTTGTACCATGTACACGTTCATAATTTGCCTGGGTAGGATGGGGATGCCCATGCCTGACCTTGGACATTTGTTGCAAAAGTGTGGTCAATATAGTGCATCCACAGGAAAGGAGAATGGTGTCGTTACCTTGAACATAACTGTTCCAATTGCGTCAGGTGTACCTTATTGAGGATTAACCTGATACTACAGGTTACTATCTTCTCATGTTACTTATCAATTTCAGCGTTATCTTATCAGTGTGTACTGTTGGAGTGTTCGGTTACCCAGAAGAGACGCTTTGGTACTATTGACGCTCTATAATTTTTATGGCATTGGAAAAATGTTCTGGCTTTTGTTAAGATGTTACCAATATGCCTCATTAGGGATGCTTTCAGGTCGTCGAACTAATGAGAAAATGATGCCGATGAAGCGATTCTGATGTTCGATGGGCGACGTTGGTATTATATAATTAAACTGAGCAGCAGCAAAGCCACAGAGAAAGATGAAATTTATGAGATGAACTATACTGACGCAACACTCACATATGCACATGATCCTCAAGACTGGAGCACCAAGAATAATAAAAGCAATGCAGTATTACTAAATCTGTTTATACATCATATAATTTGTAGCATGAGTAATATATATTCGATATCGTGAGTGATTAGGTGTGTAAAATGTGCGAAGTGCAATGTGCAGAGCTAACACTTCCGTCACCCAGTATTTCCTGAGCATCCGGACGAACTTCGATAACAGATGAGGGTACATCATTTCTTGCTGCCTCAACTATATTCCAGAGTAAATCAACCATAGTCGTTGGTAAATGGTGAGATGCCAGTCTTTCGGAAAACCGTGACGAGATGTGAGAGACTAGAGAACGTGCTGGCCGACGCCTCGGTTGAATGGTCTTGGAATCGAAGTTGGGTTAGTACGTGAGAGACAATATTTTTTAGAAAAATTAAGTCACGGAGACCTTGAAGATGATCCACAGGCACTGACCTCAACACAGTAATTAAGTAACTGATTGTGTCCATATTACTAGCAATGTGAAGCAGAGGTGATCGTTTTGTGTACTCAATGGCACCCCAAGCGCACATCTCTTGTACTTGACGTAGTATGAAGGTCATATTTTCACCTTTTAATATCTTGTCTTATATTGTATGTTTTAGGTCACAGATCTCAGGATGGTGTTATCCCGAAACGCAGCTTCAAATGATAAAAATCAAATTCTATTGGCGTCAGTGAGAAGTGTCTTACCTTTTATTGCCAAAGGTGGTATAATGTTTCTTGAGAGATATTCTGTGTAAAATGTTAAAAATGTATCTCTAGCTGAACGCCTTCTTTTTTGAAAATTATGAACATCGTGCATCATTTCATATTGTCAAACGCTACTTCTAAATTCACGAATCATGCTAAAGTGTATCGATTTCTTTAAAGTCTTGCTTCCATTATCAATCGTAGCATCTCAACTACCTCTCTGTTACTCCTTCATTTCCAAAAGATAGGCCGATCATCAACTGAACCTCAGTTGTCTTTCCATTCTTCAGTATACTATTGCTTTGAGCTACTTTATGTAGTATTGTGCTGATGGTGGACAATTCCGACGCTTATCTGCCCCTGCTAGTAACTTGGTTTCATGTTTCGTGGATCATTCGCGGATAAATGTCAGTGATGTGGAAGGAGTCATTTAACATTCTCATAAAAAATATTTTTTAAATACGTTTACATACAATCATTTACGAAGGACTTTTGCTTAATAAAAGGACATATGGATGTGAGTTAGTAATTCGTACATACCATCTGTTGATATTAATATCTGAAAAGAAGGATTTGTAACGGACAAACCTTCTCAGTTTGTTTTCAAAATACAAAACGCTGTCTGTCAGATCACTGGGTGGTGGATAAAAGATTTTAGCTGCAGCATCTGGTGCACCCTTTTAGTGATAACCTTAATGTGGCGTAATGAATTTTATTTTTTTTTCTTCTCGTATTATAATTATGTACATCATTGTCCGTTTTGAACTGCAAAGGATCACATGCAACAAACTTCATGACGGAGTAAGTGTACTATGAAGGAGTTGTCAGTTTGCCTAACTAATAAAACAGACACGTGCAGGCTGCTCCTGGATGAGCACTACGTATTATCCTTCCAGCACGTTCTTTAGGAAAGGAGGATGTTATCAGATGAAAATATGCTCAGCACGTCTGTTATTGATTTGCCTCTCAAGAAGATTAGCAATGGTTTCAAGTGCAAATGTGGCTGTAGTAAGTTGTTTAGAAAGTTCCAGAATAATATTTTTCCAGCTTAAATTATCATCAATACGGACATCTATGAATTTTCAAATATTCACCTGACTATGAAACGTAAAAATCTGTAGACGAATGTTTGGTCGGTACACTAACCGATAATCTCAGAAGTAACTCATAAAACTCCAACTGGCAACAGAAAGGAGTGTTGAGGAAATATAAAGAGTTAGTTAATGTAATTTTAAAGCCTTAATAAGTATTTTACGAAAGTGTCTGTGTGGATTTTAGTCTCTATGGAAGCGAAATGTGGATGATAAACTCTAGGGAGAAAGGACGAATGCATAGGCGTTTAGAAATGTGATGCTACAGAAGAATTGTCATGAATATATGCTTACGTTCAAAAACTAATTAAATGATGTCGAATTGAGTCGGGACTCAAAAACTTCATTGCACAATGTGACGGGATAAACTTATAAGTTGATGGGATCTATCCTGAGGCATGACGGAATTTTCAAATTAGTTATATAAGCAAGTGTAAGGGCGGACTGCGGGGAGGGGGGGGGGGCTGTTTTAAGGATATCATGGCTAGACTACAGTAAACAGATTCAATGACATTAGTTACCATAGTTCTCATGCAGATACTTGCACGAAACCTTCACCTGGAGATCTACCTTACACCAGTATCTAAGATGAAGATTGGATGAACACACGGTTGTAAAGATTTTTTTAAATTTTTAATTGTATGTCATTGTTTTGTAATCAGCTATTGAATGTTTATCTTACGTGTGTTCTGTTATTCATACTCATTCAAATTCTCTTTGTGTTACTCGAAGGCATATAATAATATAACCTAACTGAATACTGAGAGCTTCATTATAAGCATTTAAATATTAAAAGTTATTTCACTTTTGAATGGTCTCTCGTCTGAAGATCTAAGCATTTCAACATTTTGTAATTTGCTTATGTGAAAGATAGATTAATTATCCAAATTAGTCACCCTCTTTCATGCTACTGAGAAATTTTGTTTAGTGGTTAATACGAAAGATTTATTCCAGTCCAGTCATCACGACTTTAGCTTGCCATGGTTTCTGTGAATTTGTTAAACAAAGACTTGGATGCTTCCTAGTTTCTTTGAGCCAGTTAGGACTGATTTCCTCCACTGCTAAGTGAGGTATTTCCTTCTTTCAGTAGACTGATGTGCTCGGCACTCCGATAGTCATAAGTCTGACGTTTGATGCTTAACTTATTCGCTCTGCTTCTGCCCCTAATAACTCATAACATGCTTCTTGGGGGCTACATTTAATTTCCTAATAGTCAGAAAATGTACTATGACATCGCGAACAAACGACTGTCATAGCAGCATGAGCAGTACATAGTTGTGGGTTCTTTGAAGTGAACATATTTTGGTAAATTACAGTTTCGGAAAGTTATGTGAGTCATGTTATAATATATGCGGAGAACAGTCATACATTTTGCTTACATAATAAAGAATTTTTAATTTATTCAGTGTTACAATAGTGTATCTTATCATTGCGGTATAGTTGAGACTCAGTAACTGACTAAGCTAAAGTTCTATCTGTCATCCTGTTACGGAAAATAAGAAGGTATCATCGTTTAGTGGCGTTATATGTATTCAGCATAATGGAAAAGGTAAATGATTAAGTATTTGTTCTTGGAAACTGATGTCAGTTCAGAATTTTAAAAAAAGTAACTGAAGAACTTCTAGTAAAATTCTTTATTCAGAGAAATAGTATTACTGATTATATACACATTATAAATTAGAAAACATTTACTTAAAACTGAGGAAAAATGAATTCTTTGTAATAGTATTCACGCTCTCCGGGAATAGCTTGTTGTACGGAACGGTGTCGAAGACGTACTGCGCCTGCTGCTTGTACACCTGCTCCATCCAGTCCTCCATGGGGCCCAGCATCTCGCGCTCCACGATGGGCGACGTCACCGCGTTGATCAGGGTGTTGCCTGCGGCCTCTGCAAGTGTGCGGATAGTATGCTTTTAGTGTGCGGTAGGAAAGCCGTCAGCACATCACGTGTACACGCCAGACACATTGAAATTCTGGATGTGTAAGGAGATCAGTTAGCGGCATTACTTACAAACAGCCGAGCTCCTAGTATTCTCAGGTATGCACGGAAACAAAAGGAGGGAACAAAGTATACACAAGCAGAGATGAAGTTCAAATAAATGGATTGCTATGCCAAAGAACAGTTCACAGGAACAGGCGTTAAAACTTGTTCGAATCATAAGATTTCTAGCCGATTTTATTACGGTGAAGTTGGATTCAGCCAAGTGTAAGACGAAAGACTTGTAACTCATTCCCAAGTAGATGTTATTTGTTGATATCACTCTGGAAGGCATCTCATCAGGAAAGAACTTTCATACTGTAAACTTCTATGGCTAATGAGATTTGTGTGTAAAGTAGGCGATAATATCGTCACAAGTAAACACTGATGTGAATTTGTGCCATAAAAACTGAAACAAGTATAAAGAAAGAGAAAGCACGATCATGTGAGTATTACTGTAGTTTCAGGTAGTCATCGAGTTTGTTACGTGGTGTATATAGTTGTCACAAACGTTTGAGGTTAAATAAAAAATACTATGACTCCACAGTTGACCAGAGATGATTGAAGCATCTTATATACGTTGATATGTAAGCAGCATGTTGTCGATATATTAATTGGGTTTTGTAAAACACAATTTTAAGTGTGCGTATGCGACATACCAAGAGGAGGGAAGCCTCCGAACAGGCCAGTGAGCTTGTAGGAAGTCTTCCCGTAGGTGTACTTCGTCTTGGCGGAGTCCAGTTGCAGATAAGTCTCGCCGTTGCGTCGAGTGACAGGGTGTCCCTTGTAAGTTACGTCTGCTGTAGAGTCGACTGAAAGGGAGAAGAAATAAATCATAAGAAAGAGTTGGAGCCAATTATTTACAATGAACTTACAGTTGCACTATGAGGCAATGTGACCTTATGTTGCAATTTTAATAAACTTCCTTTTATAACACAGAAAGTAACGCTGTGCATTCAATTTTACTTCGAACTATTTGATTTTTGTTTTCATCTCCATTTCCTTACAAGTCTATAGTTTATTACCACACGCATATAAAAACCAAAGGACCAGCTACAGTTAGGCACGGAATACTTACTCATTGTAAGTTTGAATCGGCCGTTGCCTCTCATAGGAATGCCCTTAATAACTTCTTCATCGAGAGTGTAGATGCCTTCCATCACCAAGGCACCAGGGGTGTGCGTAACAACATGAATGGTGTGGTTCTCCACGTCCACTCTGGCAAAACAGGAATACATTTTTAAAAACGTCAAACAGGAAAACTTCTGGCGAGTGACAGATCAGATTTTAAAATGATAAATATCGTGATTATTTCTTAATGTAACGTTGCCGGGACTCACTGCAAGTCGTCGAGGACGCTGCGTGCGTGACCAATCATGACGATGTCGTCCAGCTTGAAATTGAGCCTGAGGAGAGGCGTGTCGGCCTTCAGAATCAGGGGTGGGATCTGCGTCAGTGGGTCGATGGGTTTCGCCCCGATGCTGGGGAGACCTGTAGACGAGGCGACGTGCCAGTAGCATTAAACCGTTATTATGAATCGAGGCACCATTTGTTGGGAATCT
The DNA here is from genome assembly GCF_023864275.1 of Schistocerca cancellata. Classification (NCBI taxonomy): domain Eukaryota; kingdom Metazoa; phylum Arthropoda; class Insecta; order Orthoptera; family Acrididae; genus Schistocerca; species Schistocerca cancellata. Next base: position 382,697,808 of record NC_064631.1, read on the forward strand.
CGCGAATCGTGATAAGTAATGCTGGTCACAATGATGTGTAAACCGAAATAGGAAGATAATATTTATGCGATAGCTGACGTCCATCTGCAATGTAAGTTGAGACACATTTCTCCAAAGCAGAAATCACTAAGTGGCATAAGATGGGATTGCCAGATTCGATAACCATATTATTGTAGTATTCCCTGGAAAGAGTTATCTAGTTTTAACTTTTTTTGTACGCATGTCTTCCCCGTCTTATAAACACCTTGATAGCCTTATGCTTTGTGTTTTTCTACATATTATCTGTGCTATATAATTAATTAATTATGGTAAAACTCTACGCTGAAATTTTAGTTCCAGAAGTCAGAGACCGATTTGTAATAGACGGTGTTTTTCATACTATGATGACACAACTTTCAGAGATAATAGTGAACGACAGATTTATCAGGGAAAAGGAAAGCATGGACGGGGAACAATTCAGTTCCGGTCTGAGAGTAAGGCTGAGAAAATTTAAATTTGCTTCAGAGTATGATAAAAAGGGAAGTACACACAACATGTGGTAAATTTACTATACGTAATTTCAGATTCAGATATTAGCCCTTCCCCTTCATACCAAGGAAGTCTGGAGTATCACGCAGTTTACAAGACTGTACTGACGCTGAAAAGTGCCTGACGTTTAGCTGTACGGTGTGGTACGGTCTTATGTTAGTACTTACCGCCTGCCAAGAGGGAGAGCGCCGACTGCAGGGCGTTCCGGCGGCAGGTCACGACGTCGGGCTCGTTACTGGGACACGTCCTCACTCCCAGGTCACTGGGGGACGGGTCATCTGAGGGACAAACACCAGAACAAGGAATTCCTTACCACTGAGTTTACCTTGAGCATTAGCACACGCTGTATTTCGTGCTGAATCCTGTTAATATATGTTTCTAATCAGGTGTTGGGAACGTGCGTCGTTTCGCTAAGCGCACTCTCATCATCTTCAGATAGGGGGCGATTATTCGTAACCTATCATTAAACATTTGCGGTCTCCTTGTCAGTAAGACAATGATCACATTTCTTAATAACTCTAGCGTGGCATCAGGATCTTATTGAAAACGGCACCTTTCATACCTCTATTCTTTTCAGTCGATATCCACGTGCATAAATGTGTCTGAAAGTGAGTGAAGGTCTTAGGAGCGTATTTAAAGCTCTTTAGCTTTCTGCTGTTGTTTTGTTCATTCTACATCTACATCTACATGGTTACTCAGTAAATCACAATTAAGTGCCTGGCAGAGGGTTCATCGTACCATTTTCAAACTGCTTCTCTACAATTCCACTCTCGAATGGCACAAGGGAAAAAGGAACACACAAATCTTTCCGTTGTAGCTCTGACTTCTCTTATTTTATTATGATGATCATTTCTCCCTACGTAGGTGGGTGTCAACTAATTATTTTCGCATTCGGAAGAGAAAGTTGGAGATTGAAGTTTCGTAAATAGATCTCGCCGCAAAGACAACCACCTTTCTTTCAGTGACTGCCACCCGAAATCGCGTATCGTATAAGCTACTCTCTTACTCCTATTGCGCGACAACACGAAACGAGCTGCCCTTATTTGCACTTTTTCGATGTCCTCCGTCAATCCCACCTGGTAAGGATCCCATACCGCGCAGCAGTATTCCGGCACAGGACGGACAAGTGTAATGTAGGTTGTCTCTTTAGTGGGTTTGTCGCATCATCTAAGTGTTCTGCCAACAAAGCTCTTTCTTTGTTTCGTCTTCCCCACAACATTATCTATGTGGCCTTTCCAATTTAAGTCGTTCGTAATTGTAATTCGTAGGTAAGTAGTCGAATTGACAGCACTTACATTTGTGCGATTTATCGTGTACCCAAAATTTATCGGATCTCTTTTAGTACCCATGTGGATGACCTCGCACTTTTCTTTGTTTAGTGCTGAAACTTCCTGGCAGATTAAAACTGTGTGCCGGACCGAGACTCGAGCTCAGGACCTTTACCTTTCGCGGGCAAGTGCTCTACCATCTCAGCTACCCAAGCACGACTCACGCCCCGTCCTCACAGCTTTAGTTCTGCCAGTACCTCATCTCCTACCTTCCAAACTTTACAGAAGCTCTCCTGCGAATGTTGCAGAACTAGCACTCCTGAAAGAAAGCCACACAGTTTCAATCTGCCAGGAAGTTTCATATCAGCGCACACTTTGTTTAGTGCTAATTGCCAATTTCCCGCACCATACAGAAATTCTCTCTAGATCATTTTGTAATTGGAATTGATCGTCTGATGATTTTACTAGACGGTAAATTATAGCGGCATCTGCAAACAGTCTAAGGGGGCTGCTCAGATCATTACATAGATCATTTATATCGATCAGGAACAGCAGAGGGCCTATAACACTACCTTGTGGAACATCAGATATCGCTTCTGTTCTACTCGATGATTTACCGTCTATCACTACTAACTGAGAGGAAATCACGAATCAGGTCACAAACTGAGACGATACTGTATAGGCACGCAATTCGATTTATAGTCGCTTGTGAGGAACAGTATCAAAATCCTTTTGGAAATCTAGGAATATGGAATCGATCTGAGATACCTTGTCGACAGCACTCATTACTTCACGGGAATAAAGAGCTAGCTGTGTTGCACAAGAACGATATAGGTTAGTTTTGAACGTTATTTGGAAAAATAACTTCGTGAGTATGAATAGAACTTGCAGGGTAATAATCTATTTCTACCATAAGATCAAATACAGATTTGTAGCATTGAACGAGAAATAGAATGGCGAGGAAGGTGTCGGAATATTTGTTAAGAACCACAGAGGCTAGACAGGCGTGAGCACCGTCTTACCACCAATTCGTGCGTCGACTGCAGCGACGACGAGCAGGGCGAGAACGGCGGCGAGCTGCATGGTGGTGCTGTGCTGTGCTGCGTGCTGCCAGAGCTGCCGAGAGATCGCCGTCCGGCCTTTATATAGGGCTTCGCGCCGCACTTATTGCTCCCTCCGCGTGTCTCTGCGAAGACGACGGTACTTCGTAGTGCCGACACCGTCAGTAGTTGCGTAACATGTTGCACTACGTGAAGTCGCTCCTGGGGCACAAACCAAGGATGCCGAGGTACGAAGTCTACAAATGTCGCTCCCTTCCCGGGAACTCGTATATGTGCAGCGCAATTTAGTTAGATTTTATCGCTATTGAAAATGCATCTCACAAAAGTCGCTCCTGGGGCACAAACCAAGGATGCCGAGGTACGAAGTCTACAAATGTCGCTCCCTTCCCGGGAACTCGTATATGTGCAGCACAATTTAGTGAGATTTTATCGCTATTGAAAATGCATCTCACTGACGAAATCCGAGATAAAATTTGAAATCCAATGTTTAACCATAAGAAGCACTGATAAATTTTCTAGATTAAGCTATCAGTATTTAGAGCAGCACGCTTAAAATACAACAAAAGTCGAAATTACCATAAAGTAAGATATTATCAGATGTTGGGATTTCATCATAGACTATATGTTCCTTTAAAACGTATAAATGTGTGTTATTAAAAAACAAAATTAATTACTATAATTTGTGAAGTCGTATTTACGCCTATATGGCCATTTGTCTCTGCCAGTAATTATCATAACCTGTCTTACTGATATCTTTTACAACAGAAACTTTACCTTATTTACTATTGATACATCGTATTTCTTATATATTTGCGTAATCTTCTCCAACTAAAGTCAACTGGCATAAAAGTTATTTGATTATCGTAACACGTCTTAATATAAAAAATGTATAGTTTTATTACGTTATGATGCGGTACGATTCTCAGATAATTTTTATATAAAGTTTGGTAAGTTGTTGTACACATTTACGTAAATATTTTGTCATAACTGCAGGGGTTCATTTCTTTTCAATAAGGCAACAACAAACAGAAAAACAGAGACTGTTAAATTTTTTTGTAAGCGAAAGGCCTGAAGTGAAGTATTAACGAATCATTTTCACTTTCTAATTTGTCACACACATTTTATTGCCAAGCGATTTACATCCACTTTTGCATAAATTTACACGTTTAGCACATTTCTGTATCCGTTTTTTTTATTTGCATACAGTTTCGCAGAACTGACTTGATAGTTAACCTAAAAAAACTTCAGTACTCGAAAGTCTAAAAGAAGTCTACCTTGTTGGCAAGTTTTAAATACCTGACGTAAATTCCAAATGTATGCACCATGGTTTTGCATGCTCTTAGCAAATCAGAACTACATTATTACGTATGACCACTGCTACACCTCAAATATCCCACCAAAATGCGGTCGTTTATCAGTTTTTCCTCCCGCATTCATTTCGAGATTTTCTTTGTTTCCTGAGCCTTGAAGTGCAATACATTTTTATCAGGAGAGCAATATGATTTCTTTCCTTTATGGAAACGATTAGTCGAGGGCCAAGTGGTGATTACATCCTGCGATGTGGGATGTATAGAAGAAATACCGTGGACATAGATTGATAATTGTCGTAGGTGACCAAATGACTGCTAGATTAGTCATAAGCGTCTAAACGTGAGCGTCCATGGCCTATCGACATAACATGTAGGTCAGACGCTAGCCAGGTCTGTAACCGTATCTGGAGTAGGCAACAGTGGAGTGTAAGACTGTGTCCATACTTGCTCTGATGTGAAAAGTATCTCATTCCTGTACATAGCTCTGTGTGTTGTGAAATATACAGATACACTAAAGGAATGATTGGTGCTGAGTTTCCGGTGGGTGCTGAGATTGTTACAGACGACGAGTAAGCTTCTGTTGGGCAAGGATGAAGCAGAAAATTGAAAAGTAACCATACAATCATTTACTGTTTGGCACAGTGTCATCTTTGTCGATTTGGGTGATACCATTTTAGACCGATTCTGCCAATTACATTACATCGATGGTCGAGTGAGCATAGTAAGTAGTCCAGACGAATGTTATACGACACATTCTCCATGAGACACTCAGATAGTATGTGGACTATGTGGTTATTACAAAAGGCAAAAGGTTATTCCTCACCACCATTACCAATTTATAGCTAATCCTGCCCCTCAATAGATGGCATTCTCCACTGGGAACACATTTGACACCTGGTGGCCTATCTTTCTCAGTACCGAATCTGTCCATGTAAAGACAGAGTAGAGCTACGATTGGTGAGGATGAATATTAGAGTAAATAATCTGTCTGCCGTATGAGTTCGGAATCTACACTTTCGAGCAAACTTCGATCTCACAGAGTTCTACTTCACCGTCCCTCTGAACAAGAGCCTATTCAGTTTTAGGACATCTGATGCTTTATACTTTCTATCCAGTGCCGTCTGCGTTCAAATTTCATACCCAGAAGAAATAAAAAACCATTTGGTGCTATAGATCGTGCGACATATTACTTGTATTAGTTGGTTAGATATTATTTCGGAGGCGATGAATTTGTAGTCTGCAGAAATTGTGCTATATCGTACCGTATCTATAATCTAATTTTTACTGCGACATTTTAAATGTGGGACACGGATAATTCTCAGTTGCAGTCAGTGACAACATAAATAACTGTGTGTAAAAGCTTGTGCACATGCATATGGGATGATCATATATGCTCGATCATACATAAGGCAGATGACAGACTTTGGCGCAACGAAAAGTCACAGAAACTTGGAAAAGCTAAAGAATGAAATACAGGTTTATTGGAACCTTTGAGCTAGGTTCCGACACTTTTATAATTGTCTTCTCCAGAAGGAATAACGAGCTTTGTTACGCCACATGCTGATGAAGTAAACTGAATAAAGCTAAACGCCACTTTTCGTATGAGACACTCATTTTACAAAGTCAAACAATCACAAGCCATTACTTACGAATACAGTTGGAAACGTGGAATATTGTCAAAGTTTCGTTGCCTATGCCAAGAACCAGAGGCTGTAGGTTAGCCAACAGGTAAGAGGATTGCACGTGCATCGGAATGTGTCATCACGCTGGGGCAGTGGCCTGGTTACACACAACAGGCGAGAGATAATTACTTAGCACGCGGCTTTGTGTTTGACGGAGACTTTCGTAGAGTGTAAGACAGAGGTATAGCGTCAGCTGTACTGCATTTCATAATTTCATGTAAGTCTGCCGTAACAACACGTAACTCTGTCACAAGAACACCTAAGGGGCGAGTACGAGAGATAAATCAGCAGTATAAGTGGAGCGAATATTTAAATACACCAGCTTTGGTAGCAACAAAGCACTCGCAGTTAGACTTGCAGTTAGATGTGTACTGGGACGCTGCGTAGCGCTCAGCTCGGTGATCGGCATGTTAATCTTTATTAAGGAGATGTTGCAGTAAGGGTGGCCCATCCAGCAGCAGACGTGATGGGACAGTACCACCCCTGGTTCTCTCTGCTGCCACTGCCAATCATCAACCCAGGATCACCACACATCGCGGCAGACTCGCTCGCCACCAATGTTGACCACATCAGTGAGCCATCGTCGAGATCGTGCAGGGCCTTTGCCCTGTGCATCCGCCGTCACAACCAGGTCAGCCGACGATGCTGGAGTACTGCAGCCCGTTCCGCCCGGCCACAGCGGACGAGCCACCAGCAGGAGCAGTGAAGAAGACGGAGTGGTACAGAGTACACTCCGCACTACGAGAACGCTTCTCGTGGCGACAGCGCCGGAACTCCAACCCGGAGCCTCCTATGTGCAGCGGCCTGCTGTCCGCCGCCGAGCCAACCGGCCAGCCGGGCGCCGCCACCCACGCGCGGCCGAAGTAATGGCATTCCACCGCTACGTCACCGCATGCGGCGCTGCGCTAGCAAGACTGGTGCGGCCGGGAGTTGGTGTCATCGGTCTGAGTCAGCGAGGACTCGGTGAAGGTCGTTGATATCACCAAGCTCAGCCAGCTTGTGTTATGCGGGCCACATTGTACTCAGCAGGAATAAAGGTGTCATCAATTAATAATGTTTCTTTGGCATTTCTGACGCGTGCACAGTCATTTCCTAGCATCCTGTCAACTGGAGCGGTCACCCCTCGGCTTCCAGTCCACCATAGGCGACTGGGATCACCGGGAAACCTACAGATTTGGTGTCAGAAGTTCTCGCGCCCACCGCCTACGGATTTGGTATCAGAAGTGTTCAAACCGCCCACTACAGTGCTGGTCTGCAGATCTGGTATTTGGAGTCATCGACACCGCCACTGCAGGACTGACACCACAGAGTTGCGGTCGACTCAGTGCAGCCTTGTGGTAAGTGCACGAGGCGATTTTTGTTAATAACTATGGATGCACATTCTTTGTTGGGAGTGCACTTTGTGAGACCTGCGGAAACAGCAGATTTATCTGAGTTTAAGGGAAACAGTTGGGAAACGTACTTGGTACCAGTCAGATGTACTGTGTGCAATTTAATGGGGCATGGGGAGCCATGCACGAACTTTGTACCAGTAGAATGTTCGATTTGTAGGCGGTTTGGTCACGCAGCGCACAATTGTAGAGAGTGTCGCTGGGCAATAACAAGGCAGAAAGGTTAATTTTGGTTAGTTGTGCTTTGTGACTCTTGTTTGTCTTCTTGTGTGTAGTGCTCAACTGTGACAAAGGATTTGAGTAGCTAGTGTAGTTATTGTTCTGATGAGTAAATTCAGTATAGAGTAAGTTGTTGGTAATTTGCACAAATCATGACGGAAACCAGATCCGTTAGTACCGAAATGAGTATAGCTGCTCAGAAGGAGCAAGTCTCAAAATTGTTAGAAGAGAATGCGCAGCACAAGTTAAGTCATGTAGAATTAATGACGCAAACGGAGACCTTGCGTTCCGCGCCAGAGTCGCAAACGGGTTCAAGTGAGTGCAAGTCAGTAGCAATGTCCAACCTTGCAATATAGAGTTCGGAGAGCAAATGGAAGTGTTGACAACTGTGGGACAAGGATATTCTGTGATTCTCTGACTGGACTTCCTCGATAAACACCATGCCAAAATTAGTCTTTCACAGCGTACAGCTGAACTTAGCGGAAACTTGATTTCAATGGGTACAACAGCTGTAAATGTTTCTACATCGCGAGGTGCATCCGTTGCTAAGATGTCACAAATTTAACTGCGTACAAGGGCATTAAAGATGATTACGCTTGTCAAAGTGCCTTCGGGTACAGTGAAGTTAGTTTGGTTGTCAGTAGGTATCGATGTACCGCAGCAGAGAACAATGAAGCATTGGATGAAATACATTGTTTTATTAGGAGGAGCGTTGCGCGCGTAACGGATATAAATGGGAAACTGATGATTCCGGTCGGTGCAGATAATTTTGGGGCAGATGAAGTGGATCTCCCAAAAGGTTTAGTGGTAGCAAGTTTGGAAATACTCGACGATGAGGATATAGGTGAATCACAAGGTGATTATAACGTCAAACAAACCATTAAGGCATCTGTACTACGTGATAAGATTCGTCATTTGGAGAATGGTGATCGGAAAGCTATGGAAGCTTGTTATTATTTATATTTGTTTAATTTAGGAAGTCCATTACCAGCAACTCCAATTACACAGCACCGTATACCGACTGGCGATAGTCCGCCTGTCTATAGAAAACCATACAGGAGAGCGAAACACCTACAACCACTAGTGGAAGAATTTATTAATGAACAGCTAAGGGACGGTATTATAGAGAACAGTGAAAGCCCGTGGTCTGCCAACATAGTGGTAGTTCCTAAGAAGTCATTGGACGGTACTAAAAAGTATAGGCTTTGTTGTGACTATCGTTTTTTGAAGACACGAAGTGTAACAGATGCGTATCCAATACCGAACATCACGGAAACATTGGACAACCTAGGCCGGTGTAAATATTTTTCGACACTAGATCTGAAGAGTGGGTACCGTCAGATAGAGGTGTCCCGAGGATAGACAGAAGACGGCCTTTACAACAAGCCTTGGTCACTTTCAGTATCGCAGAAAGTCATTTGGGTTGAAAAACACTCCTACTACTTTCCAGCGTCTGTTAGATGGTGTGCTTCGGGGACTGAAACCGAAGATTGTTATGGTATACCTCGATGATGTTGTTACTTTTTCGCGTAATATAGAAGAGCATGTGGAACGACTGAGCGAAGTATTTAGTAGGCTAAGAGCGGCAAATATTACGCTTAATGTCGAGAAATATCAGTTTGCTCAGACGCAAGTGACTTATCTTGGGCATATTATCAGTGACGATGGGGTAAGAACGGATCCTCGTCTAACGTCGGGTGTGCGTGGTTTTCCAGTACCACAGACCACTAAACAAGTTCAGCAATATGTCCGTTTATGTAATTACTACAGACGATATGTAAAGGGGTACGCGGAAACTGCACATCCATTAACGAGATTGTTAAAAAAAGTGCTAAGTTTGAATGGACAGCACAGCGTCAGGAGGCATTAGAGAAGCTGACACAAATACTAACATCAGACCCAGTGTTGATACGTCTTGACTTCGAAGAAGAGTTCGTACTATCTTGTGATGCTAGTAATAGTGCTGTAGGTTGTCTTCTTTCTCAGATGGTTAATGGACAGGAACATCCAGTGGCTTATGCTTCCAGGCAACTGAATAAGGCAGAGAAGAATCATTCAACTACAGAGAAAGAAATGTTAGCAGTGATTTACGGTATCTCGCATTTTCGCTGTTATTTATATGGGCGTAAGTTCAAGGTGATTACAGATCACGCAGCACTGAAGTGGTTGTTGGGGTTGAAAGATCCTTCGAGTCGTTTAACGAGATGGGCACTGAAACTAAGTGAATTTGACTACGAGGTAATTCACAAACCAGGGGTAAAACATACGAATTCAGATGCTCTTAGTAGAAAAATAGCAGCAGTACAAGTTGTGGGCATAAGTGAGAAGGAGTGGATAAAAGCGCAAGCCACTGACAGAGAGTGTCAATTGTTTCGAACGCAACCGCAGTTTGAAATGCAGGATGGGTTGCTTTGCAGGAAGACGAAGTGCGGACTACGCGTCCTAGTACCAGAGTCGCTGAGGGAAGAAGTATTGAAACAAGCGCACGGCCATGTATTGTGGGGTCATGGTCGTAAAAGAACGACTGATAGATGGTCAGCTGAAAGGTTTTGGTGGAAGACACGCCGCAATGATGTAGAGCAGTATGTGCAAAATTGTATACCGTGTGCGCAGAGAGCAGATTTAACTCATCAGAAAATTCAGTTACAGAGACTACCTGAAGCGGATCGTCTGTTCGCAATCATCGGATTAGACGTAATCGGAGCGTTTAACAAGACAAAAGCGGGTAATCGATACATATTAACAATATTAGATCATTTTTCCCGATACCTGGTAATGGTAGCTATTACAGAACAGAAGGCATGCACTGTTGCGCAAGCCTTAGTAAATAACTGGTTGCTGAAGTATGGTGTGCCTGATACTATAATTACAGATCAGGGTAGTAACTTTATGTCGGAGCTGATGAAGCAGTTATGCCGTTTATTGAAAGTTAAGAAATTGCGTACAAGCCCATTTCATATTCAGTCGAATGGGCGAACAGAACGGGTTCATAGGACGTTAGTTAAGATGATTAGTCATTACGTAAATTCTGAACACACGGATTGGGACGTGTATTTAAATGTGTTGACAAGCGCATATAATGCGAAAGTTCATACAGGAACGGGGATCTCCCCGTATGAGGTAATTTATGGTCGGAAAATGCCATCACCATTTCATGTGCTCAAACCTTAGGTAGGTTCACGGGATGAGTCAGAGAAGAATTTCGCCAAGAAATTGTGAGAGATTTGGCAAAGGGTACGGCGTGCTAATACTAAAGCTTTGGAGAAACAAGAAAGTATTGGGAAAGGAACAGGTAAACTGCCGCAATGCAGAATCGGTCAATGGGTATTGTTGGCTAATCCTTATGTTCCGAAGGGTAAAACGAAGAAGTTTTTGACGAAATTTTCAGGACCGTATCAGGTAAATGAAATAGTGTCTCCAGTGAACGTAAAGTTTCAGTTACCAACCAAGCCGTCAGTAGTTCATGTGAGTAGCATTAAGCTGTTTAAGGGCGCAGTAGATGCGTTATCACAGATTCCTCCAGCAGTAACAAAGGGTGTGAGGGTACCGAAGCTAAAGGAACCGCAGAGGAACGGTCCTTACGCACTTAGGTCTAGAGATAAGTAGATTAAGTGTCGTCGGAGAGGAACATGTCGTATTTATTGTTATTAGGTAGTAGGGCATGTGTAGTTTTTACTTGTCATTTGTGTGTTTTAGACGTGGTAAGGAAGGGAGCGATTGACATGGCTTCCTTTTCCTTCAGGTGCCATGCCAGGATGTGGCCCAGGAAACTTTTCGTTAGTCTGGTACTGCTACACCGTTGCAGAGGAGAGGTGGTTCAGGTGCAACCACTAGATAACGGAATTTTGTTTGCAAGACAATTAGATGTGGTATTGTCAAGCCGCAGGTGGACAATTGTGTTCACGTATAATATAAGGGGTGGAGAATGATGTACGGACACTACAGGATAGGTTTACGGCGCTATAGGCGGCCATGGAGAAAGAGGGGTTGTTTCTAGACATACGGAACGAGTATCAAGAATTGAAGGTCTCATACGAAAAGCTGAGAAGGCAGCTGCAACAAGTAACGGAAATGGTCCCGCAAACGCTAGTTCGCAGGAAACGAGGGTGGTTGGATGCAGGGGTAAAATTGCTGAAAACAGTGTTTGGAACCGTGGACGAGGAAGATATAAGGAGCTTAAATAGTACGGTGGGGGAGGTGCAGGAGTTGGCAAAGGATACAAAGTCGAAAGTGGATTGGCACACGACACATATAGGTAATATGGAGCAGGGGATATTGAATGTCACTAGAACAGTGCGGAAGTTGACGTCAGACCTGGAACGGTATGCAGCAAATACCGGGAAAGTGTTGAATGGGGATATAGAGGCTATTCAGGCGAGATTGAGCCGAACAGACGGGAAAATACAAGTAGCAGCTTTATTAAGGGCATTAGCAAACAGGGTGGATGATGCGCGTGTAGAATTGGAAGCGTTATATGAAGCTATGCATCACGCAGTGCATGGGCAATTGAGTGCCACATTGTTAGGTCGAGATCAGATGCTGAAGGCGTTGCTGAAAGCGCAGAAAGAATTCTCAGAAGGAGTGCGTCATGTCGTGCCTCCGGCGAAGCGGAATTTACCGTTATTCTATCGTATGTCCAAAGTGAGAGTAATTACGGATCAGGCGAGTGTACGCGTAGAAGTGCAAATAGCAGTGATGGGTATCAATTCGCGGTACCAGTGTTATACAGTACACCCGTATCCAGTTAGATGGGGTGCACTTGGGACGTGGGTGAAAGTGCAAACTCGGGAAATGTTGTTTGTGTCAAGACGGAGGAGTGCTCATGTGGTAATGTCTACGGAAAATTTGACAGACTGTTTCAGGGGAAGTGTTTTTATTTGTACAGGAAAGGAGGTGGCTACCCACAATCATTCGTGTGAGATGCAGTTGTTCTTGGGGAATATGGGAACCTTAAAATGTGAAAAGAAGTTGTTACTTCCGAGACCGAAATTTCAGAAAGTTGGGAAACATTGGATTTACTCTGTGTTCAAACTAGAGACCATAGTTGCCACTTCTTACAGAAATGGTAGATTGACAGATATAGCAAAGCTTGAATTACAGGGCAATAGGTTATTGATTAATGGCACTGGATGTGAAATAGTGGGGAAGCATTTTCACCTACCAGCTACTTTCACAGGTACAACAATGATTAACGTGGCAACGCCTATCTTGTATTAACCAGAGGAACCACCACACATATTGCCTTGCCAGAACCTAACGTTTATTAACAAGTCCTTGGATCCCACATTGCCGCAATCTTTACATAGCCTGATTATCTCAGAAAAAGAGCAGATCTCAGTTAATCAACTACTGCAACACATGCAGCAGTATCAGCAGAAACGTAACCAAAACACATTTGGTGTGTCGACGACTATTACAATCTTAGTTCTAGTGTTTATTTGTGCAACTTACTTTCACAGTCACAGAAACTAGGAAAAGCTAAAGAATGAAATACAGGTTTATTGGAACTTTGAGCTAGGTTCCGACACATTTATAATTGTCATCTCCTGAAGGAATAATGAGCTTTGTTACGCAACATGCTGATGAAGTAAACTGAATAAAGCTAAACGCCTCTTTTCGTATGAGACACTCATTTTACAAAGTCAAACAATCACAAGCCATTACTTAGGAATACAGCAACAGAGAATTTCAGATGTGTAGTGTCACGGAATAGTAAAGAGTTGGAAACGTGGAATATTGTCAAAGTTTCGTTGCCTATGCCAAGAGCCAGAGGCAGTAGGTTAGCCAAGAGGTAAGAGGATTGCACATGTATCGGAATGTACCGTCACGCAGGGGCAGTGGCCTGGTTACACACAACAGGCGAGAGAGAATTGCTTAGCACGCGGCTTTGTGTTTGACGGAGACTTTCGTAGAGTGTAAGACAGAGGTATAGCGTCAGCTGTTCTGCATTTCATAATTTCATGTAAGTCTGCCGTAACAACACGTAACTCTGTCACAAGAACACCTAAGGGGCGAGTACGACAGATAAATGGAATAAGTGGAACGAATGCGTTCATTACAAACGAGCATGACGTCAGGATGTCGCTCGTGCTTCCTTTAAATACACCAGCTTTGATAGCAACAAGGCACTCGCCGTTAGACTTGCAGTTAGATGTTTACTGGGACGCTGCGTAGCGCTCAGCTCGGTGATCGACATGTTAATCTTTATTAAGGAGATGTTGCAGTAAGGGTGGCCCATCCAGCAGCAGACGTGACGGGACAGTACCACCTTTGGTCCTCTGTGCTGCCGCTGTCAATCATCAACCCAGGATTAACAGACATTGCGGCAGAGTCGCTCGCCTCCAATGCTGACCCCATCAGTGAGCCGTCGACGAGATCGTGCAGGGCCTATGCCCCGTGCATCCTCCGTCACAACCAGGTTAGCCGACGATGCTGGAGTACTGCAGCCCGTTACGCCCGGCCACCGCAGACGAGCCACCAGCAGGAGCAGGGAAGAAGACGGGGTGGGATAGAGTACACTCCGCACTACGAGAATGCTTCTCGTGACGACAGCGCCGGGACTCCAACCCGTAGCCTCCTACGTGCAGCGGCCTGCTGTCCGCTGCCGAACCAGCCGGCCGGCCTGGCGCTGCCACCCACGTGCAGCCGAAGTAAGTGCATTCCACCACTATGTCACAGTACGCGGCGCTGCACAAGCAAGACTGGTGCAGCCAGGAGCTGGTGTCATCGCTCCAAGTCAGCGAGGACTCGGTGAAAGTCGTTGATATCACTAAGCTCAGCCAACCTGTGTTACGCGAGCCACATTGTACTAGGCAGGAATAAAGGTGTCATGAATTAATAATGTTTCTTTGGCGTTTCTGACGCGTCCACAGTCATTTCCTAGCTTCCTGTCAACTGGAGGGGTCCGCGCTTGGCTTCCAGTCCACCGTAGGCGACCGGGATCACCAGGGCGCCTACAGATGTGAAGGGAACTGATATACACTTCTCCTTTCTGAATGAGACAATGTAACACCACTGAGACCTCGGTCAGAGATTGCAATAAACCTTTACTTGCAGCTGGTTAGCTGGTTCTTTCAATCTCTCGAAGTTTACTGACTTGCTGTTTGTGAATTTACAACCTTTTTCTCAAGTTTTGCAACGGCACGGGTTTGCTTGACTTCTGGGAGAGTGTCACCGAGATGATGAAAAGCCTGAACTGGCAAACGCTTGAGATAAATGACTGCTGTCTGGAAAGATTTCTTTCAGGGTTTCGAGAACGGGTATCAAGCGAAGAATCTAGAGATGATTCTGAGTGACCTGTGTTGTGTCTAGGAATTCTGCCTACTAGGTTTGCTAGACAAACACTCAAACAACTTGTATTAATAAGTTTTATTACAATAAGAAAACTACAATTGCTCAACTTTGATGAATGTGTCGCAAGCGAAATTCAGGTTAATCAGTCTTCTTCAGAATAGACAAATAAAATGTGCTTTGGCCCTACTGATGTTCCTAATACTTAAGCTGCTATCCATGTGCCTAACATAGAAGCTGCTATTTAAGTGCCTAACGTTGACTCTGCTATCCAGGTGAGTAATCTTGGAGTTGTTATTGAATTGGGCCATCACCAGTCGGTCGCGGCGCTTATGTCCTCTTCACATAGGGGCCGTTGCTTTCGATTTGTCGTCTTGGAAGGGGGTCGGTCAGTGTGCGACTGGCTGACCCCTTGTCATAGCCTTCTCTGCTCTGCCGTTCCTGACTGGCGTACCGACGCTAACTTACGCCGGAAGATTCTGTGTATCACTCTCGTAGGCAATGCGCAGTCGAGATTTGACTAAATACAGCCTACGCACAGAAGCATTTAAACAATCATTTATTTCAAGCTCTATAAGTGATTTGAACAGAAAGATGCCCTACTATGGAGTAGCGGAGGAGGCGAAGGCTCTATCTCCATGGGGCCGTCCCGCGGTACCGTGACGAAACCCTCTGGCGGCTGTTGTTGCAGCACTGTCCTCGAGATCCGTGAATCTGGGGGAAGGGAGACAGAAGCATCAACGTGCACGTGAGAGTGGTGAGTTTGATAGTGATGTCAGCGCTCCAATCCGTCTTGTCCTGAAATGAGATACATATATGTGCCGAGTCGACAAAGGATCTGGCCTCGCGCCCACTGTCTGCTACCGTTAAAAAGCTTTAAAAACACAATATCATGCAGCGCGAAGCAATACTTGCGGCTTTCCTTCAGTGCCGGATGATGAGGAGGGTTGAGCAGGTGGAGCAACGTACGATGGCGGCGGTACATCTACACCTACATCCATACTCCGCAAGCTACCTGACGGTGTGTGGTGGAGCAATTCCACCGGCGATGGCCCTTCTCGTGCATGCGCATGGTGGGAGACGAGAAACCGATGCAATGTTTGATTCCTGGTGTGTGCGGTGCGATGTTTGGCCATCTGGTGGTTGAAGGTTCTGACAGAAGTAGCACTATGCCGTTTGACTGCGGATGGAACGGTGCACCAGTTAGATGCTGTACGATATTGCGTTCACAAAATGTTTCAAATTCATTTGACGTGAACTGAAGTTCCTCGTCCGATACTATGACTTGAGACAAACCTTCGAGCCAAAAAATAGATGGCAAAGCCTGAACTGTACTACATGACGTTGTCGAGTTCATTGGTACAAAAATAAGAAACTTACTATAAGAGTCTACCACAATCAACCAACGAATGTTCCAAGAAAGTCCCTCAAAGCCTACATGCACACATTGCCATGGTGATTGCGACTTATATCAAGCAGAGAATTTGTGGCGGAGCGGACTGATTTTCCGAAAATGCGTGACACTCACGTCCTCTGTTCTATTTGGGTGTCCATATCCTGACATGTATAGTGTCGACACGCTAACTGTTTTAAACGAACAATCCCTCAGCGTCCTTGATGAAGGAACTGCAACACTTCTTTTTGCAAAGCCTTGTAGATCAGCACACGTGACTATCCACTGTCATTATGAACAAGAATCACACCTTGCTGTATAGCGAGACTATGACGACGGGGAAAGTACCGGCGCACTACAGAGTTCTCTATGCTATGTAATGAGCGTGTTCAATTTGTGCGAAGGAATTTAGAAAACCAAATTTTAATCAGCTTCTGTGGCCTGTGCAATTTTCCTATAGCTCATAGGAAAGTCTGGAACCAATTCAGAATCGTGAGTATCGATGCGACAACGAGATGCAGCAGAAGCGTCAAAGGTTATATCAGGGCCAATCAGAAGACATGAAAGAGCGGCCGCATTTCCATGTTGAACTGTCAGACGGTACGCAATCTCGTACTGGTATTGAGACTACAATTATGCACATCTTTGGAATTTTTCGGCAATTCGTACAGGAACCGATTTCATCGGATGAAACAAGGATTGCAATGGCTTGTGATCCATAAGTAAGTAGAATTTTCTGCCAGACAAATTTTGCTGGAATTTGGTGACACCGTACACAATAGCCAATGACTCCTTCTCTGTTTGTGTACTGTTACACTGAGCTTTGGAGACCACTTTTGATGCTAAAGCAACAGGCCTGTCTTTATGAGCAAATCCGTGATAAAGCTCTGCACCGATTCCGTACGGGGAAGCGTCAGCTTGCAACACAACTGGTTTGTCAGGATCAAAGTGAACCAAGCATCAGTCACTGAGCAATGCATCCTTAGGTTTTTGAAAAGCTCATCTGTCCCAACAAATGGAACGTTCTAACATTTTGAGGAACCAGCAGGTCACGTATAGCTAACAAATGTGACTGAAGAGGATGTACAGCTTGACTGTTTATGGCGTGACCTGGATACCACAAGTCAAGTTTAAAAAAAATTGCACTTGACCAGTCTACACTTCAGTCCTCCTCCTGCTCTTCAGGTGTACGACAGCAATATCGTCAAAATAACTTAAACAGTTTGATACTCACAACAAACACGTTTTGAGATTCTTCATTAGTAGTATTTGAAGATATGCGTCGCGCAAATCAATTTCTGAAAAGTAACGACTGGCGCCTAATCTGTACATGATATCCTCTGGGCGTGGCAATGGATAAGTATCAATCATAGTTTGTGGGATGACTGTAAACATAAAGTCAACACAGCCGACCTGAAGGTCACTGTCGTTTGCATTGAACACTGTCTACACTGTCGTTTGCATTGAATGCAGTCACTGACAACACATTGTCCTGATTAAAAAAAAAAAAAAAATCAAACGAATGAAGGCCAAATATATTCTCAAAATCGCGTGATTGTAGCACAGTGAAAGTCACAGTTCGCATATGTGAGCGATACATGGCAGGTTAAGTACATTTTCCAAGAATGGGAATGTCTTGTCCATTATAAGCCGGCAGGTGTGTGTTAGATTTAGACAGGCGTGGGGAGTCTAACAGTTCGTACGTGTAGCGATTCAGCAATGTAACTGAGGCTATCGTGTTCAATTGGGAGTTCACACGTTTTCCACTAATAAGCAAGAGAACAAAAAGTCTGTTGAAGTGGCATAGCACTAATGAAATGTTCGTTTGCGAGTTATGCTAAAGCATGCAGCAGGCTTTGAATACACTGCATTGATTAAAAAAATAGTTCAAATGGCTCTGAGCACTATGGGACTTAACTGCTGTGGTCATCAGTCCCCTATAACTTAGAACTACTTAAACCTAACTAACCTAAGCACATCACACACATCAATGCCCTAGGCAGGATTCGAACCTGCGACCGTAGCGGTCGCGCGGTTCCAGACTGAAGCGCCTAGAAACGCAAGGCCACTCCGGCTGCCCTGCATTGATTACATGGGCTTTCTGGCTAGACTTTTGTGAGTGGGCAGAACTGTTATGTTTGTTCTGTTGCAAACGTACCGATTGTACTTGACCTTTCTTGCCACAAGAGTAACACTTTGCTTGTGAGGACTGGCAGTCTTGGCATGTGAGCCATGAATGGCATTGAGGGCATGACTTAATTCCATTCGCTGATATAGCCGCCTGTGTAGGGAACTGTTTATGTGGCTTGGAGAGTGCATGCTTTTGCTGTCTACTGGGACAGTTGTGAGCAAAAAAAAAAGTGTGTGAAATCCTATGAGTCGTCAGTCCCTAACCTTACACACTACTTAACCTAAATTATCCTAAGGACAAACATACACACCCATGCCCGAGGGAGGACTCGAACCTCCGCCGGGACCAGCTGCACAGTGCATGACTGCAGCGCCTCAGACCGCTCGGATAATCCCGCGCGGCGTTGTGAGGAAGGGACGACTCACACTGACAAATTTGTGGCTGCTAAAAATTATCGGCCGCTGCGACTCCTGAATCATGCTGATCTAGAATTTGCACTAAGTGATGAAATGATGTATCTGACTGTTACAAAATCTGTTCTCTAAAGTTGACATCAGTTACACTGTACTCGATTGCATCACGCAACATAACAACTGAATATAAAGCACCACAAGTACATCTGAATTTGCCCTTCCTCGTCATACCTAGCAAATCTGTCACCCACTCGCGATAAGTTTGTTCTGACCTTTTCTTGCAATGAAAGAATTGGAACCTAGCTGCCACCACATTCACATGTTGGTGATAATAGCTAGAGAATCTTCAACATTATCATAGGAAAGTCCACTTGGAATTGCGTTAGGGAACAATTTATTAATGAGGGGAAAGACAGAATTTCGTACCGTTGACAAAAGGTAATGTAGTTTCACAGTACTTAATACTTAATGAGCATGATGTGCACTTCGTACTGTTTCAACCACTAGAGCCATCCCTCTTATTTTTCGTTAAACTGGCGAAAAGGCAGTGTAGCTCTTGGGGCTACAGCTGTTGCATATTGTGTTGCGTTAAGTGTTTGGTTCGCCAGTAACTGCTGTATTATGCTTAGAAGGGCTGCAGTCTGCTGTGTGTGAAACTGGAACATCTGTGTTAGCTGCGTTGCACCTGTTGCTTGCAGGGAAGTTGCCTGAGCAGTTGGTTTGAGAGGTGGGTTGCTCATTTTGGAATAGGCAAATGCGATAAACAGACAGTATAGCAATAAAAAGAACGACACAAGTATAAAAAATACCTGCAACGCCCATCTGAAAACACTCAATGGAAAAAATACTATAGGAGACAATGTTAAAACATGGAAACATACCACTGCAAAGAAAAGACAAGGTAGATTTAAGGCGCCAGCAAAACACAAAAGCCCTTCACAAAACATGATCTTTGGCAGTGGTTGCTCTGTTAACAGGTTGTAGCTATGGTGTTCGTTCACCTCGTCGCCAATCTTGTTGTGTCTAGGGATCCTGTGTACTCGGTAAGCTAGACAAACCATCAAACAACTAGTATTAATAAGTTTTATTACAATGAGAAAACTACAAATACTCAACTTTGATAAATGTGTCGCAAGCAATCAGTGTTCTTCAGAATAGACAAATAAAAGTCTGTGCTACACAGTGATCCCTAACAAAGTGGCTAACGCTGAAGCTGCCATCCTAGTGCCTAACGTAGAAGCTCTATTGAAGTGCCTAACGTTCACGATACTACCCAAGTGAATAATCCTGAGCTGCTATTGAACAAATCTACTAAGTCAAGTGCACGTGCCAACATTTCGGAAAATGTTTTGCAAAGCGTACAAGCCAACGCTATAGGCCGGTGGCTAGTTCAGGTATGGTTCAAAGGGCTCTAGGCACTATGGGACTTAACATCTGAGGTCATCAGTCCCCTAGAACTTAGAACTACTTAAACCTAGCTAACCTAAGGACATCACACACATCCATATACGAGGCAGGATTCGAATCTGCGACCGTAGTGGTCGCGCGGTTCCAAACCGAACCGCCTAAAACCGCACGGCCACACCGGCCGGCGCAGTGACTTCTGATTCAAGTAATAACTCCCCCGTAAAAACTTAACAAATAAGTAAAAAGCGACGCACCATGAACGAATTATCCCAATGGGCCGGAAATCGGCAGGTGTGATGTGCAAATGCAGACGAACAAACGATTTCAGTTTCAGAAAAGAACTGTGTGTGATTTACGCAATAGAAATAGCTTCACCGACTGGGCAAGTGAATAAAGCGTTGGCTCACCTGTGTTCCTTACTGTGGCAGTTATTCGGCTTTGCACAGAATGATAGAGTTGTCCTCCTGATGGACATCGTGTCAGAGTTTGTCCAACTGACTCGTCAGATTGTCAAAACCCTGAGCTCATTCGAGGGCCCTGTCCATAATGCTCCAAATGTTCTCACCTGGTGAGAGATCCAGCGACCTCGCAGGTGGGTGTCACAAGGGCCGTGTGCTGAAGGTAAGCCTAGGGTAGTTTGCCATGAAGGGAAACACGATGAGGCATACAAAACCTCGAAGTACCATTGTTCAATAAGGGTGCTTCAGATGACAACGAAACATGTCCTGCTACGAAGCAAAGGCAGTCCTCGTTGTCGTGCCGCATTGAGGGCGACAGTCAGGTTGGTATCCCTCCTTTGTCTGGGGCGCCTCCGGACACGTCTTCGCTGGTCGCCGGCTCAGTTTGAAGCGGCAGTCATCGCTGACGACAGCTCTACTCCAGTCAATGAGATCTGAGGCAGAAAACGTGTCTGGAGACACCGCGGAGAGCGGTGGAATACCAACATCACTGTCGCTGACCATTCGGACCCTTAAAGCAAAGCATGTGCAAGCTCAGTTTCCATCTTACGATGCTACCACTTTATTTGAGCTACGTACTTAGCATGTAGACAGTACACTTTGTATAACAACAAGATGTTTTGTTAACGCCTGCGATGTACCATCATCTCTTTCACTGTTCATTCTGGCACAGAGAGCCTCAACACAGAACAGCGAAAGGAAACTTTCATCTAGCAGTAGTAATACAGTTAATGATAATACATCTGTTTAAAACGACAGAGGCTCGAGAATAGCCATCAGAACTTCAGAGTCCTTTGAGATCTATCGTTTCAGTACTAGGTAGCCAGAAGCTCGAGACAATACTTTCGCTTTCATCTGAGTAAAATGCTACGTCCTTTGATGTGGCTTCTTGATAAAGCTGTGAAGAGCAGCGCATAACAGTGAAGTTCAAAAAATGGCTCTGAGCATTATGGGACTTAACTTCTGAGGTCATCAGTCCCCTGGAACTTAGAACTACTTAAACCTAACTAACCTAAGGACATCACACACACCCATGCCCGAGGCAGGATTCGAACCTGCGACCGTAGCGTTCGCGCGGTTCCAGACTGTAGCGCCTAGAACCACTCGGCCACCCAAGCCGGCTGCCAGTGAAGTATTAATCATTTACGGTACATATTAACAGATGCGTAATCCTAATTTTCCCTCAGATATTAAATGTTCACAGCCTTCACAACCTATTTATTAATTTATTTGTTCCTCTCTTATGTACTGCTTATTTAGCCTCACCAGATGGGGCTTAAATCCCCTCTCTTACGTCTGACTAGAAACAACAGATGCAAAAAGGATCATAACAGTCAACAATAACAATTAATAATTTGCATACCTAATTAAAATAGTAATTGGGAATAATAATAATATTCTTACAATAACGCAGAAGTTGAGAAATATATTGATTTTTTACTACAGGACCAACTCACTGATAATAATCTGCTCAATTAATAAAAAGTAACAACAGGCAATGCTAATAATGATAATAATAATAATAATTGTGACACTACTTATAAAATAATGGTGGCATTAAGAATGATATTGATCAGTTTAGCGCTCTGGAAGCATTTTTTCGTGTTATAAGAAGTGGGAGGAATAAAGAAAGAGGAGAAGATTCGAATGAAAGTTACAGTGGCTGCTAGGAAATCAGAGAATCTCAGAAGTGAACTCTATACTAAAAGGGAGGAAGGAGTAGTGGAGGAGAGTGGGTTGGCGGTAGTGAGCTGTAGAAAGATGGGTATTGTGATAGAAGGTGCTGCGTTAGCTCTCTTTTAAAGCTTGAAAAAATTCCAATTTCTTTCATATTTTGAGGAATGCGGTTCAGTAGTCGGGTTCGTGATGCAGCAAATGATTTAGGAATTGAAAATTTGTGGTACGTTGCTATGGGACCAAACTGTTGAGGTCATCGGCCCCTAGGCTTTCACACCACTTAATCTAACTGAAACTAACTTACGCTAAGGACAACACACACACCCATGCCCGAGGGAGGACTCGAATCTCCGACGGGGGGAGCCGCACGAGCCACAACAAGACGCCCCCGTCCGTGCGACCACCCCGCGCGGCAGTGATTTAAGGAACATGGCAGTGTTGAGTACTGATAGGGAAAAGAATTTACTTTGTTGAGAACGAGTATTTCTGCCCTGTTGCCCAGGTGGTTGTAAGGGTGCAGACAAAAGTGAAGAAGTACAATGACCGAGAAGACGATACAGCAAGTACAGGGTATGATAATCTCATTGGTTATCATCATGTAGCTATGATAACTGGTCATAGACAGGACTGATATGGTCGAAAAGAATTACAACACATATGTACCACACTGTCATTCATTCCATCATCGCTATTAGCCTCACCGTTGAGCGCCCTTAGGCTCAAAACACACCAACACACACACACAAACACACACACAAGAGCTTTCATCGTTAGTTCCAGTCGGCAGTTGTGATTCACTGCTAACGTACGTCTACTCCTGTTATGATGTCCTTTGAACATTAGACGGAGTCATAAAATACTGTTTTGAAAGTACAGTCCGATTCGACATACGTATTCGTTTTGTTGCTATAGCGACTGCCTTAGGATAAAACTAACTCAGTCAGTGCATTGGAATGAGGAGAACTTTGCAGAACAAGTTTCACGCGTCAGAAGTGTTGTCGTTGTCGATACATACAAACCGGACCGTGACTTCCTAGCCAAGCTTAATTTATGCTCATATCTGAACGCTAAAGGTCATTATTTTAGCTTATCCTTTTTGGAACGTGTTCTAGCAACCACAGCTCGCAATCACGCGCCAGCACGATGTTTCATTTTACCTGTAGGCGTTAGTCATTTGTAACGTTATTCTATGCAAATTGTATTATGAACATTGGTATTAGTCAGTATTCTTTTCAAAATATTTGTTGTTATTACATTTTTCCTATTGAAATATCTGTGACCTTTTTTCTTTTTCATGAGATGAAGGATTGTCATGTGAAAAATAATGAAACCGATAACCATATGATACCCTAAAATTGTATGTGTGTGCCAAACAGAGCACTCAGTTTGAACCAAGAACGCAGAATCCTCTCTGCATGCTGCAACGCAACGCGAAAGAATTTAACAGGCTGCTCAGGACCACAAACTGAGTTTGTATGCAAATGAATATACAGGGCCTACGTCTACTCAGATAAAAGAAAAGCCTAAAAATATTTTTGAAATATGAAATAATCTGATGACGACAATCAGTCAGAAAACATTGGACCTACAACAACAACTA